>NW_024412422.1:19012601-19112265 GCF_014898765.1 Herpailurus yagouaroundi
ATATAGCCAAGAACACATAGCCAAGAACATATACCCAAGAACACATATCCAAGAACATATAGCCAAGAGCACATACCCAAGAACATATACCCAAGAACACATAGCCAAGAATACCAAACACCCAGTGTATTAGGAATAACTACTCCCAGCTAGGTCTAGAGGAAGTGCCACCATACATTAGAAGGGGCTTGTAAGCTTTCACGTGACCAGGGTCTTCAAACCAGCTGCCTGTTTTCAGAACGAGACAGACACAAGATGAGCTACAAAAATGGAAGTTGGGATTTTTAAATGGTGTATATTCTTTTGGGGAGGAACAGCATAGCCTTTGAATAGAAAAACAAGTTGATTTTAAAAGATCTCACCCCAAAATTTGATCTCTTATAAACACTAAAATCAGCATTTCTTCTGTAGGTGGGTTTTTTTTTTTTTTTTTTTAATTATTAGAAGCTGTTTCATAAACGCCCACTAGAGTCAGGGTTCAATTATTATCTTACTTAACAACCTCAGAGCCCCTATGTTTCGTGTTTTCTTATGCAGCTCAAAGCTCCAGGGAGAGTAGCGTCTGTGGCATGTACCCAAGCAGGACAGAAAGTTCAGATAACTCAGGCATCGGCCTTTCTTCTGTTCTCAGCACAGCACATAACCCGATTGCTCTCTCAGCTGTGACCTGTTTGGCTCCCAAAATTAATTTTTCCAGTCAAACAGTCTTGTTTAGAGGTTTATACAGCCTAACTCAATGATGCAACTGCTAATTTAATTTTGCAATAAATGTAATTTTGTAAGATATAGATTCCACACACCCCCACCCCCAGCCATAAATGCGATAAACAAAAAAATGAGTGTAAGACAGAAGAACACTGAGGCCCTTTTGAGTGGGCTATCCACTTGACAGTGGTTGTTGGAAAACTGGAGTGGGGGTAGCCGTCAGGCCCACAGACGTCGGTCCCTCTGCTGTTCATCTCCTGTTGCTTGATAGCTCAAGGGCAGTGGGCATGTGCCCGTATGCAGAGGAGGTATCTTTGGGCGACTTTGACCCCAATGAACAATAAATGCCTAGTCATGCTGGGCTTTTATAGTCCTCACTTATCGATTCTGTAAACCATTTACTTCACACACACCATCGGTTACATTTGCCATGGGGATGAGACCCAACGGGAGGACAGAGCAGTGAGCACCGGCCGGGGCTCATGGCCACTCAGCCTGGTGCTGGTGGGGGCGTGACTCTGGGCTTTTCTCCTAGAGTGACCATGGATTCTTTTGAAATTGTGGGTTCCCACGTCTAGGATTAGGGGCTTCCAATGAGGACTCAAAGGGTGTGGTTTTATGTTCAAACATGTGCCTAAGTGTTCCCCTTAGAAGATGGCCAGGAAGGGCTCCGGACGTTCGGGACAGTGTCACTCCTGGGAACCCAACTCCTGGCAAATGTAACACTTAGGGTGTCCTTACCGTATAGAGCCCATCGTATGTGAGTGTAGTAGTAAGTGACGACGAAGCATCGATATGAATATTCACGCTACCTATCCCTTAACTACTGCTAGTTAGATGGTAGATAGCGAGCGTTAATATTAACGAGTGTGATATGTAGTATTATAAGCGTAAATAACGCAGTACATTTATCTCTAAGTTCTCCGTAAGACTCTTAACCCCTGGCGGTTGCTGACTTGGCATTGCCATTCTTGTCGCGCAGACATCATGGAAGGAAAAGTCAGCAAGGGTGTTTACCTCAGAGAGGAGAAGGGAGTGACCCTTCTCTACTACGGCCAGTACAACACATCCTGCATCAGCAACCCGGCAAAGTGCGACCCCGACGGTGAGTGACGCGCCCTCGCCGTGGCGGCAGAGCGCATGGACGCGTGGCGGGCGGGGGTGGGGGGGAGGGCCGGGGGTGCAGGCGCCTGGTTTTCTAACAAGAGACGTGTCCCGGAGACGGAGAGCTCGAACACGGTCTCACAGAGACGGGAGAGCAAACTATTTCATCTCGTAAAGAGAAAAGAGCCGCCAGAGAAGCAGATGCGGTGATGTCACATCGGCGACTTGGACGGGGCCGTGGTACTTGTGGGAAGTAAATTGGTGGTGTGGCTCGTACCACGTTATTTCTGACTCCGGGGTGTGGACGGCGAGCCTGGGCGGGGCGGGCTCTGTGAGCCTCGTTCCCTGGGTTTCTTTCTTTTGCCCCCGAGCCCCGGGGGCGGAGGGGGGCGGCAGGTGGTGCAGGCCCGTGGCGGGAACAGCGCCACGGACGAAACGCAGGTGGGCAGCAGAGAAGTGGCAATTGTGTGCCGTTTCCCCTTTGTCCTGTGAGAAGTGAGGCTCTGCGGTATCTGAGGTTCTGACAAAGAACGGGTGTCCGGGCCACACCGTGAACCCGGCTGGAAAGTTGTTGTCTGGCGTCCCAGCGTGTCTCACCCCTTCATGTCCCGATACCCCGGGCAGGCTGAGAGTTTTCATTCTGGGGGAGGAAGTAAGGAGTTTAAAGCAAGCCGTTCCGAAAGCGAAGGCCCTTTGGACATCCCACGGTCTTCTCAAAAACAACCTTGTGAGGAATTCGTCGTACACAATTTTGGGACAGGAGGACTGCAGTCCAAGAAAAACAAACAAAAGCTTAACAAGGCAAAAACATGTTGAGGGTGGGGGGGATACATTTTGGATTTTACAGAACCCAGAATTTCTAGAAATGGCTTTGAGGCCCTAAACCACGGCCAGGTTTACAAACCCAGCGTTTGAGCCTTTCCAGAGTTCAGACAGCCCTATAAACACACCAGGCTTCTTTGTTTCTGTAAATGAAAACCAGCGTGGGCTCAGCGGCCGCCACCTGGAGGGCCAGTGGGCAGGAGGGCTGGGAGGCTGGGGGGCCGGGGGGCCAGGAGACTAGGGGGCTGGGGGTGTGGGGGCCTGGGGGGGCTGGGGGGCTGGGGCCTGTAGGGAGCATCTCCAGGTCACCAGCTTCTCGGCTTCCCGGCTCCTGGAGGGGACTTAGGTCATCCGGGATGGGGCCACGGGGGAGTCAGAACTCTGAGGAAGTTTTACCTGAACTTAGAGACCCCAGACTTGAGGCTCTGGGCTGATCCAGTCTGTGGCTGTTTGGCTTGGCAGGTGTGGAGCTAAAAAATATTTAGCTTGCTGCCAATGTGGAAAAACAAAAATTTCACATAAATATATGGATTTCTAGTTTCTCTTAAGAAATCCCCCCAATGACTCTGGCTGGGCCACTGCACAGTGCGCCCCTTTGTCATGGACACTGTCCCCGGGGCCATCATGGGGAGAGCACGGGCTCTGGTCCCAGTTCTCTAAGTGTCTGCGGTGACCTCGGGCAACCACCTCACCTGAGCCCTTGTCTGTGCGACGGGTCAGTGACGGTCCCTCCTGAGGTTGCCGTGATGCCTAAAGGAGCCACTGCGTTCCTTGCTGCTGTGGCCCAGCTGTGAGAGGCCCCTGGCGGCAGCCCCGCTGTGGGCATTTGCAGACCCAGCTCCTCCCACCTACCTGCCTGGAGGGTGGACCCTGTAGAGGGGCTCACCCACAGTAACCACCCACCGGGGCTGACTGCACGTCACAGCCACCAGACCTGTGCCATTACGCGTGTGAGCACAGTTCCTCCTCAAAAACAGGTGAAGCAGACAGTTGCAGGATGGCAGGGGTGAGGCAGACGGGCGTGGGACGGCAGGGGTGAGGCAGATAAGTGCGGGGCGGCGGGCAGAGATGGGAGCTTTGGCTTCGTGTCCGGCTCTAAGGGCTCCTTGTGTTGTGTAGTCAAACCATCTCGGGGCCACTCTGTTGACCGTTTGGCCAGATATAAAACGAAGCCAGGACGCTTGACATCACCCTTGGCTCCTTGGGACGATGCTGGCGCCAGGCTTGGTGCAGATGCAGACGGAGGCTGGGCCCCCCTCGTCCTGCCTCCCTCTGTCCACATCCAGCTTTGTGGCGACCGAGCGCACGCGTGACATCGGAGGACCGCTGTGCGCGCTCCGCTGCGTTATTTGCCTGGTCTTTGCTCGGGCCGGGTTCTCTGAGGCCTCTGGGAGCCTGTATTTCTCGGTTCCAGAAAAACCAGATGTGAGCAGGGAAGGTCCACTCGGCGTTTTCCAAGTAAAAGTCCCTGCAGCACACGAAGTCTGTAGGATGATTTCGGGTGTCGCTGGGCAACTTACAAAATGAAGGGTTATGGTTTTTATCTGAACTTCCTAGATGTTGTGTAGGATGAGTGAGGCTTCAGCAAGCAGGAAAAATGGGTTGACTTTTAGAACCGTGATCAGCGATGATAGTGACGGAGGAGGTGGTCAGATGTGAACCTCATGAGTGACGAAGATGTGGGCACAGGAGATGCGGGGCCTTTCAGGACACCTCTGTCTCGGCCTCCTCCACATGCTCGCTCTGTTTCTCTGTTTTTTGGTGGTGCTAGTGGGCTCAGACTTAAAACCCATTACATTTATAGTAAAAACTAACGTCAAAATAAACAGAGACATTCCCCACTCCCCATCCACCAGGTCAACTGTTTTCATATTTCTTACTTCCAAATTCTCTTGGGGCCCCTATTCATGGTTTTGACTTTTTGAAAAACAGAAAGAAAGAAAGAGAGAAAGAAAGAAAGAAAGAAAGAAAGAAAGAAAGAAAGGGGACATTTTAGGAGCAGAGTTGAAGTCTGAGCTTTCCAAAAAAGAGTAAACGTCCCAGTGGCTTAGCCACCGGCCCCTGTGTGCCCTCTGCCAGGCCGCCCCCACCCCTTCCTGTGCCCACTCCTGCTCCTGCTGGACCCCATCTCCATCCGCTTTTCGGCCTTCCTGCACTTCTGTCAGCTCCCCGTGGGTCTCGCTTCTTGGCAGATGGTGCCTCCTGGGGAAGTTTTTCACAGGCACTGGGTGCAAACAGGGGAAGCTTTTGAGAGAAGAGGGCTATCTGGATGCCTGGCCATTCTTGAATGTTAACCGAAGGAATGTCTGTGTTCCTTGAGGGCGAGGTGTCTGACTTTCAACCCCCGCAGCCAGCAGGTGCACAAGTGGGAAACTCAGCGGAGGGAGGGATCTTCCCGGAATGTTCTAGCACCTTGTTTTATCTGCCCGTAGACCTTGAGGGCTCAGCTCAGGTGTTACTTCCGTGGAGACGAGCTCACACAGGTGAGTCCCTCTACCTGCGCTCCTGTGGCTCCCTGGACCTCTCCGGCACTGGCATGGCCGGTAACGGCCTGTTCATCATCTGCCTCCCTGCTCGGCCACCAGCTCTATGAGGGCAGGGCCGTGTCTGTCTTGGTCACCGCTGCATTTTTGGGGACGAAAACCAGCATGGTAGATGCTTACTGTGTGTCACTGAGCAGATATGTGCAGTTGGTCTTTCCGGTGCTTTATTTCTTTGAACGCTTCTCATCAAGTGTTTGACTGGCTGCCACTTGAATATTGCCATGAAGGGCCCCTTGCTGCTCCCAGAGGAGCCTGTTCTGGTTTTGTACTCCTCTGACTTCTAGAAGTTGTTTCTGATCTTGGACTACATTCCACCTTGAGCAACGTCCACCTGTTACCTCTGATGCCAGTTCAACTCTGAATCAGCTCGGCTGCTCTCGGGAAAGACCGTCTTCCCATTTCACTCATCAGCTTTCCCTCCTCCCTGTAAACATGCCCCGTGCTTCCCTCCCGAGCATGAGAATATTCTCTGCTTGTAAACACCGGGAAGGCCGCGGGAGCCTTGGAGCAGCAGCTGGAAACCCTCAGCACTCACACTTCCTCCTTCCCAGCCTTGAGGTGACTTCTCCCCCCTTTGCACGAGGTTACTAAATCCAAAAGACTGCCAACAAAATGTTGAGAGACTTTCGGGATGGAGTTTCAGGAAAGAGATTTCCAGAGGGGTCTGCCGGACACAGGCCGGGCGTGGATCCAGCCGCCGTCTTCTGCCGACGGTCTGGGGCTATGGGGACGTCGGAGTGTGTGGAGCGGATGACCCTCAGAAGAGTATTCATCAGTACACTCGCTTCACAGATGGAGAAACCGAGGCCCAGAGGCAGGCAAGACTGGCCTAGAGCTGCACACTGACTTAGCGCGGTGAATCTCAAAGTAGCATTCACAGACCATGCGCAAGTCACTTGCAAAGATGGTGAAATATGGTTTTCGGGCTCCAGTCCAGGCCCTACGGAATCCAAATCTCCATGGACAAGGCCTGGGAACCTGCATTTTTAGCTGGGACCTCCAGGTGATGCTCATGGATCCTGTCCCCAAACTGGCCAGGGCTGTGACCATCCCATAAGTGTGTTTTGTTCAGTGGCATTATGTTGGTCTTCTCGGTGTGTGTATATATATATTTAAAGTTTATTTTGAGAGACACAGAGACAGCACAAATGTTGGAGGGGCAGAGAGAGAGGGGGGGGGGGGGGAGAGAGAATCCCAAGCCGACTCCGAACTGTCAGTGCAGAGCCTGATGGGGGACTTGAACTCCCAAACCCTGAGATCATGACCTGAGCCTAAGCCAAAAGTCAGACACTCAGGCCCCCTGGAGCCACCCAGGCGCCCCTTGGTTTTTACATTTTAATGAGCTTTCTAAGCTGTTTTTAGCCAAGTATCCTAGCTCAGAAAGTTTGCAGAAACAGCCTCTGATGGTGCTTTAGATATTCTTTTTTTTTTTTTTTAATTAATGTCCAACTTGTATATGAGAACATTTCATTTAAAAAATCTATACTTTTGACTTAAGAAATCGGAAAATCCAACAATATTCCCTGTGCGCCTGGTGGGAGTTGGCTGGAGTCGAGGGGTGACCCCTGGGACAGGTCGCGCTCTCCTGACTTCCTCGGTCCCCATCACTCTCTGCCGCTTCCCTGAGACTGAAGGGAGTTGGCGCTCGCCACCACGGCTTGTGCCGTTGCTGACAGCGGTAGCGACTGGGAAGTGGCGGAAGACAGTCCCACAGCACCAGGGGTGTCGGGAAGACGCTTGAGAGAACCTTGTTTCCGGTGCGGGGGTCGCAGTGCGTATTTGAGACGTAAAAGGCTTGCTCTGGGGAAGAGTGTGCGTGCATGTTGAAAGAGGACAGTCAGGGATGCGGTCCTCCTGGCTAGATGGGCTTTTGGGTTCATGGGCTCTGTCGTTCACGCTGGAGTCTGAGATACCATCCTTAGGTGTCTCTGCTGTGTTTCTGGCTTCATTTCATGGATCACGTGTTCTCCTACCATTTTAAACTCAAATATGCCCGAAGGTGGAAAGCCTCCTGAGTCACCCTGTGTCTGTGGTCCAGATTCTCCATCACTATGATCTTCAGCTCATTTTCGCTCCACATTTTGCTCTTTGTGATATCATCTCTCTCACCTCCTTTGGCTTTTACTTCTCGTGTTCTAATCACGGAGCTGGGAAAAAATCTGAGGACATAGTATCAAAGCGGCAAGGCGGGATGGTGTCTACCCAGAGGACAAGTCCAGGGGAGGGCCATTTACTTTAACTGGTTTGGGTTGAATGTCGCAATTATCTACGTTTCCAGGAATGCTGGAATGTTTGTCAAGACCAGTGGTTCTGAAGTTTGACTCACTTTTAAAACGTTTATAATTTTTACTCATATACAGGTACCACCTGAAAGTATTATCATACTTTGTGTTTTTCTTTCTTTTTTTTTTTAAGTTTATTTATTTTGAGAGAGACAGAGACAGAGGCAGCACTAGTGGGGGAAGAGAAGAGACAGAATCCCAAGCAGGCTCCACAATGTCAGCACAGAGCCCGCTGTGGGGCTCGATCTCCTGAAACCATAAGATCATGACCTGAGCTGAAATCGAGTTGGAACCTTAATTGACTGAGCTACCCAGGCACTCCTTAGTGTTTTTCTTTAAATGTCACTCACTTGGATTTAATTGAAAAAGAAACTATCTCCCTCCCATGAACTGAAAACCAGTAACAGTAAATCCCGTAAACGGGAGACACGTCATTACTGAGTCCTGCTTGGGCATTGCTGCCCGCCGAGGGCTCTACATCCGACACGTGGCGTTTCTTTGCTAAGTGGGGATTAGCAATCGTTACTTACGCTCGGATGGATTTGCTCCTTGCCGCAGGCCAGAAGAGCCAAGGACAACTGAGAAGGCAGTAGCTTCTCGTGCTGTGATTCGAGTTGTGTAAAGGTGGGTCTTTGCGCTAAAATTCTCTTGGACAAAGTGTCCAAGGCCCTCGAGTGGTGGGATTACCGACTCTTAAGAATACAGGGGCCAAAAATGTCATTTTAAGCAGCACTCTGTTGGAATGTGGGGACAAAGATGACACTTCAGTGTCTTGTGGGATCAGAGTTTGGGACCGGAGGTGGGAGCCTTGCTGGGCTTGTGTCAGGCAAGCCAGAGAGCCCAACCCGCCCCAGAGAGTCTCTCCACCCCCCGCCTGTGCCCTGGGGAAGCTCCTGGCAGGTGTCCCCCTGTCGTGGACAGGAGAGGCTGTCAGAGCCCTGCTTGCTTGTGTCCTCTCCTGAGCACAGCGGCTGCTCTGTGGGAAAATCTGCTTAGGACCCAAGTAATGCCTTACTTGGGCAGGAGATGGGTGTGTGTGTGTGTGTGTGGGGGGGTGTCTGTCTGCACATGCACACCAGGGAGACCACTCCCCAGGAGCTCCAGCTTCCAGAATGGAGGGAGACCCTTGAGGCCCCCAGTCTGAGTGCACCGAGATGTGTCTTACCCGAGACCACGGTTTAGCCCTCAGGTGACGTTGATGGCACTGGATTTGGATGCCCTCAGTTTCCCATTCCAGAACGTTCTGCAGCCTGCCCTCTGGCTCAGGGAAATTGTTGTGCAGCTGTGCTCTTGGCTAGCTCCCAGGCCGACGGGGTGTAGACAGGTCGCTCTCTGCTGGTGCCACGGTCTCACAAGGGACGTGGCCACCTCCACCTTGACCCGAGTACAGGAGTAAGCAGGACAGGATGGAGCGTCCGCTCGTCCCTCTGCAGCGGCAGCTCCGGCATCCTCCCCAAACCTCTCCCCAGAGTGCGTGTCAGGAAGGAAGGAGGGATCCAGGTTCAGCTCCTTATGGGGGCCTCTGGGGGCACCACAGGGTCAGGAAGGGAAATGTAGCTGAAGAGTCGTAAAGCAAGGGAAACTCAACTCAAAGAGGGAATCGATTTGCTCATGGGACGAACGGCTTCAGGTAAGATTGTGTTTGGTTGGCTGTTGCTGTGCAACACACACACCTGAACTTTAAAACGTAAAACACAATTTGGTGTCACTTTTCCCGGTTCTGTGGGCTGACTGGGCTCAAGGCACTGTCGTCAGACCGCGGCCAGGCTTGGAGTCACCCACAGCTCACCTAAGACAGTTCTGTCCCTCTGGCTCTGGCGCCCCTGTGCCCGCGTGTGTGCGCGCCCCTGTGTGGTCTTTCCCCAGCTGTGCGGCCTGGACTCCTCACGGCTCAGACCTCCCAGAGGCACGCAGCAGAAGCTGCTGGACAATTAGGGACTGCAGCTGGGCCTCGGCCAGTGTCCCTTCTGTTGTCCCCTGTGGGTCAGGTCAGGCAGAGGGCAGGTGGGGAAATTCGCCCTGGGTGCTGGCGGAGAGTGGCGAGGTCACGGGGCACAAACGGGCGGGACGGGGGATACTGCGGGTGTCTTTGAAAATCACAGTTGGCCTCAGGCCGGGTCCAGGGGCTCAAGTCCTCTCCTCAGAAACAGGCGTCTCTCTCCGCTGACTCTCCCCAAGAAGGCACAGCAGCGTGACACAGGGTCAGCCCAGAGCGGATGCTGATGGGCGCGGCCTGCAGGGGGCCCAGGGTGTGCGGTCAGGGGGGCCGGACTGGCTCTCCTGAGGAACACAGCCGTGCTGTTACTGGGGGAGGCGGGTGGACACCACGCTGGCCACACGGCCTGCAGGTCACTTTGTCCTGACTCGATGCTCAGGTCCACTTTGAACCTGGGGCATGCGGGACACCGTGCCGAGTCCCCTGGCCTGGGAAGGGCTGTTCCTCTACCTGGAAGGACCCCATGCCTCCCCTCCCCCAGCCAGCTGCCCTCCCGCCCACCATCAGAGGGGACAGTGTGTTCACCGAGACTTCCTCCTTGGCCCGGGGCGTTGTTGTGCACTGTTTTCTTGGAATTCCCGGTATCTGTTTTGTCTCCTTCAGTGAGTGAACGAGTGCTGTCTTTGGGGGAGGGCAGTGACTACAGGTGCAGCCTCCGGAGCTGTGCTGCCTGGTTCGAGTCCTGCCTGTCACTAGCTGTGCGGCCGCCCATGAGTCACTCAACCCCTCTGTGCTTTGATTTTCTTACCTATAAATTGGGGACACGAGTGACACCTACTTCATAGGGCTGTTGGGAGGGTTAACAGCTCACACGCGTACAAGTCTCGGGAGAGTCTTTGCTCCCAGGTAAATGCTGATGATACTACTTTTCTTTACAAAGTGTTTTCACATAGTAAGGAAATCGGTTTCTTGAACGTTAAAGGCGTTCTGTGTTATTTCCCCCCCTAGAATGCTATGTGTCTTTTGGCTTTGTTCTCGCAAATTATTTGCCTTGCAGGATTTTACATTTCTGCGCCTCGAAGTGTCAGTCCTTCCTTGCGGCACCCGGACGGTATTTTTCTTTTCTTTTTTCTGTGTCTTGTCGAGAAAGACCTTTTCTCATTGTGTCCTTTTGGGTAGATGACGATAGAATGCTCATAGGAAGTAAGTGTGGAAACAATGTGTCAATCATTGCACTTCTGTTCCCTTCAGATTGTCTCTTCCTCGTGTTAATGACCCAGGAGCGGGAAGCAGAGATCCTCAGGGCGCTGGGATTAGCGGCTCCTGGAAACTGATGTTTAAATATAAAGATAAAAGCAATTATCGTGCGGGTTAAACTAGCCGAAATGAGACTTGCTCACGGGCACTGCCATCTGCCTTCCATCTGCCCTTACCTAACGCCAAACCGACGTCTCCTTCTTCTTTTTCTTCCGGGACAGAAAGGCATTTGGCCAAAGCGGGACTGAATAGGAGGAATTTCTAAACACAGCAGTGTTTGGAAAAAATTAACTTCTATGAATCCTCTGGGATCTCGTTTCATAACAAGAATTTCACAATGTGTGTGCTAGCGTCCTCGTGAAGCGGGTTGTGTCTGAGAGCAGAGAGGCCAGGCGGGGAGGCGAGGTCTGTGCTGGGCTCTGCTGGCCACAGCACCTGGCGGGTGGAAATGACGGGCCCCCCGCGCAGCAGCGGGTCAGGCAAGGGCCCTGGGGTCGCACTCTGCCCTCCAAGCTGCCTTCCATCCAAAGCCCCAGCCTCGTGGCCCACGTGGCCTGGCACCTCGGGCACTTTCTGCCTTCCTTGATGGCCCTGAGAGCACAGTCCCTGTGACCTGGGGTTCTACTCGCCCTCCTCAGAGGTCAGCAAAGGTCCAGGTCCCAGCCATCATTTTGAGGTTCCTCTTATATTTAAAAATCGGGAGAAATTCCAAACAAGGGTTATAAAATGATGCCATGTTTTAACATGCTTATGATAATCGTAATAGGGCTTTGAGCCCACAAAAGTATGATGCAGTATGACTGTCACAAGACAGTTGAACAACTCGTAACGTGTCAATTCACAAGGCATTACAGTAAAGATGGCTGGTAGTGGGGTGCATGTTTATATTTGCTGAAAGATGTCTTCCTTTAATCCAGTGACTCTCAGGCTGTGTCCAGAATCTCATTTGAAGGCCCAAAGTCTAAATTTGGTGCCATTTGTATAAAAAGGCCCAGGACAAATGGCCCTCCGGCTCTGTCCTTCCACCCCCAAGTCCTTGGGCCTGTTTTGATCAACTCTGGGCTCTGTCCTCTCCTGCCCGGGCCAGGCTGAGAGGGATGAGGCCACTGGGATTACTTCCTGCTCTCGCACACAGTCCACGCAGGTCGTCAGCTCCACACTCACACGTGTGCACCTGTTCTCTCCCTCTCTCCATCTGTCTGTCTGTCTCTCTCTCACACACATGCACAGGTTACCCATATAGCAAGGAACTCCTCACCCCCAACATCTGGACTTGTTTTCAGGTGAGACGCGGTGACCACTGAGCCAGCTCGTTCATAGTAGCATCTGAGCAAAGAGCATGTCGTCCACACGGTACAATGTGGGGCCAGCTCGGGACTTAGGAACCTGACTACCTGTGGGCTGGGTGTCTTGAAGGAAAGTTTAGCGGCCACGGCCTCTGTGGGCCCCACTCCGTTCCTCTGTTGGAAATAACAATCGTAGATGTCAAAACCCTTAAAAGTGGGCTTCCCCTTTGACAAGAAATTCCCTCCTAGGAATTTCTCCTAAAGGCATATAATCTGAGGCGTGCCAGGTTTAGCTGGCAGTTCTGTTTGGAAAATAAAAAGCTGAAGGAGACCATGTGATACCGGTTTCGATGTAGCGTTGTGCAGAGAACAGGATGACGTGAGGCTGTATGGACACTGGAGGGATTTCGCGGAGATACAGTAAGTTATGTGGTTTATAAGCCAGTGCGTGTGAGCTGGTTCCTTTCTTTGTAAAATATGCTTGTAGGGAAGGTTTTAGGAAGACTTACCGGGAAGATGCTTCTGGACTAAAAGGAAGAATAAGAACAGATTGTGGGGGCCCCTGGGTGGCTCGATCAGTTGAGCGTCCGACTTTGGCTCAGGTCATGATCTCATGGTCTGTGAGTCTGAGCCCTGCGTCAGGCTCTGTGCTGACAGCTGGGAGCCTGGAGCCTGCTTTGGACTCGGTCTCCTCTGTCTGCCCCTCCTCACGTGTGCTCTGTTTCTCTGTCTCTCAAAAATAAATAAATGTAAAAAAAAAAAAAAAAAAGAAAAAGAGAAAAGAAGATTGTGCAGGCTTTTATATTTGGGGGCTCTGGGGTCACAAGGCTGGAGCTTGGATCTAACCTTAATGATGGCGGGTGACCTTGGGCAAGCTGGCCCAGTGTCTTCGTTTCATAACGGAGGTGGTAACAGGGTTTTCACAATATTTAAGGAGAGAAGTCCCTGAAGGCTCTTGGAAAAGTGTCTGGTACCTAATGAGCTTTTGCTAAATACTGCCTATTGCTGTTACCGGAATTTTCTGAACTGAACATGCACTGTCTCTAGGATGAGGACAGAAGAGCTTTTCAAACGCAAAGGAGCTGCTTCTGATTTCCTTCTGGGGTCATTCCTGACCCAGCGCCTCTCCTTCCCTCAGGGGTCACGTTTTCTTTTTTCTGGAAGACGCACGGAGAGCAGTCCAGACCGATCCCTTCGGCATACGGGGGACAGGTCATTTCTGAAGGGTTCAAGGTCTGCTCCAGTGGCGGCAAGGGCTCCGTGGAGCTGTACACGCGGGAGAACGCCAAGACGTGGGAGGCCACCTTCAGCCCGCCAGGTAAGGGACCCCTCGGCCTCTGCTTTAAGGGCTTGCCTGGGAAGATGCTGGAGAGCGCCTGGGCCCCTCCCGCCCCAGCTGGGCCCTGCCTCGGTTGCCTGATGCCCGGGTCTCAGCCTCTGCTTCCTGGGGGGGGAAGGTGCTGGCCTGACCTGCCTGAGGCCAAGGTCGGGGTGGGGCTGGGGGAGATGAAGTGCGGTACTGCTTAGCATGGCTCCTGCTCCATTTCCCCCTCCCTTCCCCCCTCTCCTCTTCCTCCTGCTTCTTTCTTCTTTTGCTCCCCCTCCTCCTCCCTATCATCCCTCGCCTCCTCCCCCTCCTTCTTTCTAGTGGGTATAGACTCGGCAATGTTTATTTAGAGTATGATGTGAAGACTTTTTGGAAAAGTGGCTGAAGACTGGGGAGGAAGGGGGGTCTGGAAGACAGGAGTTGGAGCCGTGGTGGGGGTGCCCTGGGACACGTGGGGAGCAGCACGGTGGGCCCTGCCGACGTGGGGGAGTTTGCAGGTGGGCGTTGCGGGCCAGTGTGGCTCGGTCTGGAGATTCCTGCTTTCTCTGTGCTCTGTGGGGTGATGTGGGGTCGTGCAGTGGGCACAAGTCAGGGGTGTGGGGGGGGGGGAAGCTTGGGGAGCAGAGGGTCTGAAGTGGACACTGGACAAGGTAGAGGTGACCAGGGCCCCAGAAGTGTTGGGGTGACATTGAGGGGGAGCCCAGTCCAGGCTGGGGACTAAGAGGGAACCACGGACGGGGCTGGCAGAGTGAAGGCCTCCAGGAAAATGCATCTTCTGGCCCATGGAAAGGAGGCTGTATGTCTTAGTCGCTAAAAGACCTGGAACCAAACAGGTGTGTCCGAGCCCTCTCTGTGCTGGGCTACCTAGGGGAGTGGGGGAGCCGTGCTCACTCACTCACTCACTCACACTAAGCCTGAACGTGGTCTGCAAAAGAGGTCTGGGAGGATCTCCCTGCTTGCTTTCTCTGACCCCAGGTCAGGAGTCTCTGCCTCCCCTGCCCCCCCCAGACGGAACTACCTGTACCTTGTTCCTGGCTCTTATCACCTTCTGCCCAAGGTCAGGTTCTTATGTAACAGCCTTATCCCCATGATCCTCGGGGCTGACACTGTATGGGGCACCCAGTAGGTTTCCTCGACATATTTTAAGGTAAAGTCTACTGAACTCTGTTTTTCCACCCAGGGAAATGGGGGAGAATTGTAAACATTTCTGCCTGGCAGTACACTCTATTTGTTCATTGAAGAAAGTTGTTACTCTTGCTTTAAATTCAAGGGCAATACACTTTGGACCCATTTAGGACCCAAGGGCTCTCCAGAGACTCAAGATTATAAAGTTGCACAGTCCTGAGCAACCTGAGCAAGAAAGTCCTAAGTAACTGCTGAGTGATCGAATATATATAATATACATATATTTTAATTATTTTATTTTTCATCATGATACATGTACTCTTTAATCCCCATCACGCATCTCCCCTCTGGTGACCATCAGTTTGTTCTCTACAGTTAAAGAGTCTGTTTCCTGGACTGTTTCTCTTTTTTCCCCTTGCTTGTTTTGTTTCTTAAATTCCACACATGCATGAAGTCATATGGTATCTGCCCTTCTCTGACTTACTTATCAGAATATTCAATAGCTCCATCCACGTCATTGCAAACGGCAAGATTTCATTCTTTCTTATGGCTGAATATATATACCACTTCTTTATCCATTCATCAGTGGGTGGATGCTTGGGCTGTTTCCATAATTTGGCTGTTGTAGATAGTATTTTCGTATTCTTTGGGTAAATACCCAGTAGTACAATTGCTGGGTTGTAGGGCGGTTCAAGTTTTAACTTTCTGAGGAGTCTCCGCACTGTTTTCCACAGTGGCTACACCAGTTTGCCTTCCCGCCAACAGTGCACGAGGGTTCCTTTTTCTCCACATCCTCACCGACACCTGTTGCTTCTTGTTTTTGATTTTAGCCATTCTGACAGGTGTGAGGTGGTATCTCATTATGGTTTTGATCTGCATTTCCCCGATGAGTGATGTCGAGCATCTTCCCGTGTATCTGTTAGCCATCTGGATGTCTTCTTTGGAAAAGTGTCTATTCGTGTCTACTGCTCACTTTTAAATTGGATAATTTGTTTTTTGGGTGTTGAGCTGTATCAGTTTATTATAGACTTTGGATAATAACCCTTTATCAGATATGTCATTTGCAAATATCTTCTTCCATTCCATCGGTTGTCTTTTAGTTTTGTTGGCTGTTTCCCTCGCTGTGCTGAAGGGTTTATTTTGATGAAGTCCCAACGGCTTATTGCTGGATGATTTAAGATGATGCCGGGCTCAAGATGATACATGTCCTTTAACGGGCTGCCTTATTCCTTCCGGAAGTAAGCCCATGAGATAACACATCACTTGCAAAACCAAGCTGGGCCCTTCGTGGGGCAAGCCACCACCAATGTCTGATGAAGATTCTTCTTATTGGGTCACTGTGGTTCTCGGGCCAGAGAGAATGAGCCCAGAGGGTGGCCCTGACTACCGTGATACCACCATGTTTATTAGTGTTACGTGTACCATATCAGAGCAGAGGTGGATGCCAACCGCCCTGGGCTGAATCAGGCCCTCAGATAGGTTTTATTGTCCAACGGGTTTTATTGACCTGCACTATGATGGCACAGGCAGGACTGAAGAAAAAGAATTGTTTTTTTGAACAAGTTACCCCCATTAGCTATTATTTCATTTTATTTTAAAATAGCAAAGGATCTAATTTAAAATAGCATAGGGTCTCTCTGGACTGCTTCTGGAATTTTGGGGATGGGGACAATTTCTTCTCTGTGCTTCAAAGGACTGAGAAAAGTTAGATCTAGATCATGAAGGACTCACCAAGATTAACAGTGACTAATCATCTCGAAAGAGATTTAACAACTCAGAAACATGTGCTTCCCACATCAGCAGAACAGTGATCTTTGTTCTTTCCAGGTCCCTACTGGACTCATGTCTTGTTTACATGGAAATCCAAGGAGGGTCTGAAAGTCTATGTCAATGGGACCCTGAGCACCTCCGACCCAAGCGGCAAAGTGTCTCATGCCTACGGGGAGCCCAGCGTCAACCTCGTGATCGGGTCTGAGCAGGACCAGACCAAGCGTTATGAGGTCGGAGCTTTCGATGAGTTCATCATCTGGGAACGGGCCCTGACCCCGGACGAGATCGCGATGTACTTCACAGCTGCCGTTGGTCAGTGGGCACAGGGGTGGGGGGTGGGCTCGGGCCAGCTCTGCCCGTCCTTGGGAGGACAGGGCTCCTTCCGTCCGCCTCCCTCACTAGCATTTCTCGCTCCGCGCTCTCCTGAGGGGACCGTCTGCGCCGCAGGCTGAGAGGCATCCTAATGAACCTCATAAATACACCCGTTTCTCTAGAACACCTGTTCCCCAGGATGGAGAAACTGGCACCTTAACGGACACACACTGAGATGAATATCCTGCTGGCCGCCAGGGGGTTTGGAGGTGTATGTGATGGATGATTACAGACCCTTTGGGAACAGGCATTCCGGGTCCTTTAGTGCATCTGATCAACAAATGCTTACCAGGTGCTTCCTGCATGCCAGGCTCTGATGGGCCCTCAGGGACAGGTGGCCTGGGTTCAAACCTTCACTCAGCCACAATGAACTCTGGGACATGGGAAGTCACTTTTTTGGCTGAGGTAAAATTCATGTAACATAAACTTGACCATTTTAAGGCATATGATCTGGTGGTACTTCCTATGTTCACCAGCTGTGCAACCATCCCCTCTGGTTTAAAAAGTCTAATCACCCCAAAAGTAAATCCAGCACCCGCTAGCTTTCACTCCCCATTGCCCCCTCCCAGCCCTTGGCCACCGCTTAGCCAGTGTCTCTACAGATTTCCCTCTTCTGGGTCTTCCAACCACATGGAATCACGTAATATATGACTTTTTGTATCTTAATCTTCCCAAATCACTGTGTTCTCCTTTGTAAATGGATGGAAACAGTACTACTCATGTCCCAGGGGTGGGGGGCTGTGGAGCCACAGTGTCACGGGTGTAAGGCATCAGCACAATGCCTGCACGTGGCAGGTTTTCACAACATTTTTGCTGATTTACGATTAGTATTTACTTCCCCCCTTCTGTTTTCACTGTGATAACAAGGGAATGTACTGGTCCTTGAACGTGAAATAATCTGCCAAAAAATGACAGTCACTCATAAACATTTGTTGGTTGGCCACTGCATGGACACCAGAGCAGCAGGGGCAGGTCGGGACCGGGAGGTGTAGGTGTTAATGTAAGGCCTGCCCCCCTCTCAGGTTCTGACAGTGAGTCCCTCAGCAGTTAGGACCCTGTGATTATGTGACAGAAAACACAACTTGAGTGACTTATGCCAACAAGGGAAATTAAAAAAAAAAAACAGAAAAAAACAACTCCCACAATGGAAACAACAGGAGAAAATCTGCTTCAGGACCGGTTTGCTCTAGGTGCTCACACGTGTCACTGGGAATCTCTTTGTTCGACCCCGCTTCCTTCTGGTGGTGCCACTATGGCTGCCGTTCCCTCCAGGGTTCCACCCCATGCTCGCAGAAGATGAACTTCTCTTTTCTGTCTCCTCCTGCAGCAGGACTGGCCAGGAGTCTCATTTGACCAGATGGATCCATGTGTATCCCAGTTTCCAGGAGCTGAGAACTGCGGCTGGGGGTGTGGGATACGCTGACTGCCTTAGGCCTGGGTCACAGTCCACCCTTGACATGGCAGTAGGGTTGGCGTGTCCCAAATGCAGAGGAGAGGGGACTCCCCGCAGATGACTGGGGCTGCTGATCTCGAGAGCAGGGCATGGCCGCTGTGTGTGCAGGAAGTCTGTGTCCACGGCGGCCTTTGACACTCATTCTTCACTAACAAAGTGGAATTCATTCCTGTCACACAAGTGACAGAAGGACAAAATATAGGTCCTTTACAAGAAAGAAGGATATCAATCTTCTGCATTTTATAGCTTAAGATTCAGAGATATGTCACCAAGACTAAAATGTCATCTGTATTTATATTACTGAAAGCCTGAAACAAATCCTTCTTTCTCGATACATTACCATTTTAATAACACTGGAAAGACGTGTTGCTCTTTCTGGTTCTTGTGTCTGTACCAGCAAACCCTTGTCCCCAGGACATCCCAGGGCTCAGAAATGGGGCGATCAGCCCCACACATGGCACAGCCTTTCAGGTCACCTCACCCTCTGTGCCCCGTGAAGGTGGTATCTGATTTTGGGGGGGGGGCATTCAGGAGAGGTGTTGCATTAACACCTACCTATCCCAAGGAGTGCACACATGCACCTTTGCTGAGCCAGAACTACACCCATCAGGGCCCCGTATGGCTTGGGGACTTGCTTGTGGAGACAGGTCACATGACATAAAGCACGTACAGAGAAAATGATCTGGAAGTTCCCTAGACTGCTCCATGTGAGTCGGTCCATCCGAGCCAGGGTCATGCCAGCTGTGTGAAGACAGACATCTGGGCTGAGGTCCAGCCTGCTCTCAGGCCAGGCCAGGGCCCTGCTGTGTCTGGTCTGTAGGAGGAGGCAAAACCTGGTCTTTGCATAAAGCCCCATCTGCACACCAAGGGTGAGCCCAAAGCAGGCATTTCTCTGCATGACCGGCCCAGAGGGGGTGTCCCCTTCTAATCCATTAGCCAGAGCAGGCCAGATGCGGTGACTTTTCCTAATTCGTACAAAGGCAGAGGGTTGATCATCCATCACCTGGTCAGCTTTGCTCCCAGTGCTACAATGGATGGCCACCCCTTCCACAGAAAATCAGAGGAAGTAGAAGGCTGCGTTCAGAGTCGTGCGATTTCCAAGTTATGTATTTTTGAACACTGAAAACACACCCACACAATCCGATGCCCACAAAACAAGAGCCCCTTGGGACCCGGGACTCACAGAGGACACGAAAGATTCTCATTTCTTCTCGTAGCCTTGCAGGGTCATCGACGGTGACGACGGGCAGGGTTGCCGGGTTAGTCCTTACCGTCCTGCACTTTACTTTGTGGACTCACAAAAGTTATATGTGAATTGGATGGGACTCCTCTGTAACTACTTGGCATTTGAGGAATGAATGTCACTCTGACTTGGAGAACCTAGCGTTTGGGTCTCTAGTCCTCTGGGCAGAGTCTCCCCTTCGGCGTCTTGTCCCCCAGCTACCGGGCCCCACATAACCCGAGAGGCTGGTTACTACTGGAGCTAACTAGGGGTGGTGAGGTCATTTCCTTAGATCACTTCAAGCAACCTGGAGGGATTTTTCCGAAAATGAGGTAGAGCATCTAGTTAGTCTGTGTTCTTACCGGGAAATGCTAAGATTCGAAATAGCTGGTGGCGAAGAGGAAGAGAAGAGTGAATATGGCTTATCTTTGGTGTTAGATGTCTTCGTTATTTGTAATTAACCAAATGGAAAAGAATAACCGGAATCCTCAGGGTTGAAAGGACTCAGGAGGACAGTGTGCCCCACCACTTTGTCTGTCTTGCTTCTTCTGTCTGGGAGGGATGGTCTGTCTCCGCCCAGAGATTAGCAGCACTCTGTATTCTATCTCCAACTAGTCCAGGTGTAACTGAAGGCCGTTTCTTTTGGTTCTTTATTTATCTGAGATCGGTAAAAGCTTACATAAAATCATCTTTTTATGTGACGACTTGCGTGAGGGTGTTCAAAAGTGATTTGAAATATAGATAGAAAAGTAATGTGACCTGGGAAAATCCATACCGTCTACCCATTAAGCTAATTTATTAGCCCTGTATCTGTGCAACAGCATTCCTGCTCAGCATTCTCAGGCTGTCTTAGACGGGTCTGAAGCTGGAGAGTTTTGAATAAAGGCAGGCCTTTCTTAGGCTGGAAGAGTGACCACGGTTTAGTCCTTAATTCAGTGTTATTGTTTTTTTTCCCCCCAGGAAAGCACGCTGTGTTGTCTTCGACGCCGCCAAGCTTCTTCATGACACCCCCAGCCAACACTGTGGTGAGCATGCACATCGATCTCGGTCCCCTCTTGCTGAGAGCCTTTGGGCTTAGACTGTATGCCAGGGCTGAATTCCATCAGACAGTCTGGCTCTCTCTTGTTGGCGGTGTAGTGTCTGGGGAGGAATCATCCCTGGAGGAGAAGCTAACTTTGGCACTAACTCTGGATGCTCAGCTGACTGAAGGGAAAGTCCTCCGCTTCTTGTGGCCTGTGGCCAGAGGGGTCGAAAGGAAGTAAACCAGACGTCCGGGGACACAAACACAGAGACCGGCTCCTGGGCAGGCGGCACAGCGAGCGGAGAGCAGGGGGCTGTGCGTGGATGCATGCCTTCTGTTTGTGCCCCTTGTCCCGTCGTCTGAGGAGAGATCAGTCCACTCAGAAACGTCCCCCTCTGGAAGCAGTATTTGTAATCGTGCTACTTACCTTACTCGGGAGCTTTAAGGGGACAGCGAGGGCGCAGACTCTTGCACCATTTGTGTGGGTGCAAGTTCCAGTTGTTTCCCATGTGTTTCTGGGTCAGCCTCTCTGTGCTTAGTTTCAACTCTCAAATAGGTGCGTCTTTCTCGAGGTGGTCAGTACGTGCCAGAGAGTCACGCAAGTGCCTCATACGCGATAAGAGCGAGTGCCGTCGTCACGGGGCGTCACGAGGCACGCGGCCTGGAGCACACGCTGAACTTCTTGGACTTGCATCCCCAGCCCGAACTCACACCTCTCATTCCTTTTAGCTGCCCACCAACGCCTACCATCCTATCATAACCGACTTGACGGAGAAGAGAAAAAACCTCCAAAGCCCAGGAACGGTACTGAGTTACCTGCGAAACGTGTCCCTCAACTTACCCAGTAAGGCCCTCTCCCAGGAAACAGCGCTGAACCTCACCAAGGTAAAGCTATTTCTTTTCTGCGCCTGGCAGATCAGAGCAGGCAAACTGCCAGATCCAGGAGCACAGGCGTGTTTTGTTTGACCTGCACAGAGTCATAGAAAAGTCGTGAGCTTTTACGTAAAAGTCTGGGTTACAGGCTTCTCGTGAACAGCCGGATGGGGTGGCCCCTCCAGCCACCTCTGCCCAGCACGCTGGGGCCTCCCTCAGCTCAGACTCAGCTCTTCACCTCCTGTCCCCAGGTCCGCATCCACCTGGCGGCTGACCATCTGGGTGTGCTACCCGGCTGCCTCCCTTGGCAACAGGTGAAGGGTGGGGTTGGGTCTCGGGCAGACGTAGCCCTGGTGTGCACACAGCGTGACCCCCAGTGCTGTGACGTGCACGTCGGTGGGAATTGCCAAAGTTACCTAAAGTTAGGTGCCATTTATGGGATGGAATCAAGGTGCTTTACTCTGCAGATCAAGGTAGGGGCCGATCCCTGGCTCTTGCGGACTTAACTTGATCTCAGCACCAGGGCTCTCGGCCGAGTGGGTTTCCCTGGGGAGAGTGCAGCGTAAGGGTCCCGAGCAGGGTGCAGAGGGCTGACAGCAGGGTTGAATTTCCCTCCACGGCTGCTTGCCCAGTGCCCTTGGTCACGCTGCTCATTTACGATATGGGGGCAACAACAGGATACTCGGCTTGGGGGACCCAGGTGGGCTCGTGCGAGCGGAGAACAGAGTCTGGCACAGGTGAGCGCTCAGTTAGAGTTCTTCGTCCTCCCTGACCCGCTGGCTGCAGACGGACATGGAGGAACTTGGGACACCCGGGCGTCCTTAAGGGGGGGAGGGGTGAGTGCTGACATCTTTGGCGTGCTGGGTTCCGGGGTCCTGGCCCCTGCCCCGTGTCCCTGGCCAGGCGCCCACCTTCTGCCAGCCTCGGCGTCTCTGCCAGCGCGGAGAGGCCATTCCGCTTCATCCGCCTCCTTGCGGGAGTGGCTCTGGCCGCCGGGGACTAGCAGCAGCACGAAGGGCTTACTTCCACACAGGGGCGAAGGAGTGCACCACCTGGGCTCCAGCGCTTCGGTCTTCCCGCACACCAGGGCTCCTGGCGACAGCGCAGTTCTCCACACACTCCGCCGTGTTTTCGACCGGCTGTCGGGGTAGCGCCACACCCCACGTGTGGCCGACCGCCTCCGGGAGGGAGCCGGAAATGCTTTCCCAGGGTTCCCCGTTCGGATCTCCCTTCACAGCTCATTGGGCAGAACTCGGTCACATGACCACCACCTGGCCAGTCGCTGGCCAAGGGGAGCAGGCGGGGCGTGATGGCTCAGCCAATCATAAGGAGATGGAGGCGGGAGCAAGGCGCTGTACTTGCGCACTTCCAGGCCCCCGCCCACCCGCTCCAGGCAGGAGCCCTGGGGTGGAAGGAAGGTTTCCCAGGGGCGCGGGTACGTGGTGGGTGGGCGGTAGCCTCCAGGGTATGTTTGTGTTGGAATGTGGAATCCAATGCAGGTTTACCACAGGTCATTTTGAAGCTTGGTGATTTCCTCTTTCCCTGCGCCTCCCTCTCCGGGCCTCCTGACAGGGTGGGAGATTGCAAACTCGGCCCTGGTCGACCGAGGGAGGAGTAGAGGCAGCGGTTCACCTGCAGGGGGTGGCCGCAGCCTCGGATCCACCGGAGTTTCATCTGTAGGGCAGCCTCTTATTTTGCAAGGGAAGCCGCATGCCTGGATCCTTCAAGTGGAAAATAATCCAATTTTTAAGAAGTGGACAGCTAACGGACATTTGAAAGCAGTTATTTGCGGATTTGTGAGGCGGGTTCAGCCTGTGGGCTCTCGGTTTGGGACCTCTGGTGTGGGCCCCGGCGGAGAGACCTGCCTGGGCGTCCCGCAGACGAATCCTGCAGATTTACTCCAAACCCCACCCATCTCTGATTGGGTGAGAAGTAAAAACCCTTGGCGTCCATTATCCAGTTTTCCATGATGCCCTGGCTTCTCACTGGCTAGCCCTGGGAGAGGGAAAATGAGAAAAAATCATTTCCTGTGCTGGGTGATAAGGACACCGTTAGCCGTATCTGGCTGTGGAGTACTTGAGCTGTGGCTAATTCAAATTGAGATGTGCCCTAAATGTAAAATATGGCCTGGATTTCTAAAACTTAGGACAAAGAAAAGAGTGTGAAATATTAAATTGATAATTTTTATGTTGAGCGCGTGTTGAAGTGCTATGTTAGGTATATAGGTATAGGACTAAGTAAAATATATTCTGAAAATTAATTTCGACTGTTGCCTTTTAACTTTTTAAAATATGGCTACTAGAAAACTTAAAGTTTGAAACGTGGCTTGCATTATATGTTTATTCCACCAAACTGCGCTAGAGTAGGAGTCGGCAAATTGTAGCCCTTGGGCCAAATATGGTCTGTTGCTTGTTTTGCTAATCAAGTTTTATTGGAACGTGCTCCTTCAGTTCTGTGTTGTCCGTGGCCGCATTTGCACTACAATGGCAGGGTTGAGTGTTTGTGACAAAATTATACTCAAAGCCTAACCGCTTTACTAGGTGGGTTTAAAAAAAAAAAAAAGTGCCAACTCCTGTTCTAGATTATAAATTCTAAGATACGTGCTAAGCAGTGTCATTTTGTCTGCCTTTAGGTTTTCTTAAAAACCATGGGAGAGGTTCTTCAACTGCCCAGTTGGATTGATGTGTCAGAGGTAGGACAAAAAACATTTGAGCTTCAAAACGTACATGCTTTGGGAACTGCCGTGTCTTCCTAGAAGTGGTATAATTGTGGCCCAATTCACATCTCTAAGAGAAATGATGCATCCCTCCGTCCCGCAATCTGGGACATTAGAGCTCAGACCAGATATACAACTGATTTAAAGTGCCTTGTCTTCTGTATGGCTTAAGGGTTGTGTGTCAATAACATGCCACTGTCCTCCACACCGAGCAGGGAGGGGGTTGCAGTTCTCCATGAGGACTGCATACTTGGTTGACGTTTATCATTTTTTAATGATAAATTTTTTACCATCACTTTCTTCTCGAATGGTAATAAAAACACGTTTTACGCTTAAAGGTCACTAGCTTATGTGAAAAAAGTGGAACACGTGGCAATATGTACTTCGTGATAAGTGTAAGAACCAAAAAAGCTTCTTTTTTTTCTCTGAACAGCAGATAGAGAATGGAATACTGTTTTTTCTTTTTAAAAGTAATGTCATTGACTTTACTGCTTGATAAAACAAGTTAATAAGCTGTAGAGAAGGTAGAAACTGCAGATGGTAAGAAATATATAAAAGAACAGTCACCTGAAGTCTTATGGCACACCGTGACCCTGAGCACTCTTGCATACGTCCCTTTCCATCTAGTTTACGTTTTGCTCACGTGTATATATTCCACAAATACTCTGTATGCGTGATTTAATCTGGCTGTCCTTAACTATGTCCAGGGCAGTTTCCAGCAACAGTAGCTAGATCAGTCAGGCTAGGTGAGGCTGTGCTGCAGTAACAAAGAGGCCCCTGCATCTCAGTGGCAGAGCACAGGTGAAACTTTTCACTGATGCAAAGTGTGAAGTGGGTCTCAGGAGCCCTTTCTCAGTCCAGTGACCTGGGGTCCTGGCTCTGTCCATTTTCTTATGTTGTGGTCTTGACATGGGACCTACAAGGTTGCCTGGCGGGGTGGGGGACGCATAACTGCTTAGCAGGGCCATACGCACACCGGTCTAATATTAAAGTGCTTATTCTCCTGAACCCCTATAATGTTAAAAAAATATTTGCCGGTTGGTGGCAGAAATGTTATTAATGAGATTGCTACAGGATTTACATTTGATGAACTTTTTATTTGAACAGTTTCAAACAGAATGAGATTGGATTTAACCCTGGCAAAGGGAGGGGCGAAAAAGGATCCTGAATTTAAGATTGGGATAATCTTACCTAGAAACCTTTTCTAAAAGGCACAGCCGTCTAGAGTTCATGACCTCCGGGGGTGGCTCTGTACAGGGCGGCAGCCTGGGAAAGCCTGGGAACATGGCCAGCGGAGGACCTGAGTAGGCCTATTTTCTCAGCATCATTTTAAAGTGACTTTTTTTGAATGCTCCGCCACAGAACAGAAATGATCATGAAACCATTCAGGCTTAGGCAGGCTCGACTGTTCCTTAGAGAGAAGGTACGAATCAGCCACTGCCCAACAGAACTGCCGGCCAGAAACACAGATCTCCATGTGCTCCACCGGGCTTAGCTGATTGAAACCAGGCCACAGGCCTGAAAGAAAATGTCTAAAATTGGCCTCCCTGTTCTATTTCCACCTCATTAGATTCCCATGGAGCGTGTGTTTGTGAGAGAATGCTAAGGACGCTTAGCTGACAGATGGTTTTCAGAAAGGCGGGAAGGAGAGAGGGGCATGATGGTAGATGGGAACAGCCACTGCGTGCCTGGGTGGCTGAGAGGCCCTGTCCCTGGTAGATGAGTGTCTCACGATGAGGGACAGTCAGCCCAAGGTGGGCTGTCTGCAGAGATACGGGGTGACCAGGAGGGACCCCTGCCTTCTTGGGGGCAGTGACCACTAGGATCCTCTCTGCTTGGGGGATGCAGAGTAAGTGGAGAGGGCCCTTGGAGGGAAGGGGTGCACCAGGAAGGTCATGCAGAGAGGATCTGGGGAGCTGGCGTCCGTCCCCTGCATGTAGAATGGGGTGAAGCCGCTGGTGTCCTTGTCCTGGAGGGGACTTGGGGCCAGTTAGCCCCTTCCGCGGCAAACAGAACGGGGCATGGCAGGGCCGGTCAGAGATTGGCTGAAGTTCCTGGTGACTTCAGGGTGCAGCTGGGACTGGGTCTCTGTCACCTGGGGCTAAGCCTTGGAGCCAATGGCTTGGGTGGCCCGGGGGACTGTGTTCCGCGGGCTCGGTGGGGCGTTTGCCTGTGAGAGGGATAGTGGCACGGCCTCTTCCCATCTGGTCATGGAGAGGTCAGGCGTCGCCCACCGTGGCCTCCGCAGACGCGTGGCGCTCTACCTTTGGAGGGGGAGGGGCACCGGCGGCGCCAGTGCGGAGCCGGACCCCGCGAGCTCGGCGAGTGCGTCTGGGGAGGGCAGTTGTGCCCGTTCCATTTGCTCAGTTCCTTCACGTTGTGTCGTTTGCAGGACAACGCCGTCGTGCTGGGCTTGATAGAGACCGTCGACACCGTCATGGGCCACATCTCTTCCAACGTGCACGCCAGCGACCCCCAGGTCACCATCATCGGCTCTTCCTCCATGGCAGGTAGTCGTTTGCCCAGGGCGGGACGCAGCCGTTGGTGCGGGCAGAGGCGCGGGAGGCGCGGGAGGGACGCTGGCCCCTGGAGTTCGCGCTGACGGCCCTGCGTCCACCTGCGCGCGCTCACGCTGGCGCAGACACATCCGCGCAGGTGCGCACCCACACGCGCACACAGCGCACACATAAGCGCACAGGTGCGCACACACGTGCGCAAATGCGCGCGCGCAGGTGCACACGCAGCGTGTAAACACGCGGGCACAGGCGCACGCACAGCATATGCATGCATGGGGACGAGTGCACAGGCAGCGTTTACACACACGTGCAGGTGGGCACACACATGCACACAGATGGAGCACCACGCCCATCAGCCCAGACGGACCTCGCTGCTTTTCTGAACTGGGTCGCCCTTACACAGAATTACACTTTGGGGGGAGAGTGAGATCGGGGCATACGTGCTCAGCCACGATGCGGAGGCAAAGCTACGTAAGCATTTGATGGCGACTGGGGGACCAGCCTGATCTTGTGCTCGGTCGTCTGTGCTCGGAACGGAGTCGAAAAGCCGCGGCTTCTTTGAGTGCCTGTGAAATAAAAGGTGCAGAATCGGGTTTCCGAGGGCCAGCTGGAGGCTTGGCCTAAATCTGTCTCTCCGGGATGGTCGGAGCAGCGTCCCACACGGGCTGACTTCGCAGCGCTTCCCTCCTACAAGTCTTTACCTAGGGAGCATTGCTGAACTCCACCACAGCAGCCGGGCTCTGGATCGGAAGCCTAGTTGAGCCACGTAGGATAGTTGTAGTGGGAGTTAGTCGGCCGCGATGGCTCCCTCCGTGCAATGACACGTTTGCCTGACGGCCGGGAGGTGTGTGTCTCGGGTGCCTTCCTCCTCCTGTGTCTCACGGGGTCCCCCAGAGTGTGGTGAGGAGCGGCTCCCCCTCCACACGGGGGGGGGGGGGGGGGCGCTCATCGCGTAACTGAGAGCCATGGAGACAGAGGCCCGGAGGGAAGGAGGGGTCACCTCAGGCCACGGGGCCCCCACAGCGTGTGGCCGGATGGACACGTTAGCCACGCTCGAAATTACTTTCCCCGGACTCTTATTTTTTCAGGTCGTCATTTTCTAGAGGTAATTACACTACCCGGGGGAGCGTGTTCTTTTAAAAACAGCAGAGGCAGATGGGGTTTTACAGCCCAATTTCCTGCGCCGCGGAGCTGACTGACTGTGGCTTCCTGTCTCTGGCTTGTTCTCAGAGTTCTCTGTGGCCAAACTCCTACCCGAGGCCATAAATTCCTCCCACTACCGCTTCCCGGCTCAGGGGCAGAGCTACATCGAGGTTCCCCACGAGGCTTTCCGCAGCCAAGGTGAGTGCAGCTGCAGGGCCCGCCCGGGAGGTCGGGCGGGGGGCCCCCGCCAGTCCTCAGCCCTTCCAGATGTGTTGCCAGCTGTTACCTGGCGAGCCACCGCCCTCAGACCTGCTCGCCTCTTCCTGCGCTCCGGGCCGGCACTTCTCAGGGTGTGGCGGGAAGCTCCCGAGACGCTCACTCAGAATGCTGATTCCCAGTGCCCTCCAGCCTCGTGAACTGGGACTTGGGACAGGGGCGGGGAATCTGCATTTTGGGGAGGCTCTTGAGGCGATTCTGATCCACCGTGAAAGATGCCTTGTGTCCTCCCAAATCTGCACTGAGACACGTCAGCCGCATATGACTAGATGTGGCCATCTCCCCTCCCCTGTCCCTGGCCTCGGGCTAGGTTTGGGGTTTGTCTGCCCAGGGGGCCTGGGTTCTGCTTCCGTCTCAGGGGCTCAGGCAACTCTGGCCATTTCCACTGCAGTCACAGTCCCTCCAGACTCCTTGAAAAGTGACTCGTCACAGACTCGTCCCTCGGGGTGTCAGGGGAGTCGTGGATTTGACTCAGCTCCTGATGCTCTGGCCAGAGGACATGGGATTTCCAGGGTTCTGCCTTAGAGACTGGGGACCAAGACCAGTGTGGGTGGTGTAGGATCACGGTGTCCCCTCCCCAGCAAGGAGTCCCCTCTCGCCAGCCCTCGGGAGCCCACCTCCGCTCCCTCCACCATCTTGCTTGCCTGTGTGAAAGGTGCCCGGGGATGTCAGATGACAGCCCCCTACACTTGGGGGGAGCTCCAGAAAGGTCTGGAGATGATGCTCTGATCCGCCAGGGGCACACGTGACCTTTGCTCATCTCACACACCTGGCTGCATGAGCTGGAAACCCTCAGTGTTGCCGAGTGAGCTGGGCCGCAGCCTCATGCTGTCCCCTGTGAAGGCTCCTCCCACCGGCAGCAGGACTTACTGGTCACGAGCGCTGACCGGTGGCTGGAATTCCCGGGAATTCCGGGTTCAGCCACTTACGGGTTGTGCGGCCTTACGCAAGTTACCGAACCTGCCTGTGTCGCGGTCTCCTCATCTGTGAAACGGGGCCGGTATTCGTACTGGGCTCGTAATATTGTTTGGAGAGCTGAATGAGCAAAGCCCCTCTACGTGGCACATGCTGAGACTTAGAGGACGTTAAAGACATTCCTGAAATGTTAACAGAGTCCACAAATACCCCGACGATCCCGGGAAGACAGCTAACCGCTTACGTTCCAAGCGCTCTCCGTGAAGCGGGTGGAGGGAAATAACAGAAAAAATGATTCCTGCTTCAGAGCTGTCGTACGGCAGAGAGGTGGGACCCAGCCGAAAGGCATGAGGGGCATGTGTGTGGTCACTGCCGCTTGTAAACCCTGCGTCTGCCGGCTCGTTCAAGCACGCGTGTTACCACAGATGCCTCATACACCAGCAGCGAACAGGACGTGCTCACCCGGAGGATGCAAAGCTGGAGGCTGGCGCCGGGACCGCCCCTCGAGCGGGGCCCTGTGCCTTCGCGAACTCTAGCGTTTCTGGCGAGTCTGGCTCCCCCCCTGGGAGCTGTTGTATCTGTCTGTCTGGAGTTGACTCAGGGGAGGAGCAGGGAGTCATTGTCACGGTTGAATCCACAGCTGAAGGGTCACAAAGTTTCTGCTCAGACTCATGGAAAACTCTACCCTGAGAGTCCCTCACTTTCTCCCTCCCCCCCTCCCCAGGAGCTGCCCCTGGGGTTTTGGGTGTGAGGGTCTGCACCGTGCATTGCTGGGCAAGTGGGTTTGGCTGGGGGCTTTGTCACCAGGAAGATTGACGGGTGTCTGTGACCCTCTGCTTTTCCCCAGCCTGGACCACCATCGTGGGCCTTCTCTACCACACGATGCACAATTACCTGGACAACATCTGGCCAGCCAAGACCAAGTGAGTCCCTCAGGGTCACATGGTACGGAGAGGGCAGTGGGTGTGTGTGTGCTTGTTTGCTGGGTGGCTGTGACACCCCCACTTCCCTGCCATCACAGGCATATACAATATAGCCTTGGAGGACCCTGGGTGGGCAGCCTGAGAGTGCAGCAGTCAGGTGACCATATCTGCCCTGTCTGGAAGGACCTGCGTGACTGTGGGCGAGTGACCCAACTGCCTGAGCCTCAGCCGCCACTTCTGTAGAGTGGGAGGACAGCGGCACATGTCTCCAGCAGTCAGGGTGTATTAGATACGTTGGCTTAGGTGGAAGGTGGGGAGACTGGGGGCTCATGAGACTAAGGAGGCTTCAGGCACAGTTAGATCCAGGGACCCAGGGGATGCCTTGCGATCTGATCTCTCCGTGTCCTGTCTGTGCTCACTTTTGTGTTGGCTCACGTCCAGGGAGGCCTCTACATAGAAGCATGGTGGGCTCCGGTAGCTCAGGGACTGCCCGTCCACCTCTGGGTCTTGAGGTCTCCGAAGGAGTGGAGCCTTTCCAGAATGTGCTCGTGGACTCAGGGAGGGCTGTGATTGGTCCATTTGGGTCATGTGCCCCTCTTGGCTGCCCCCTTCATGGTGGCCGGAGCATCCTGCTCTCTCATTGGTTAGGTCTGTTCACATGACCCTGTGGAAACACAGGGAGAGCAGTGATTGGCCCGTTTGGGTCCTGCCCCCTTTTGGCCCTTCCACTCATGGGGGGGTCAGAGCATCCTGCTGTCTAGCTGGCGGTGTCTGCTCACGTGGGGGTGGGTCAGCCCTCTCAGACCACAGGGAGAGGCTGATTCCTCCGAGAGGGGAGGGGAGGGGAGGGTCCGTGCCTCCCCTTTCATAGGGTTGCCCTCACCCCGGCTTGGTGAGGCTCCACTTGGCTCTCTTGCCCCCCAGCTTCCCCCCTGCCCGGGAAGCTGCAGGCCCCCTCTGCTGCCCTGCCCTGCAGGGTGGGCTGCGGATGCTGGCGCTGGAGCCGGTGGTGTGGACCCCTCGGTATTGGGGCTGTGTGGATGCCGGCTGTGTGGACCCCTCGGTAATGGGGAGCAGGCTATTTGAACTGCGTCCGGATAAAGGGTGGGGGATGAAGACCTTGTGGGAACACGGGTGGCTGAGCCCCGGCGTCCCGTCTCCCAGTACCGCTCCTTCCCACCGCCTGGAGGGATGCAGCCTTTGGGGAGAGGGTGGCCTAGGGAAGGAGACAGCCACGATTCTGCTCTGGACCTGGGACCCATCACCCCGGGAAGGCCTGCGCTTGGACAGGTTTCCTTGTAACTAAGGAAAGGGGCCCTGCCACTCTTTGCGTGTGATTTCCAGAATTCTTCAGGAGAGCCGTCAGAGGAAAATGCCACCGCCTTTTCTCAAAAAGATGCCCTCCCACCTCTTTGGGGGGACACTTCTCCAATCCCAAGATTATGAATGAAAAACGGGCCCTTCCCTGGCCGCCCTAATCTGCAGCTCTTGTAGCTGAACGTTCAGGCTGAAGCGGATTTGTCGTCGCAAAGCAGGAGCTGTGGGTTCCTGAGGCGGAGCCATGGGGGCCAAGGGTAAGGGCGTGCAGGGAGAGCGGCATCTGGACCCCCATCCACACCTTCCTCCTGCCTCAGACTGGCAGAGGAAAGAAAAGGTGGAACTGCTTTTTACGGACACCGGCGTGTACGCGCGTTTCAGGGGACGGTTTGCCGTGACCGAGTCGAATCATGACCCCAGCCAGGTGCCAGCAGGCTTTTTCATAAAGGGCCAGATAGTAAATATTTTTGTCTTTACGGGCCATACTGTCTCCCTCACAACTACTCGTCTGCGCTGGAAGTGTGAAAGCAGCCTCAGACGACGCGGAAAGCAGTGGAAGCGGCTGTGTGCCGATAAAGCTTTATTTATAGGAGCAGGCAGCCGCCCGGGCCTGTGTTTGCACACCCCTGCTAGACGGTTCTGTCAGTGCTGGCAGCAGCAGATGGGGGACGAGGCTGTGTTTGTCCTGCCCCGCGTTGGGGTGGGGGGTGGGCCAAGGCTCTGCCTGAAGCCTGCAGGTGGGACGTTCGGGGCCTTCAGCCTTTAGCGCCCTGCTGCCCTCACCACCCCGGCTGCCCCCAGGGAGGACTCTCGGACGCCTCAGAACCCACGCTGGCGTGATCTGGCCCCCCGCGGTCAGTTCCTCTGGTCTCTGAGAGTCGTGGGCTCTGAGACTCGCACACCGGGCGGTTCCCCTCCCCCCACGGCCCCCTGCCCCTTAGCAGTAATTCGCGCCGGCTGCCGGAAGCTGTCGGCCCCAAAAGCACGCTGCTCTCCAAAAGTCCAAACGTCTTGCAGTGATGAGAACGTGTTTTTCACGTGTGGGATCTTCAACCCGGGTGAAGGTGCAAAAGTGTCTTCTTGTTGGCGACATTAACCTGGGAAACTAAGTCGCTGAAATAGCTGCTCAAGTACAGCCCCCATACGTGCGGTCTGTCCTGCGGCATCAGGGCGGGACGGAAGTCACCGGCAGCGTCGTGGATGGCAGCACAGAGTCGGTGCTGGGCTCCCGGCTCTCTTCTCCCGGCGGGGCCCTCACCGGCTGCGTGAACTGGGCAGATGCCTGGCCGTCTCCGTGTTGTCCTCTCTAGAGTAGGGGTGGGGACAGTACTGACGTGTGAGGCTGCCTTGAGCGCTAAGTGAGTTAATTGTTTAAACAAAGTGCACTGCTCCTAACGACACCTGTAAGTGCTTGCTTAACGAGATCTGTAATCACTCGATAAGAGGATTGGACGTCCTCGCCACAGTGACTGGAAGAGAATTCTGAAATCCCGCGCCCGGTTAGGGTTAGACCAGTAGAGCCAGCTGCCTGCTTGGCTCCACAGCCGGGCCCCTTCCCCTAGCGTTCTGCATGGGGCCTCCGTACACGGAAGGTTTCCGTAAGAAGGGAAGGGGCGGTGGGGTCGTGACGTTCTCTCAGTCGCCCTTGGGGGCAGGGTGGGACCAGCACGCGAGTCTAGGGCATGAAGCTGGGGGTCAGGCTGGCACGGGGTCATCACATCCACGGCCACGCCCTGGGCGGGCTGCTGCAGGGGCCCCGGCAGCCACTGGCAGGGGCGGCGTCTCACTGTGCACGGGTCCTGGGGGCACGTGGCCGGCCCCTGCTGGGCCCCCTGGACACGGAGGGTCCTTGGAGCGTCACGTGCCCCCTCGTGATGAGGACCGCTCTGCTCTTCCCAAGGGCCGTGCTGTGCCGGGCAAGCACCTGGGACGGCCGTGTCCCTCAGAGCGGGGCTGGGGATCCGCGCTGGGCACAGCGTCTCCGCTCCCCCTCCGCAGGTGGAGACCTGGGCCCTCTCCGGGATGTTAAGGCTGCCGGGGGCAGAGGCAGGGCTGTGACTCGGGTCTCTAGGTCTCCGCGTCTTGTTGACGGAGTCACGTGTGCTGCAGGAGAAGCTCCCGGGGGCTGCGGCTTACTTAAGTGTCCGCGCGCGTTCTTCTTGTAGAGTAACGCCACCCGGTCAACGCGGGAGGAATGACAGAATCGGAAAGACGCCGCCCTGCACGTAGTCGCTGATGGGGGCAACGTCGTCAGTGGGTGTTAACACCATCGGGTGAGGGGCAGTCGTGGAACGGGGTCGTTCCCTGCCGCCCCAAGGGTACTCGTTAGTTCACCAAGTGAGCAGGGTACCTGAGGCTGGAGACGGCTGTCAGGTGCCACTTCAGCCAGCTGGTCACTCTCAATATGGTCAGCACTGGGGCGTGATATCCTGTGTCCCCCCGGTGCGACGCCATGGAGGGAGTTGACGTGGCCCGTGGAGTGATCCTGCCCCGGGTGCGTGGCCTGAAGCCCCACGCGAGGAAACCGTCCACAGATCTAAAGTAAGGGCCGTTTTGCAAACAGCGGTTTGCACTGCTGGATGTCCACGAAAGAGGAAGAACCGTGGGGACCGTCCCAGAGTTCAGGGCCCCGCGGAGCGGCGCTCCCTGGCGAACGCACAGGCCTCGTTGGGACGAAACAGCCGAGAGGCACAGGCGGGGACCAGGCGTCGCATCGTGTTAGCGAATCAGTGTCTGGCTTCCCAGTGTGGTGACTGGGCCTCGCTACGGAGGAGGCTGACTCCGCGCTTAGAAGGGGCTTGCTAGAGCGTTTAGGGGGAGGAGAGTCATGGCGTGCTTCCTCGCGGTTCAGCAAGAAGAAAGTTGTACGTGTGTGTGGAGGGCTTGAGCCCGTCAGGTGACGTGACTGTGACGCTGGCAGGGGGCCAGGGATGGGGGCCTAGCAGTAGAGCGAATGTCCACTGCACGCTTTCTAGCAAAGCTTCTGCAGGCTTGACGGGGAGAGGGGTTTGAGCTCAGTCGAGGGAGGAAGAAGACCATACGCCCTGCGCGTTGGCCGTCAGGATGACGGCTCCGTGGGCGCAGACGGGAAGGTAGCAGAGTCCCCCGCCAGACTTTGGAGAGCGGGTGGCAGGCAGGCAAGGTCCCAACCAGGCAAGAAAGCAGCAGGTGACCGGGTGGCCCGTGCGGGATCCCAGGGACCCCACGTCTCTGGCGCTCCGGGGTGGCTTTCCAGAGTTAAAGTCCACGCAGCAGACGTTTGCCGCTCACTGACTGTGTGCAGGCGGGCTGGGACCGCGGTGAGGCAGGCAGGCGCCCCGGGACGCAGACCTCAGGGAGGCGCTCACTCGTGGGGCCGTACAGGGGCCGCGCGTGCCAGGCCCTGAGTGTGGGCTCCTCCTTAAAACCTGCGTCCCAGGCTCCTTGCCTCGCCCCCATCTTGGCCCTGAGTGTCACTTTGACCTCATAACTCCATGAGGCAAGTATCATATACATCAGGTAGGGGTCTTTCGATCGGGGTGTAAGAAACAGAGAAGCTGGCTTGAACTGTCTTAAGTAGGAGGGTAGTTCATTGGATTGTGTCAGCTGAAAGGCGCATGGGCATTTTGGCTTCAGGAGCAGCTCGATCCGGCGTCCAGTTGATGTCACTCTGCTCGATCGCACTTCTGCCCTGGTGGGGGGCTCCTCTCTCAGTTCATCTCTTCTCTCCTGATTGAACCACTTCCAGGGCACCTCCTTCAGGGCCGACGTGTAGCCGAGAGAACCGAGGGTCTCTGACCCAGCATTTTCCATCTGAATCTTGTCACATCTCCTTGGACTTTCCCGTGGGTCATGTGCCCACCTCTGCACAGTCACCGTGGCCTGAGGGAGGCAGTGCCCTGGGTGGTTCAGGCCTGGGCAGCAGGGCTCACTCCTGAGCCGATGGAGTCAGCAGCAGGGCACATTGGCTACGAGGGGGGCAGGGGGTGGTCACCTGGAGGAAACGGAGGGCCCTTAACGAACGCACGCCGGGCGGCAAGACCACAGGTGCCCGCCACGCTACCATCGATCCCATCTTTTTATAAGCTGGGAGGTTAAAGTTCAGACAGGTAAGTCACTTACCCAGGGTCACACAGCTGAGTGAGTGGGATTGCCGAGATGCAAACCCAGAGCTTTGTCCTTTCCATCCGTCACACTCTCTGGGCCACATCTTCTTCCAGCAGACTCTCTGTGAGGTCGCCCGGGGTGCCGGCCTCCAGCCTCGCAGAGCAGGTCCTGGATGACGGGACTCTCCCTGCAACATGGTAGTGCCCGCTTGTAGGTCTCCTCTGCGGGTCCTGGTGGGTACCGAGCGAGACCAGTCAAAGCTCCCCCCAAGAAAGATTTCAGTCTCCAAAGTTTCGGCCCTAACGTTGAATTCTGAGCCAGGTTCTAGCTGCGTTCCCTCCCCCTTTTCTGTTCTGTAATGATTTTCCATTTCCTTCCAAGGATTGCTGAGGCAGCAAATTACAAAACCCACCCGCTGTCTGCAGCCAGCTACCTGATTTCCCTGGAGGTGTCCCCACCGCCGACGCTGTCCCAGAACTTGTCAGGATCTCCTCTCGTCACGGTCCAGCTCAGGCACAGACTGGTGAGTGAAAGCGAATCCGCTCTCCCTTCCGGTCTTTGATCTTGCACTGAGGAGACTGGGTTGTCTGTGGGGCCACAGAGAGACTCTCAGGTGGCCCTGGTGCTGGCCCACGCTGGCGTGTTCCTCTCCCGAGAGCTCCTTTCCTGAGACTATTTCTGGGAAGTCCCTCAGTGGTCACACGGTGTAGACCCTGGGGAAAAAGGCCTTTGGGACCAGACGTAGCTTTCGTAGATGTGTGTGGATGGATGTTTCTGATTTACAGTAAATGTCCTTCTAGGGGCACCTGGGGGGCTCAGTCGTTTGAACATCTGACTTCAGCTCAGGTCACGAGCTCACAGTTGGTGAGATCAAGCCCGACGTTGGGCTCTGTGCTGTTAGCGTGGAGCCTGCTTGGGATATTCTGTCCTCGCCGTGCACCTTCCCCCGTATGCACGTGTGCTCATGCGCGCGCTCTCTCTCTCTCTCTCTCTCTCTCTCTCAAAAATTAACATTAAAAACAAAGTCGTTCTTGGAGGAGGGGGATGTGTGTCTTGATGGTGCCATCAGTGTGTTCTCCGTGGGAACCATGCTTCGGAGCTGAGGGCGGGGGGGCCATTTCTGCGCGGTTTTTCAGTGATGAGTTCTTGGTCCCGCTGTGTCGTAACTGGGACTCCGTCGCATTCTCTTCCCTGCTGTCAGTGGGTACGAATGGCAGGTGCGATGGGACACACATGTGCTCTGTCCTTTAAACAGCGCGAACTTGTCTCGTGCCGGGATGTGTCCCGAGATTCGGTGTTGATTCAACACCCAGGCGGCGTGTTTTTTGAGGAATTTATTTCAGAACTCACCATATGTTCAGTCGTTTGTACTTGTGCTGAAGACATTTCCTTCCAGCATTTTCCACACCATCCTGTCCCATCCTGTTCCACCAACCTTAACTGAGGACTTACTGTGTGCCAACCGCTGTGTCCCAGGCCTCTCCTGTCCGTCCCTTCCCTCTGCATCCACAGTCCTGACCTCGGAATGCCCCGGCACCTGGCCTCTCTCTCTTTTTCAAACAATTACGAACCATTAAGAGAATTTTAAACTGTGGTAAAATAGACATAATCTAAAACTTGCCGTCTTACCCATTTCTAAGCACACAGTCTATGGCATTAGCACATGGACGGTGTTGTGCCATCCCCATCCATCCCCAGACGCTGCCACCTTCCCAAAATGATGCTCTGCCCTCAAGAATGCTACCCCCTACCCCAGCCCCCAGCGCCCACCACCTGCTCTCTGTCACCGTGAAGTGACTCCTCTAGGGACCTCACATAAGTAGAGTCCTGCGCTGTCTGTCCTTCTGGGACTGGTTTATTCCATCTGGTGTCGGTCCTCAAGGTCCATCTACGTGGAAGCAAGTGTCAGAAGTTCCTCCTTTAAGGCTGAAGAGCACTCCATTTTCCTGTACGTAAAACATGCATTTTCTGCGACCCCACATTTTGTTTACCCGGCCACCCACTGATGGACACTTGGGGTGCTCCCCCCTCCTGTCGGCAAGATGCCGAGCATGTGGGTGTGCAGGTACCTCCTCCAGACCCTGCTGTGGTCCTGGGTGTGCGCCCAGCGAGTGTCCTAGAGCGACGCCGTGCCTCTGCACGCTCTGTCCTGAAGCCTCTCTTCCAGCTGCACAAACTTCTCCAGGTGTCCAGAGGTCTCTGGCTCACGGAGCGCAGGGCCCTTTCCAGCGTCCACTGTCTCCGATGTGTGGACAGTGTTGGGTCCCGTCGATGCCCGTGGCCCCTCGACCCCCTCATTGGCTTCCAGGACGTGTCCTCTTGGGGGGCCGCCCCCGTGCCCCTGGCCCGTCCCCGCTGCATCACCTTCTCTAACTCCTTGCACAGGTGTCCCTGTCACATGACCACGTAAGTGTTTACCTGTCCGAATCCACAGAAACGCTGACGTGTCAGTGTCGCCACATACAGAGGTCACTGAAGACCCAAACCTACGTGGCCCCCGTGGCCTCAGCACAAAGCGTCTGTTCCGGTGGGTTTCCGAACTCTGGGTGCCCAGCAGGGCGTTTCCTCTGGGCCTGTCACTCCTCTGTGCTCCTGGCTTCTGCCCCGGTGCCGCCCTTCCCTCCGTCTGCGCCTGAACCTTGGTGCCAGCCTGGGTTGCTGTCTCTGGTCCCCACCCAGGACCCGTCATCCCCTTATTCCCTTGGCTCAGAACCCTTGTTCCTCCTTAGTTCTGCTGGGCCAGGGGCTTCCCGACCGCCCCCGTTGCCGCCTCCCCCCGCATGCCCAGACTGACCTTCCAGAAGCCCAGTCCATGTGAGCCCACCCACCTGGCTGGCATCTTCTGTGACTCAGGTTTCTCTGAGGAAGAATCTAAACTCTGGGCCTCGGGGATAGATCTCTGGCCGAGCGTCCCAGTCCGGCTTTCTGCGTGAAGCCTTCCCTCCAGCGAAACGGGGGAACGGTGGCTCCCAGCTTTGCTCAGGGCGGCGGCTCGGTGAGCGCTGAACATCGCCACCCGCCCTCCCCTCCCCCCCCCCCCACCGCGTGAGCGGCTCTGTCCCCCAGCTGTCCTGTCGTCGGCACACGTTCGCACGACTCCTTCCAAGGAGAGGATACTGGTCCCTGGGACGGAGGTCCCCCCGCCGCCACCGCGGGAATTCCGCCACCATGCAGAGGGAAGAGCTCCGAGGCTCAGCGGCCTTGGAGGTTTGGTCCGCACGAGGGGGGGGGGGGGGCGCATCTTTAGTGTTCCCGCGGTGAGGGTGTCACAGTGTGGCCCGGAGACAGCGCCGACCTGCAATTGAGAGCGTGCAAATGCAGAGAAGGCTTCTTTCTCAGGACTCTGGGCCGTCGTGGGGTTGAGGTTGAGGCTGCCCTAGTGGAGGCGGAGGCCGGGAGTCACGGCGGGCGTCGGGGCCCAGACTGGGCCTGGGGCTGAGGGACCCCGGGCTGAAGCCAGGGCAGCAGACCCAGCAGGAGGGCCAGGGACCTGCCTGTGGCGGGGGGGGGGGGGGGGGGCGCAATGGGGAAGACACGGGGCTCGAGTGCTGGGCTCTGTGGGGTCCAGACACCCAGTGAGTTCACACGGGCACACACACATGGGCACACGCAGCACACGCATGGATGTACAGAGCCAGAAAACACACACACACACCCATGCCTAGTACACACACAGACACATACATCTACATCAAGTACACACACATGCACATCCATACCTAGCACACATGGACACAGAACACACCCCATACCCAGCACGTGCGCGTGCGCACACACACACACACACACACCCCCCCCTCTATTGTGTGGTCAGGCAGGCGTGAGCCCCAGAACTGGCAAGGGGGGGAGGTGAATTTGTTCCACGTATCAGGGCTCCTTCCTCCTCACAGGCCCTCTCTGAGCAGGGCCACCCCAGGGTCCGCCACCCTTGGGACCCCGCACCTCTGCCTGCTCTCCCACCCACACAGCCCCAGCCCTCCTGCCTTCCCCTCTTTCAGAACGGGGCCGCCCCATGTCGACCCCACACGACCTTCCTCACAGCGCCATGGGCTGCGGGCGGTAAACCGAGTTACTGCACATTGTTAGATTGTGGTGCTTACTGTTGGCGTTTTCCCGAGGCGGGGGCACCATCTATGGGACCCTGGCTCCCTCACCTCTGGCCTCACCCCTTCCGGGGAGCACCCTCCCCCGCGATGCCGCCTGGTGCAAACTGTGCTTTTGGAGGGTGGCTCGTTCCAGGGTTTTCCCAAGGAGACTTTCCAGCCAACGAGACAAAACCTGAAACTTTTCCAGGGGTCCGCTGGCCCCGCGAGTGGGTGTTTCTACCCCACCAGTTCTTCTGCACTGTTCTGCCTTCTGCTTATTTCCTGACGCGTGGACGCCTGCGTTAAAAGAGATAATCTCATTGTTTCCTTAGGAAACCCACTTGGGTCAGTTCCTGCTCTGAAACAGAGCCCAAACAGAGCCTGCTGGTATTGAGGAGTTTTGCTTTGAGACCCCCACGCGTATTCCGGTCCCGGGTGGGCCTGCGGGCGGGGACCGGGTCGGATGGATGAGGCAGCCGGGGTGGCCGGGCCCTGTGTCCTGTTCAGCATCGTGTGGCCGGCCGAGCCTTGAGCACGTGTGCACGTCGGGAGTCCGGCATCCAGGTGCCATTGCGGTGTTTGCCTCTTTCTGGTAGTCCAGAGTCCCACCCCTGTGCTTTGGCCCACGCCGCTGTGCCGATCCATGGCCGCCGTGCCACTTCTACTGTGCCCGTCCCCGCTACACGGATTCTCGGCCGCTGCGCCAGTCCTGGCCGTGCCGATCACAGCCATTGGCAGCCTTTGCCGATGCGGTGTCCCGTCTGACTCCGGGGAGCCTACTGAGCGAACACAGCTCGGACAGCTCGGAACGCTCGGCCGGGCAGCCGGTTAGAGGCTGTTGAGGGGGACGCGAGCGCGAGCAGATGCACCCCGCCCTGAGATGTCCCTGAGGGCCCCGGCCCGAAGGGAGCGCCGCGGTCTTCTGACTAAACGTGGGTCAGAGATGTCGGCGTTCCCGCCAGTTAAAATCGCTCACGGCATCTGACGTGGATTGTAATTTGCAGCTCAGGATTGAACGCTCACCTTTCCCTGGTCAATGAAGGCGAACCTTTGCTGCCCCCGGAAGGTGGCCAGGCCAGCGAGACATAGATTCTTCGGGCGCTGTGAAAATTAGAAAACCCAGATGAGCATTTCAAAGAGCTAGGTGTCGTCAGCTTTGAGTGCTGTTGTCTGAAATTCACTCATCAAACGGGCTTTCACTTTGACTGTGAGTCCCCAGGACAGGCCATGGGTCAGGATTGTCCTGACGCTTGGAGGGGATCGAGTCTGATGACGAGATCCATGAGGTTCCAGCAGCAGGACTCTGAGAACAGGTGCAAAGGGAGGGTCTGCCCCTCTGTGCATTCTGACCTCACCCCCGGCTGAGCCTCGGGCATGGAGGGAGCACACACTGGCCCCGGCTCCCCACGGCAGCTGGCAAGGAAGCCCAGGCAGGACGGCGGGGGCTCAGAGGTCTGGTCAGCGCCTGCCGTCCCGGTGTGTGGCCATCAGAAGGCCCCTGCAGAGTTGGCTCGGCGTGGCGGTCCAGGTGGCCGTGAAAGGTGTCCATCAGGAAGCCACTGCAGGTAATCACGAGGGCGTGTTAGTTCTCCAAGACACTCATGTGCTCACACGTTCGCTTGTTTGCTTGTTCCGCAGACACTGGCTCCGTGATGTGGACCAAGCGACTCGCCTCTCTGTGCCTCTGTTTTGTCGTGTGTAGTAATACACGCGGCGGTGATAAGACATCCACGGGGTCAGTTAGCTCTTCCTGCTCCGTCTGGGTCTTCTGTGCAGAAACGGAGGCCAGCCGTGGCTAACTTTAGCAAGCAGAGTTTTCCAGAAGGACACCTGCTAGCACACAGGACTTGGGGGGAGGGGTCTCAGCCCAGGGGCCCTGCCCTGCTTTTGTCACCTCAGCCCTGTGAGGTGAGTGGGCGCTGCCCTGTGCTCTGCGCCTGTGGCCCTGACCCAAATGCAGAGCCCCAGGAGGGAGAGCGAGAGGCTGTCAGTGGTCCTGGGGGTCGCGTGCCTGCCCCGGGGCAGAAGGTGGCAGGGAAGCAGGCGTCGCTCCCCCAGGAGCACACGTGTGGTGCTGTCGGTCCAGTGGTGGTGGGCAGATGGGCGGGAGGAGCAAACGCCAGCGCCGATGCTCCCGTGCACTTGACCCCTGCCCCATCTGGGTGTCAGACGCAGCTCCGCAGGCTGAGGACCACGCGTCCAGAAGCGTGACTGGTGCCAGTGCCGAATGAAGAGACTCTCCGAGTTGCCTTAAAAAACAAGGAGGAGATTGGGGCGCCTGGGTGGCGCAGTCGGTTAAGCGTCCGACTTCAGCCAGGTCGCGATCTCGCGGTCCGTGAGTTCGAGCCCCGCGTCCGGCTCTGGGCTGATGGCTCAGAGCCTGGAGCCTGTTTCCGATTCTGTGTCTCCCTCTCTCTCTGCCCCTCGCCCGTTCATGCTCTGTCTCTCTCTGTCCCAAAAATAAATAAACGTTGAAAAAAAAAAATAAAAAAAAAAAAAAAATAAAAAAAAAAAAAAAAAACAAGGAGGAGAGTCTTATTGGCGCTCAGGTGAGTCAGGCTGCCCGGGCCTCACAACCTGCAGAGAGGAGAGCGCTCCGGGGCCGGGCCGGGCCGCGGGGCCGCGTGTACTTCCTGCTGCATCAGGAGTGCCGAATCGTGGCTGAGGACGTTCCCAAAAATCACGTTTGTCTCGTGCGTTGGCTCGTGCGAGGCTGCAGGCTTCAGAGGTGCCGGAAGGTAGGGAGGTCTCTCCTCTTCGGTGTCAAGTGTCTCCCGTAGGTTATTTGCTCCCGAAGCAGACGTGCAGGGCATGTTCGGGGCAGAGGCTGAGCCCTGGCTCTGGAGCCTGACGTCTGCCCGTGGTCAAGGCGGAGCTTCTCTGGGCGCCCGGTCCCCAGCGTGCAGCGGCGTCCAGACCCATCGGAGCCCCAGAGACGCCCGGGGCTGGTGGACGGAGCTGGTCTCCCAGGCGCTGGGCCCGGCGGCCTCAGGAGTTGGTGCCCCCAGGGGCTGCGGCTGTGACCGTGGGAACGTGGCGCTGGGGCTGTTGCCTTGGTCCTGTGGTTCCATGGGGCATCGCCACAACTTGAGGTTTTGTGAAAAGAAGCCACGAATCTGGATTTTAAATTATATCTCTGCGTTTGTACCGTTGGCACTTAATTCGGATTTGCTTTTCACGTTGTTGACTGAAATATACCTGTGGGTTCAAGTTCAGCTAGTAGGTCACCACTTTACAAGCTCTATTTTTTTTTTTTTTTTAGCTTTTAATTTGAAGTGATTTTAAACTTCCAGAAAAACTGCAAAACAGTAGCGTTTCCAGGTACCACTCACCCACGCCCCTTCCCGCTGCTGTTTTAAGTATGATCTCTGAAGCCTGGAAGGGAGCGCTGATGGTGCCTCGCTGCAGACAGGCGGTGGTTCTGTCCGTTCACCTGCTGGGGCTCGTTTCCTCGGCGGGTCTGGCTCTCGGCAGCTCCTCCAGCCCGTGGCGGACGTGCGGCTTCTTTGTCTCCGTGACCTTTTTGCCTCGCACGGTTAGTTTGCGGGGCGTCCCTCACTTTGGGGACGGTCTGATGTTTTCTCGGGATGCAAACCTGAGGGTCATGCAAACCTTTGGGGTTATGCGCCTTTGACGAGAAAACCACAAAAGCGAGATCAAGCTTTTCTTCCTGTGTCTCGTCAGCCTCTGTTAGTTTCCTGTGGCGGCTGGAACAGCAGAGGCTTATTCTCTCCCGGTTCTGGAGGCTCAGAGTCCAGGTCCGGGTGTGGTGGGGGGTCCACGTCCAGGTGTGTGGGGGTCCAGGTGCAGGTGCGGTGGGGCTGGCCCCTCCCCAGGCCTCCCCTTGGCCCACAGATGCTGCCTTCCCACCGTGCCCTCAGAGGTCGTGCCCTGTGTGTGTGTGGGCGGCCCGCTCTCTGCGTCTTACAAGGACAGCAGTCGGAGGGGACGGGGCCTCCCTGCACCTCGTCACCTCTGTGGGGCGCTGCCTCCCCACAGAGCCCCATCCTGCGGTGCCGGGGGCCAGGAGTCCCTTCCGCGGGTTTGGGGACACACAGGCAGCGAAGGGTGTCACCTGCTGTTCCTGGTGACGTCCCCTGCGACTCCCTGGTCCGGGTGGCGTCTGCCAGGTTTATCCCCCGTCAGCTCACCGTTGTTCCCTTTGCGAATTTTGAGTGTCCTGCGGAGGAGAGCACAAAACTCCACAGCTGTGCTTTATCTCCTCGTATCTCACCGTGAATTTTATCTCCCGATGGCGGCTACTGCCTGTAAAAACTAGTGCTGTACCGTTTGCCTAAAGGCGATTTTCCGTTTCTGTCATTGCTTCTACATTTGTTAAGTAGAGTTCTGTTATGAGAGCAGCATGCTATTTATGGGCCCGATCACTTATTTATATCGATATGACTCACAGATATTTTATTCTGTAGGTTATAATTCAGTGATGATCCCAGCCCTGACCATCCGGAGCTTTCTCCAGTTGGCTCCTGTGTCCCTTTGATATGCCATCCCGGATCTTGAGTCTTTCCTTACCGGTAGAGGTGTTCTAGGCTCGTGGAAGCAACCTTTTCTCCAGGGAGCCCTGCTTTATCTTACTGGGGACTGGTGTTTAAACACCAGGGTCTGGGTGCCGGGGGCGCTCACGTCTGCCGGGGTGCTGCTGCTGCTCGAGGCCCTGAGCGGACAGAGCCGGGAAGTGTGTGAACGCACGCACAAGCAAACTCGCGCCCGGCGTACGCATCTACATGCACGCGTCTGTACGTGTGGTGTTGAGACACGAGTTCCTCCTGACAGCTGTTTCCAACCTGACACCCAGGGGTCGTCCGGGCTTTTCTACACTCGGGTCCTCCTTTTCCCGAGTTAGAAACCTGGCTGTCGTGATTCTCGGTGTTTTCTCGTGTTTGTTCAAGCCGGGTGCATAATTCTGGAATTGCTCAGCCCTTCCCCTGTGGGAAGCAGTCGTACTAACTGGAGGACGGTCTTTGTCCTCTTTGTCGGTAGCCATGTGCCGTGCGGTTCTCGCTGTTTGTCAGAGCGAGCCGGGCTGGTTTTCTTCCCTTCAGAGTGGCTTCGTGATTCCTTTGTGACACACTTAGATCTGCCTCTGCTTGTTTGCCTTGCGCGATGGGTGTGCCCCCCTTGTGGCGATCTTAGGGGCTGACTTATTTGGAGCGTGTGGACGTGGCCCCACAGGGTCCTGAGGTGAGATGCGTACAGGCGGGTGCCCGGGGGCTCCACTGTGGGGCTTTATTCAGCCATCCGGGGCTCGTCGGGCTCCTCTGCTGCGCGTGGGCATTTGCGCTGTCACCCACATTTGTCGTTACAAACGATCTGTTGCAGTGAGTGACCTTGTTCTGCACCTTCCTCTGGGGAGTTCGTGTCTACGTGGAAGCGGGCCCTCCCAGGCCTGCCTCTGCCCTCCCTCGTGCTGGCCCTCTGCCAGTGTCCGGGGGCCGTGGAGTGACAGACTGTGGAGAGAGGGAGACGCTTGGGCCCTGCCAGTGCGCTGAGTCTGAGAATGAGCGCTCCGGCCCGATTCTGTCCTTTACCTCTCTTGAGATCTCTCTTGAGATCTTGGGTGTTTAATTCATCTTTGAAGATGCGACGCTGTGAGCCGTGAGCCACAGCTAATGAGGAGTGGATTTGACAGATTAGGTACCTCACTGTGGTTTGGGGAGTGGCAAAGCCAGATGAGAGTGAATTCCTGCCCATGGTGGTGAGGGGGGAGGGGGGGGCTGGGAAGCAACAGGTGTAGGAAGCTCTGCGGGGCCGTCTGAGTCCAGACTCCGTGTGACCCGGGTCCCTGTGGACGGTGGTGGGAGGTGTGACCTAGGTCCCGGTGAGGGCGCTGGGAAGTGTGACCCGGGTCCTGGTGACGGTGCTGGGCGGTATGACTCGGGTCCCCGTGGACGGCACTGGGAGGTGTGACCTGGGCCCCTGTGGATGGCGCTGGGCGGTATGACCCTAGTCCCCGTGGATGGAGGTGGGAGGTGTGACCCGGGTCCCCGTGGACGGCGGTGGGAGGTGTGACCCGGGCCCCCATGGACGGCGGTGGGAGGTGGCTTTGAGGGAAGTTGGAAGTCACCAGGGCTTCAGATGGAAGGTACTGTTGACGTGCTTTTTTGGGAACACATTCTGTTTTCCGTGAAGGACATCCTTTCTGCTTCTAGATGCGAGAAGCTAAGGACAGAGTGTTTGGAGAGGCATCTCTTTGTCGTAGAAGGCTTTGCTGTCTTTCAGTGGCCCTTGATGTCTTCTTGCTACACACAGTAGCATCCTGCTGGGCCCAGAAGACAGAGCGTGGGGTGTGTGGCTGGGGGGGGGGGCACAGACACTTCCAGAGTCTCTGAAGCAGCTTGCATTCCGGGTCTGCTGGTCTTGATCTGGCGCCCAGTGCAGTAGTGCTGGATGGTGGCTGGAAGTCTGCGTTCGTGTCTTCTGTGAAGTCGGAAGGTGCCAGTTTCAAAACCAGAGAAAAAGAAAGGGTAGATTAAAATGCAGTCCCTGTTTTAATGGTTGGTTACTGCAGTTATTTTTGAAAGAGAAAGGTTTTGAGCAAAGACTCTCGTCTTGAGGAGAGGCGGAGAGGAATTTTTATCATACCCAGAGAGGGTGGTAATTGAGGCTTGTCTTCGCCAGGCATTCTCTAGGGTTTTGGGGCTTTTTCTTTTGAAGGTTGCTTTTGCATTTCTGAGGATGTTTTTGGAGGCAGGCTTTTTTGAATTAAAGCGATACGTCTGATGGGAAGCATTTCTCGAGGAGGCCTTCACCAGCGCGCCGTGTGGGGCGATCTCAGAAGAAACACAGGGTGCAGGTGGTCTCCCTGACTCTGCCGGGGGAAGTGTGGGGTTCGGCCGGCAGCTTTTCTGTTGCGGCGACGGGGCCAGGGCCTGAGGCCCAGGGTTGAGGCGCAGGGTGGCGTGTGGGCTCGGAGGGGTCTCCAAGGGATGATGGGGGCAGGCCGGGCCTAGAGCTGTCCTGGGGGCCCCTTAGCGGACGCCTCCTTACCCCTCCACCCCTGCTGCCCCCACCGCGGCATTGAGTCTGTTACCCTGGGCGCTGGGTGCCATCGGTTTCTCTGCTCGTGAGCCCAGTCGGTGTTCAGACCCCGGGCTGTGGAATGTGCACAGTGAGAACGTGTGTCACGGGCATGCCTGGGGCCGGGGCTGCCTTGTCTCCGGGCTCCATCACGGCCTTGGGCCTGTTCAGTTCCTCCCGGGGCACTGACTGGTTTTCTTAAGCTTCCCTCCTGAGGCTGGCAGAAGTCTCCTCTCCCCAAAGTGCCTGCCTTACTGCCCGGGGGGCACGTTGGTCACTGAGAGCCAGCACACCTGTATCTCGTCGGCAGGGCTGATCAGCGCCAGGCCCCAGGCGATCAGGCCCCCAAGTGACGCCAAGCCCCCGGCACTCACGTCTCCACCGGCACAGTGAGGCGCAGACACACGGGGGCACAGAGCTTCGGCCCCTGCCGTTCGCTGGTCTTTCAGGCAGGAATCTCCCGACTCCCGCGGCATCCGCCTCTTTCGCTCCCCATCACACTGAGGAGCTGCTTCTTGTCAGGGCGTACCCGCCGCGGCGCTGTTGTTGCGGGCCGTCCTGTGCGTTCGGGGTGCTGGGCGGCATCCCCGGCCTCTACCCTTCCGATGCCCGGAGCGCCCCAGTCCTGCTCACTGCTGCGTCACTGCCTGCTGTATGAACGTGTGTAGCACTCTGTGCATGGTTTGGCTCTCCTGGTTTAGGCTGTGGAAGAGTCACTTCTCTGTGATTCTTAAACTATGACCATCAGAACCAGATGTAAGCGAAGCGCAGGCAAGTGAGCTTGATTCCGGTCTGAGGCGTGAACCCTCCCGGTGGGTTGTAGTGTGCAGCCGTGACTTCTCTCAGATTCGTTGTGAGAAAGGCGCTTCCTTGTCTTCTTGTGGTCACTTTTTGGTGCACTAGGGACCTAGAATATTCCTGCCTTGCAGACTATAGTGAAAACCACGGTGCCCACATATGGCTGTTTGAAAGCACAGCACGCACACATGTATGAACGTACACACACACCTGCGCACACGTATATGAACACAAACACATAGGCACGCACACAGGCACACCCATGCACACACGCATGCAGGCACATGTATGTGCACACACATGCACACAAGGCACATACACGTAGGCACACCCATGCACACACACACAGGCACATACATGTAGGCGCACAAATGCACATGTGTTCATGCAGGCACACACATGTGCACGCATGGCACACATACACGTGAGCGTGCACACATGCACGCATACATGTGCACCCAAGCAGGCGCACACGTACATACATGTGCACACATGCACACACACACATGCATGCACACACGTGTGCAAGGTACAGGAGCAACACATGCACACGTGTTCACACAGGCACACACATGTATGTGCACACACGCATATTTGTGCACACAGGCACATGCACACCCACATGTGAACAAGTACACACACATGCACACACGTGGACACATGGGCACACACGTACATGGACACAGCCACATGCATGCACACATACATGCACACATGTGGACATGCATGCACACACAGGCACACACGTGCATATGTAGTCCAGCATGGTTGAAATCCCACCAGCCGCAATAACCGATGTTCACATTTTGATGCTCTCCCCTCAGGAGCTTCTGCAGCTAAACTTGTGGGCTGTACACACAGTTTCTTGTAAGTGGGGTACGCTCTCCCTGTTTTCATTTACCATGCTTGTTTCCGTGCCGATAACGAAACAGCGTAAGTCATTTTCGTGGCTGCGTTACCATGTGTCTCTTTGTCATCGTTCTGTGGTTACACGTTGTTTGTTTCGTGTTTTCATTATCGTGGACAACACCCTAATGGGCCTTCCGTGTTCCTGCTCAGTTACCGCTTCAGGAGAGCGTCGTAGGGTTGCTCCGTTAATGTCTGCACGTTGTTCTTCCACTTTATACTTCATTGTGGACGTTTAAGGCAGATCTGCATTTCCTCAGCGCAGGGGCCAGTGGAGTCCTAGAACCACATGTTGGAGCTGGAGTTCACACTCTCCAGACCCGGCTTCTCAGTCCTCACAATTTTGAAATGTGTGTCAGGGAAGTACAGCAAGCCTATGGGAATGCACACGCATGAGTGCAGAGCACGGCAACTCTTCACAAAGTGAACACCCACTTTGTGTGTGAGATCACCCACACCCCATCAAGGACCCCTCCCAGGTGGCTCCATTGGTCAGATGTGGGTGGGATGACAATGCTGCTTGGGCACAGGCATGCCGTGTGGGAACCGTGCACACCCACAACCCACAGTTTGGGTGCCAACCCAGGAACGGAACTGCCAGGTCCTAGGGCATGCACGTATTCAGCCTGGGTTGGTAATGCCAACTGGTTCCCAGAGTGGATGCTGATTTACCCGCCACCATCAGCATGTGACAGTCCCAGCTGCCAGCATTCGAGGTGTCTGTTGTTCCCACCTTAGCTGTCCTGGTGGCTCACGGTGGCTCATTTCTGTTTTTGGTTTTTCCTGATGACTAGTGAAGTTTGTCACTTTTTTGCATGTTTATTGAACGTTCTGATATCCTTTTTTGTCTGTCCTATTCAAGTCTTTTGCCCATTTCCCTGTGGGTGGTCTGCTTTTTTTCTCTTACTGATTTTTTTTAGGACTTCTTTATACATGTTGGGTGGGACTCATTTGTTGGCTACGTAAATGGCAAATACCTTTTTCACCTGGGTCTTGCCTTCTTATTCTTGGAGTATCTCCTGATGAGCTGCAGCTCTAACCTCTAACGTGGTGTGACGCGCCAAGCTTCTCTTCATACTGCGTGCTCCGTGTGCCCTCTCCCCGAACCTTGCCCCACCCAGCGTCGCGAAGGAACTCTTGTGTTTTCCCTCCTAGGCCTTCTCTGATTGTCCCTGTGTGTGCTGCGAAGCATAGTCAGGGTCTCCATTCTCCGGGAGGGTCAGCATCCCCTCCAAGGCAGCGTCACCTTGTTGTAAATCAAATGACTGTGTCTGTGTGGCCCTGTCTCTGGACTCTGTTCCTGCTGCCACTACCTGCTGACCTAACCGTTTTAAGGCTCTAAGACTACATGGGGCCCTGGCTTTGTTTTTCTGGGCTGCCTTGGCCATTTTGGGTGAGATACCCATTTTTACATTTGATACCCATAACACACTGCCCTTCAGAGGGTTGAGCAATTTGTGCTGTACACAGAGGGGCTTGCCAGCACCGATCTCCCCACATGGTTGCAAACTCCAGCGAGCACAAAGTCGCATCGTGCTGGTGTCATTCTTATTTGAAGTTTTATTTTTTTTTAATTCTTTAATGTTTATTTTTTAAGAGAGAAAAGACAAAGCATGAGCAGGGGAGGGGCAGAGAGAGAGGGACACACAGAATCTGAAGTGGGCTCCAGGCTCTGAGCCGTCAGCACAGAGCCCGACGCGGGGCCCGAACCCACGGACCGTGAGATACCGTGACCTGAGCTGAAGTCGGACACTTAACCGACGGAGCCCCCCAGGCGCCCTGTGGTTTTATTTTTTATACCATTTGTGTCCTTACTGACTTCCAAGTCCTGTCTGCCTGTGACATCATTTACTAGCCTCGTTTGTTATTTCGACTGTTTTGGCCATGTGTCAGTCCAAACGTGTCTTTCGTCAGGTGTGTCCACTGCTTCTCCAAAAGAGGGGTGTGCTGGTTTCCTATTGCTGCTGCAACAAATTACCACCAGGCAAGGGTTTGAAACAACACGGCCTTACTGTCCTGCAGTCGGGAGGTCAGACTCCCGAGCTCGGTCTCATGGGGCTAAGCCAGTGTCAGCAGGTCTGCGCTGCTTCTGGAGGCTCCAGAGGACGATCTGTTTCTTGCCTTTTGCTGCTTCTAGAGGCACTGCTAAGCGTCTCTTCCTGACCCGACTTCCGTAGGCATGCCTGCCTCTCTGACGGGACCCTCCTGCCTCCCTCTTGAAGGGGCCCCGCTGGAGCCTCCAGGATAACCTTCCCATCTCGAGATCTTTAGCTTAAGTCCATCTGCAAAGTCCCTCCTGCCGTGTAAAGAGCATCCTTGGGTGCTGGGTATCTCTGGGGGATTCGAATGCTGCACATCACCAGGAAGCCCCTTCCAGCTCCGCGGCATCCAGATCCCTGGAGAAGATGCTCGGACGCCTCGGCGTGCACAGCCACCACTGCGGGGCGGCACCGCCCTCCTGGGAGCCGCTGCCTCCAGCCCTCCTCGCTCTGGCTGATTTGACCGGACGTGGAGACAGACAGATGCTTGCTGCTCGTCGTCCCTCGGCCGCTGAGGCCATGCTGATGTGGACACTGTCCAGCTGTGCATCCGGGCTGGGGCACAAGGTGTCCTTCTACGTCACAAGGAACAAGTAGCTTGCTTGCTTCTGTGGGACGGCAAGGTGTCTCCCCTGGCTGGTGTGGCCACGGGTGGCTGCTGGACAGTTTGTCGTGCGACACCTGTGGTGTGTCGCCGTGAGGCTGCGAAGGAACAGAACCCGTCCCTTAGACAAGCTGGAGTTCGCTGAACACAGGGGGTCTGTTGCCTCAAGTGAAGCCAGTGATCGTGTGGTTCAGGGACCGGCGCAGCCCCCGGGCCCCTGGCGTCTTGTATGGCGTCCTAACTGCTGCCGTCCTCCCATGAGGCACTGCAGGTGGCATGGGGATGCAGGAGACGTGCTCGGTCCCCCCGCTGCTCCGTCCGCACCCGGGGATGAGCGCAGGGCAGGGCCTCGTCCCTGCCTGCAGCGCCGTGTGCGGTTGGTATGCTGTGCCTCGGGCAGCTGGGATGGCCTGGGTCACGGCGTTCCCTTCAAGAAAATGGCTAAGGTTCATGCTGCCTTTGCTCCTTTCTAGCTCATCCTCTGGCCCTGCTGCCTCGTGCCACAGCGTCGCTGTGTCCAGGTCTCTGACGGCAGGGCCAGTGAGAACTCGGGACTGTCGTTCCCATTGGGCCTGGCCTGTTTTCTTACCGGGTCTGAGCCCGGGGCCCTGGCGGGTGTTCAGGGGTCGGTGGAGACTGTGAGCAGCGCTGTTTTGACTTGTCCTTGAGATGCCCCGCCCCACAACTTGCACATAAATAGCTACATCACACACATGTTCTGCTCAGTTATCACCCCCCACCGCCTCCATGGTCCCACCTCTCACCCTCCCCACCCCCGCGTCTCTGTGGTCCCACCTCTCGCCCCCTCCACCCCCCAGCGCCTCTGTGGTCCCACCTCTCACCATCCCCCCAACCCTGTCCCGCGGGACCCACAGTGCAAACGGCATCCACTTGTCTCTCCAGGGCAGGGAAGTGGGGAGAAGGTCCAGCTCGGCCTGAGCCGAGCGTCTCCATAAAAACAGGCCACGTCTCAGCTAGTCGTCAGCGGGAAGGACTGTGATGAAAGCTGTCTGGAGGCCGCACTCACCGTGTCGGGGCAGAGAGAATCCCAAACAGGGAAACCATCGTCCTCGTCCCCAGCAGACGCTCCAGTGCAGGGGTGGCTAAGGACGTCCGGCCCTGGTGGGCTCCTGCTTTGTGCCGGCCGAGTGTGCTCCTACTGAGAACAGGGATGCACAAGCCGGCCCACCCATCCAATAGGGGCAGCTGGGCCCGGGAGAGAACATTCGTTTGGAGAAGGCTGCCTTTCCCCTGGGGCCCAAAGAGGTTTGCCTGCTTCTGAATCATGAATTCGTTGCAAACGTTTTAAAATTGGGAGATTCCACCTAAAAACTAGGACTTCTCTCTGTTTTCCCCCTGGGATGACGGGGGATCTGAGAAGGGCTCCGGACTTCACATCTGAGCTGCCATCCCCTGGGCTCTGAGGCCCTGGGGTGTTCAGGTCGCCTTCTGGGCCTGCAGGAACCCAAGTTTGACACCCGTGATGTGACTCTGACTCCAGGGGAGGCTCTGTTGTGGCTCCGCTGGCTTCCCAGGGTAGGGGGACTCTTCTGAGGGGGATCCGCAGGTGGTGGCTGATGGGACAGCCAGTAAGGAGGAGGGCAGTGTCACCACCGGATGCCCTTTTCTCTCCCCCTCCTCCTTGCTCTTCCTCCTCCTGAACTGATACCACCCCTTGATAAGGGTCAAGTGTAAGCACTCGTGTCCTTAGACCCTGAGTTTTCAAGTATACGTGAGAACAAACGCGTCACCATTAAATAGAGGATGCTCACGTTGGTCTCAGTTGTGTGGACCCAACATTTTGCAGTGCCCGGGGTGGGCAGCTGGCCCATGGGAAACAGTGTGCGAACCAGCACGGGTTTGGAGGCGGGCAGCTCTGGAAGAGCCCCAGGTGTAGCCCTGGACAGACTCTGTGATCTGGGGTGAGGTGCCCACCCTTTGAGACTTGTCTGTGATAGGGGCTCGTGATGGCGGCGAGCATCCCAGCCCCAGGGGCAGCGGGAGGGACCGAGCACAGGGAGCAGCACCGTGAAGCTGCGATGTCTCGTTCCCTCTGGAGCTTGCAAAGCGGTGGCCCTTTGTGCCACGTCCAGCCCGAAGATGACCTGGAGTGTGTTTCAGACGGTTTGGAAGCAGTTGCCAATATTCAGTCAGGAGACTTTGACCTGAACATCTGACTTTCTGGTTTCTCTCCAGAAACCCGAGTTTCTGGTAGTGCCGGTCCTGCCGGAAGGCAGGATGGTTGGAGAGGAGAGGTGACTGTGCCCTGGGCCACCTGGAAGGGGCCATCATCCCAGCTGGCCGCCCCTGGGGGTGACACGTGTCAGTGGTGCGACCGTTTCTCGGGAATGCCCTTGCATCGCTGGGGAGCAGGGCCTTCACAGAGCACAGAAGATCAGGGGTGCTGGGCCCTGGGGGGATGAGGTTCAGGCTCAGGCCTTGGGAGGTGCCCAGAGGGAGCCATTCAGGACCCCGCGATCGCAAACAGCTTCGTCCTGCCGGGTCAGGGCCGGGCATTGGTCTGTAGCTGCAGCCCCTCCGGACAGAAGTCAGTCAGTGACAGCAGGAGGGGCCTTCCCATCTGGTCTGCACACCCTGGGGCATGGTATGAGGCCATAAATGGCTCCCTTGGTGCTTTGTGGAAGGCCAGGGATCAGTGGGGGCAGGTTTGATGTCGTGTAAACCAGTGTCCCTATCGACAGGGAACAGTGGTCTCGGCAGTGGCTGCTTTCCTTGGGACGTGACTACCCCCCGAGGCTTCCAGGGTGGGGCCCCAGGGACCGAGCCTCTTCCAGAACCTGGCCCCCTCCTCCAAGCCCAGGATGGCTCTGTACTTGTCACCTCGTGGCACTCATTGGGGTTGGGGCTGCAGGGCCTCCGTCAGCTCCCCTGGAGAAGGCTCCTGGGGCCTCTACGAGGTGTCTCCACTGACATCCCACCGGGCAGACCCTTTCACTCTGGACAACGGAGAACAGGTGTCCACCTGTCACGGACCTCTGTCCTGCTCCCACCTGGGCACATAGGGCTAGGCTGAAGGGGGGCAGCAGGGGCAGGAGACATCCAGGCCTGCAGCCTTTCTGGAGCATGAATGGGGTGTGGACGGTGTGTGGTTGGGGGCCTGGGTCGTCTCTGAGTTCCCCTTCCCGGGGAGAGCGTTGCCTTTCAGCCCAGCCTGCAGCGGGCTGGCCGCGCTGGTGTCTCGAGCATGGGAACCCGGACCGTCCCCGGGGCTGGGCGGGGAGCCGCAGTGCGCCTTCCTGCGTGCTCAGCGGCTGCAGCTGTGCTGGGGCCCAGATGTGCCGAGGGGTGTGCCCGCCCTCCCTGGTTTGCACCCTCAGCCTCTGGGAGGAGCTGGGACCGGGTGGGGGCCCTTGGCGCATGGCCCGAGAGGGAGTTTCTGTGACCTGCGCTCCTTGGATTTGCAGGGTGGAGGGCTGAACCGGGCGCCGTCCCAGCTGACGCTCAGATCGGCAATTTATTCCACGATGATAATAGGTTGTTGATCCAGTAACTTTTTATAGTTCACATAAAAGGCTTTTGTTCTCTGAGAAACCATTCCTCATTTCTGGGCAGGACGGGATCTTTTTTAGATGTTGGCGTGGTCCTCCTGTGCACTGTGGGACAAACCCGCACTCGGGGCCGGGAGTGCGCCCTGGGCCCGTCCTGCCGGCGCGGGGCAGCGAGGCCTGCTGTCTGTGCTCCCCAGGCCGCCGGAGGGCCAGGCTTCTCCTCCCAAGCACTTCCTGGCGCTCAGAGACGCGGGGGATGCCGGCTGCCTTGTCAGACCCCAGGTCCTCACTGAGGTCAGGCCAGGCCACGGCTTTCCCACGCGCGGGAAAGCAGCGAAGCAGAGGGAGGGGGCCCCGAGGTGGACGCAGGAGGAAACAAAGAGCGGGAGCACAGAGAAGCAGACGCCATCTCGAACCAGCCCCCTCCACCTTGTGTTTGCTGTGTGGCCCCGGGCTGGGCCCTTGGGGTCTCTGGTCTCGGCCTCCTCCTGTGTGCAACGGGCCACCCTGCTGCCGGCAGGCCCACGTGAGGGCCGGCGGCTGACGGTGTGGGGCAGGTGCCGGGCGTGGCAGCTGGCGCTCGGCAGGGAGAGGCTTGCAGGCGCGGTGCCACCAGGCACAGCCCCGACTGCCCTGGGCCTCGCCCATCTGGTTCCTCCCTCGTCCGTACCCCACGCTCTTCCTCTGCATGACAGCGATGAACTTCTTTTCAACCTGCACACCCACTTTTCTAAGTAGCTGTGGGCAGAGATTCTGGGCGTGGGACGGTCGCCCCGGCATCTTCCAGCGTGCAGGCAGAGTGTGGCCTGAGTACCACCCAAAGTGGCCTCCTGCACCAGAGGTGCTCAGAGGAGCTGTCTCCTGGAGAATGCCGGCCCTGGGACTAGCTGAGCCACACGACGTCCTTGTGAGCCACTACATGTGTGCTGCGTGGGGGCTGGAATACGGGGGCACCCGTGTGGTCTGTAGGGAAGGAGAGGGCGAGCCTGGTGCCTGCTCTGGGGGACACGTTTCACTGGGTGGGACTGGCCTTGCGTCTCCTGGGGGCTGGTGGTGAGACGGAGAGCCCACCGGACCGGAGGGGGTAGTGGGGCAGTGGGAGGGACAGCGGGAGCCCGTCGTAACTGACCCCCTGAAGCCTGGAGAAGCGGGGTGGTTGCTTGGGGCTTGCAGCTGTCGCCCTGGGTGGTCAGGAAGTCATCTTCGGACTTGTCTCTGTGGTCTGGTCCTTATGAAACCGGGCAAAAAGGCTACTTTTGCAAGCATTTGGAGCGTGTGTTACATGACGCGGTTCCAGGCGTTTGTGCAGGAGGCCGGGGACTCCGCGTGTCCCAGCTGGGCGTCATCTGCCCGCCGGTGGCCCACGACACAGCTGCGTCCTGTCCTTGAATGAGAATCAACAGCACCGCCAATGTGGCGGTCAGGCGGGACACGCTGGCGGCCTGTGTGGCTGGGAAGTGCTTTCGTCGGGTGGCCAGGTGTCCTTGCGCTGCTCACGCTGAAACGTGACCGGCGGCTTCCGGCCCAAATTTCCCGTCACGAACCGTGCCTGTTTCCACGTTCACCCTCGGGGTTCAGCAGGAGGGACGGAGGCGGCCCGTCCTCCTGGGCCCTCACACCTGCCTGAGGTGGAGGGTTACACGGATCCACCCCAGGAAACAAGAACTCCGTGTTCCTCTGATGGTGGATACTGGCAACCGGCCGTACCACCGCATGCTGCCTTGCGTTTTCTGCTGTTGATTTGAAACAGAACTGGGGTGTTTGTGTTTACGTGGTAAATTTCCATCGAGAGTCCTCTCCATAAACAATTAGGAATTCCAGTCATGATGTAATTTTCTGGAGCGTTCGATATTTCTGACAGTGGCAGACATCTCTTCAGCCTTTCCTGACCCGCAGGTGCCCATTCAAAGGCAGAGAGGGTGCTCTCATGTCCGGGGCTGGACCCTGGATTGAAGCCCGGTGGGGAGGGGCTCAAGCCCCAGCCGGAGGGTGGTCCCACCTCTTTTGTCTTCCTCTCCTTAACATACGTGGTTTGTGTGGATGTTTCCTCCTCCAGCGACAGAAATCACAGCTTTTGTGGCCCCAGGAGCTCTGAGCAGAGGCCTCCAGACTCATCTGGGTCTGTCTATACGGCAGACCCCTTGATCAGATCAGGAAGGACACGCTGTCAGGAGAGAAGGGCCCTCAGGAGCAGAGCTGAGGGGTTGCTGCCCACACCACCAGCTGGAAAGGCTTTGCCCACAGGGTCACCAGAGCCCCAGGCCAGGAGCTTGCTCTCCGGGTCTGATGGCATCGAGTCCACGCCGCGGCCACTGGCTCAGGGGTCTGATGGAGGAGGAGGCCAGCGGGGCCGTAGCAGCCTGAGGGTCCATTCCTGGGCAGGGTCTGGTCCAGGGCAGGGTCCGGTTCTGGGCCAAGTTGCCCGAGCTCCTGCCACCTGCCCCGAGAGGTCAGGGGCCACGGAGCAGCCATGGGTCACGCCACGTTCCCGTCTCTGTGTCTTCTCGTGTCTCGAGATCAGTCCCGAGGCGAGCTCTTCTGCAGCCGGCACACCGTCCGGTGGGAGCTGGAGCGCTGTGTCCTGAGGGCAGAATCATTGCCCTTGGCCACCACTGTCCCCGGCACTGCCTCCCCCCGGAGTCGGGGGGTGGCTGCCAGGGCTTCGGGTGAGGATGGCGAGGAGGCGGCCGTGTCGCCCAGCCTGGTTCCCTCCCGCGGCGGGATCGGGCTTCTCTTTTCAAGGAGTGGTCGGGGGAGAAAAACACTGACTAGCTAGGACCTCATGGTGAGGGGCGTCTGCGGAAAGAAGGGGAGAGAGCCCGGAGCCAAGGTCACACTGAGCCAAGAGCGAGCGGTCCCCAGCCACCGGAGCGACAGAGCGCTAGGACACGCGCTTCCTCGGCGGCTCTGTGGGCTGCACTGGAGAACACGTGGTGGTGGCCACCGCGAGCAGGGCAGGGCCACAGGGACTCTGAAGCCGCCAGGGGCCCCACCAGCCTCAGCGTGAACCTCAGCGGCCGGACCTGCCAGTGGCCCAGCTGCGCCCACAGGATGGAGCGTGGCCCTTGTTCACGGCTCCTGACGCACGGGGGCTCTCCCGGCCCCGCTGTGCCACGCTCAGGGCCAGCGGTCCCCAGGTCCACACGCAGCTCGGACTTGGGCCCCGGGCCTCTGCGCTGGTTTTCCAGGCCTCTCTCTGGGCCGTGGTGTCACTGCCTCCTCGGAGGACCTCTCACCGGGTCGCGCCTGCCCCAGGGTGGGGCGGGGTGTCACAGGCCGTGCGCCCCTCCGCCCTTCGCTGCCCTGGGCCACGGCTGCCTCTTCCTCTTCTCGGTATCTATGCCCCTGCGTGTTATAAAGGTTTTATTCATTTTGTCGCAACACCCTTCGTTGTTCGAGGCTGCTTAATTCTGCCAGTGTGCTCTGCCCCAGTGGGAAAGCGTGTCTTTAAATAAGAGCTTTTCCCTAGAAGCAGGCACAGTGGTTTGGAAAGGCTCTGACATGCTTTCGGTGCCCCGAGAATGATAGGCTTTCATTTCAGAAGTTACTGCCGCGTTCATACCCCAGGACCTTTGGCTTTTGGACAAACCAACCATTCCCTGTCTGCCTCGGTCAGGAGACCTCCTGCTTCCTTCTACCTGCTTGCGTCACTGTTTGTGTTCAGGTCAGTTTGGCCGCTGAAACCTTGTCTTCCAGGATGGACGGTCAGCCGGATGATTATTTCCCTGTGGACATCTGTCAGTTTTGACAGTTTTGTATCCATTAAGCAAATTTGTTCCGACATTCCTGGTGGCCTCCTATGTGCATGATTCTTTGACTCTTCCTTGGAGGTGGTAGTAACACAGTTAATGCCTCCTTCATCAGCGAGTTAGACAATATCTTATTTTTTTTTTTTTTTTTTGGGACAGAGAGAGACAGAGCATGAACGGGGGAGGGGCAGAGAGAGAGGGAGACACAGAATCGGAAACAGGCTCCAGGCTCTGAGCCATCAGCCCAGAGCCCGACGCGGGGCTCGAACTCACGGACTGTGAGATCGTGACCTGGTTGAAGTCGGACGCTTAACCGACTGCGCCACCCAGGCACCCCGACAATATCTTTAATACGTGTTCATTTTGATCTCTCTGAGAGTCATGATTTCACCTTTGTGGAAAATGGTCTTTTAATGAGCGGGAAGATAATTTAAGGGAAAGACTGTAATTCCTCTGTTAGAAAAGGAGTTTTTTTCATGCGTGTTGAACGTCCAGGAAAATTTGGATTAAACTGTTTTACTCATGAACTTGTAAAATAGAGCGGCAAACGGGAAAATCTAGCGTCTCTGGTCTCCACGGTTCTAGAACGCACATTGTGAGTTCGACATTCTTCCCTTCTTCTCTAAGTTTAAATTGCTCACCTTTCAGGGAAAATAGTATCACTTTTAATGTGGTTTATGGATGAGTTCAAGATCGAAAACACGATTTGTTATTATTAGCAGCCACAGAACCAGGCTGTAAAATAGATCAGAATTATATAACCTTTCCAGCCCACACCATTATCTACACAGAAATAAAAATATTACTCTCCTTGGTGTGGCCCCTCGGGGCATACCTATAATTGCAGTTTCCTGATTATCTGCAAATCCCGCAGCTAAAGGTTCATATTGAGATTTCTGCTTCGTAGCTTGTGTTATGAAAACAATACATTTCCCCCCCCAGTTGAGGACAGCTGATAGACACGGAAACGGCATTTACTGTTTTGATTGTCAGCCCTTATTTTCACACATACGTTAGAGGGCAAACTATAGTTTATAATCCAGGAAGATTTTCTTCCTGTAGGAAAAATACCAGACATGTGCCATTGGAAAGAAGAACCAGTGAGAATGATGAATTTAGGGACCACGGTCCTTCTACACTTACAAAGAACGTGTTCACGAAACTTGGGCCAGCCACATGGGGAGTCCTGGGTCTGCTGGCCGCACAATTCAGGGGCAGGAGGGAAAGGCGGAGATCCATATGGGAGTGATGAGCAGATCATTACTGAAGCTGTGTTTTAAGTTCTGAGTCTTTCTTTTCTTCCATCACAGCACGGATGACAGTAAAATTAAGTTTGCAGAACATTTTTGAAAAATTCAAACCAGGTGTCTAGGGAGAAATAACTTATAACCCAAATATTCCATGAGCAAGAGACGTCTGGGAAGAAAAATAACACAGAAAGAGGTCTAGAAGCAAAAGCTGACCGCTTTGATGTGGGTGGAGGGTGGAATCTGACACCGGGGGCGGGGGGCTGTGGCCGGACCCTCCCCGGATGATGGATAATCGCTTCCCTTGTTTTGGCCCAGACCACACAGGAGACACTGTGCTTCACAGTGAGAACACAGCGTACCCCTCGGGATGCAAACGTGGGTGTTCACCGAGCCACCGGGGCCCCAGGAGGCGGAAGGAAGCCCCACGAAGGAGCGGGGTCCTGGGTCTGTTGTGTATCTGGGTGTGCTGGATTCTCTGTGTGGGACTCTCCGTTGGTGACAGATAGTGGAGACTCGAGGTGCTGGGGAGGCAGGGGAGGGTGATCCCCAACGAGAGTAGCATTGTCCACGATGATGGGAACAACACTCGGTGACCCGTGGTCCCCTTCGCTGGCCGACCGAGGAACCCCACGTTCCTGGGCGGAATGCGGCTCATCAACACGGGGCCTAAATACAGGAAGCCCTGCTTAGTGGGTCGGTACCTTCACCTCCCGCAAGCCTGTGTTTCCTCCGGCTGGCAAAGTGATGCGGTGGAACCCTTTTAAAACCTTTTATTTCGGGATGAGGACAGATTCACAGGAAGTTGCAGAGGTAGAAGAAAGAGGTCAGTGGAGCCCGCGCCTGGTCTCCGCCGTGGTTACGGACGACGGAGCTGATTGTGCAGCTGCAGAGCCGGGGTGGGCGTCGGCACGCGCTGTGGGTGTAGACGGTTGTTTTAAGTCAGGTGTGGGCTCCTGGAACCCCCGCGGTCACCAAGATGCCCACCTGTTTTAGCCCCGCCCCAACCCCTGGCAGCCCGGGGTCTGTCCTTCGTCTTTATAATCCCGTCCTTCTGAGAGAGGAATAATGAGAATTGCACCATGGGGCACCTTTTGAGCTTGGTGGCTTCCCTCTCTCAGCCGAACGGGAGGCCTGTCCTGGTCACTGCTGCTTTGGGCTCGCGCCTTCTCGAGGCGGGTGGTCACGCGGCGTGGCGGGCCCCGGTGCACCCGGAGCTGACCCGGTACAGAATGTTCTGGTTGTTCCCAGGTGCTGGCTCTCAGAAGAAGGCCACTGTAAACAATCGTGCACAGGCTTTTCTGAGGAAACGGCTTGTATTTCTGTGGGATAAATGCCCAGGCGTTTTGTGGGGTCACAGGGGAAGCATTCTTCATATTTTTCAACACTTCCAGACGATGTCCCGGAGCGGCCGTCTCCTTCCACGCTCCCAGCCGCTAGGTGTGAGCAGCTCAGCGTCTGCGCCCTCGTCAGCATCTGACACGGTCACCACCTTCTCTCTCCGTTGCCCTCATGGTGGGTCTTCATTGCCTGGCGGTAGCGTTGCTGACGTCTCCTCTGGGGCCTGCTGCCCGTACGTGCTCGTCAGTGCAGCGTCTCCTTGTGCCCCGCGTTCGCTTTCTAACTGGATTCTGCGGAGTTTGTGTAGCTGAGTTGTGAGAGTTCTTTACATGTTCTAGACCGCACGCCTGCGTCACACGTGTGGTTCGTGAACGTTTCCTGCTAGCTTGTGTTGCTGTCCTCTTCAAGGGCTATTTCACAGAGCTGAGGTTGTTAATTTTTAGGAAGTCCAATTTACTGATTTTTTTATATTCAGTTTTTTTAATGTTTGTTTATTTTTGAGAGAGAGAAAGACAGAGCATGAGTGGGGGAGGGACAGACAGAGAGGGAGACACAGAACCCGAAGCAGGCGCCAGGCTCCGAGCGGTCAGCACAGAGCCCGACGTGGGGCTTGAACTCATGAACTGTGAGATCATGACCCGAGCCGAAGTCAGACATTTAACCCACTGAGCCACCCAGGCGCCCCAGGACATGTTTTTATAACTCATTTTCTTTCTACAATTAACCCCGTGTGTTTGGGCAGTCATGTTATTTATTTCATGCTCCTGAGCACGTGCAGAACGTATTTTTAGAAGCGCTGCCACGGGAGTAAATGGCACCTGATGTTAATAAGGAGCCTATTTTCTAATGGGAGGAAATGATGCAAGAAAATTGAGGAAAACTGACGATCCCGCACAGAAAAGAGATTTTTGCAACTTGTGTGAATTTGTCTTAATTCAGATGAATCCCAGTGTGTTTTCCACCCTCCTCTCTTGGACTAGAAGGGAGAGGGCCGTGAGGGCTGGAGCCGGGGGGGCGGGGGGGGGCCTGGGGGCCGCCCTTCCTGAGCGTTCTGGGACCCCTGACATCTCTGTGTCTGTGGTTAGCCAGAGGGCGGGGGCAAGTTGAACCCTGAAGCCCGGGCCGGGAAGGTGCCTCGATTCTGTGTGAAGCAGACCGGAAGCAAGTGTGCGTGTCAGCTTCAGACTCGTGAAACAGCAGTAAGCACACGTGGCGTCTGGGCCCAACGGCCCTAAACTTGTGGTTCAACACGAGATCTTCCTTTATAAAGACAAGCATCTTTGCAGCTCATGCATGTGAAACGGGTGGAGGCTTCCGGAAACGCCCCCAAAGCCCACTGCCGACAAAAATGGACTCACAGCCGCCCTCCCTCCTCCCTCCTGCCTCCTCTCGGCTCCTCTGGTTTGCTCCACCGGCTGGCCGTGTTGGCGCCTTTTCTGCTGAGAACCTCAGGACTAGGTGTCACCTGGGCGCGGGGGTGACTTGAAAACACGTTGGGCTGTTTTGAGGGGACTGTTCTAATTGCAGACCCCGTGTGACTTCCCAGATTTTTCCTCTGTTTTGGCCCCAAACATCCCAGCAATTCCTGTGCCTGTTTCCCTCCGCTGCCGAGCCGGCTGACGGGCGGACTGTGAGCTGGAACCCGACGGTCCCGGGTCCTCAGGCTGTTCCTCTGGAGTCGGGGGGTTAACGGGACAGGGTGTGGGAAGCCATGGAGGATCACGGTTGAGAATTCAGACCCCCCTGGAGGGTCCCAGAGTCCCAGGGGGCAGTGGAAAGACCGAGAAACTTGTGTTCCGGGGTTGTACGAGCCCCACGTGCCTGTGGCCCCTGGTCCCCAGGGCTCAGTGGGCATCTCTGACCCCATTCCCCAGTGGCCGTGGTGCTGACCTCCCAGCCGCACTTAGCTGCAGGTGGACAGAAGAGGCAGGTGGGGACACTGGGCTGTCACCTGCAGGTAAAACGAGCTCATGCCAGCACCACACGGGCATCTGCGTTGTGCGGTTGGGACGGGTCCTTCCACAGGACAGACCTGACTTTGCCACCTCCGACTCAAAGGTGCCTGGAAGGGTCGTGGGACAGGGAGGTTTGGGCAGCATTTGGGCAGGGGAGGAGGGCGGGTGCCTGTGTCAGGGCCTTGGGGGTGACCTCGGATGACCTGATTGTCACCTTGAACTAGGGTGCCTGTGGTCCACACGCGCCTGGGGCGAAGGGGACGTTGTTGTGCGTGTGAGCTCAGCACGCAGGCACGTCCTCAGTGCCCCCCACCGCCTACCTCTCCCAGGAGCCAGGAGGGACAGCCCTGTCCATGGACGGCAAGCCCCTGCTCCACTGGGTCGCAGGCCTCTCCACCCCGACCCTTGTCTTCCGACCTGTTTCTGGAGGTGTTTCCTCAGTCGTCTCCTCCACGGGGCCCCTGCTACCGGTGCCGGGGTCCGGGTGGGTGTCTGCCAGGAGGGGCTGCGTCCACCCTGCTCCCCTGCCTACAATTCTCGAAGACAAGGAACATCGGCCAACACCAGGATTTTGAGGCTGATTAAGGGGTTTCTTCATCACCTCTCCCCTCCAAAATTAACTTCGTTTTTCTTGCTTTTGTCAAAAATGGGACATCCCAGCCATCTGGAGCCCTGGCCCCTGGCTTGTCGGGAGACGAGCTGGGTTGGGTACGAGGGTGGCCGGCTGAGAGGACCGCTCCCCACCATCCGCCGAGGTCCCTGTGCACTGCTCCCTGAGCTGGGAGTGTGGCCTTTGACTCCTTCTGTGGCTTTCCTGAGGGTTAGAATTAAGGACCGTGGTGCCTTCTGTGTATTTGCTGGGAGCAGCGACAGGCAGGTGTCTCTCCCCCTGCTTTGTAGGAAAACTATATACTTGGATGCGAAGCAAACAGATTTCCAAGCAAGGGACGTTCACGGGTGGTTATCTCGTAGATTTGTCTGCACCTGAGATGCGTCTTCCGGAAGCAGACACCCTTCTGCACCGTGATTATGGTCGGTAGGCAGTGGATACTCGATTAGCCCCATTTTCTTCTCCCCAAATGGTTGAGTTTTCCGAGAAAGTCTCAGGCCCCGCAGGAGACGCTCCTAGGGCCCATGTGACACCTATGTGAGTTTGGGGACGTCAGGTGGCTTGAAGCAGGACCAGCTTCCTGCTGGAAGGCCCGCTCTCTGCAGACCGCAGCGCCTCGGTGTCAGGGCACAGGAGGCGTGCAGATGAGGGTGCTGCCCCTCGCCCCCGTGAGCACACCCCGTTTCCTGGTCCCGTCACTCGCGAGGCTGCGGGGCGTCGGCGCCTCCCACGTTTCTCCAGGAAATGGGGCCGTGACACAGATGACTCACCTTCCTGTCTCTGGCAGCGCTGCTCCCCATGTGTTCACCAATCACGCTCCTGGGAACATTCTAGGCCTCCGTTCTTGGAGACGTGCTGAGGGCCTCCGTTCCAGCGGTTGCAGACTCCAGACATGAGGAGGCGGTCTGCTGTTCTTGGCGCAGGATGGCGCGGGGAGGAGCCTCGGATGCCAGGGCGGGAGTTTCCCGACTTGGGGTGTGACCTGGACCCCCAGGCCCCGGGGAGCACCGTCTGCGCCTCCGCTCTTCTGACCACACGCGCGCTGGGCTTGCCGCGGTCGGGGCTGATTTTTAAATCCCCTCGAATTCGGATCTGGAGTCAGAGCGTCGGGACTGGGAGAGGCCCCTTTGGCCAGAAGTGAGAGCGAGCCGGCTCCACGCTGCAGGCGGTGGGGGAGGGCATCGTGTCTCCCTCGGGCCTCAGAGCCCCCCGACGCGTGCGCCTGGCCGCTGGCTGCCTGCAGCCCTCGCTGGCGCCCGCCCGCCTTTGCGGCACACGAGAACACACACACGCACCTGCCCGTGAACGGTGACGCCTGGTGCTCCTGCAGGGCGGGCCAAGGGCACCCCAGCGATTCTAGGTGGGGGCCGCCACCCGGTCCTGATTGGACTTTGCACTTCGTGGGTTTGTGTGTCGCAGTTCCCCTGCTCACAACCTTCCGTGTCCCCAAGTGGCTGCAGGATGAGACTTTCATGTCTGAACACGATGTTCACAGTGGCTGGGACACTGAGGCGGGGTGGGAGGGGACAAGTGGCTCTCAAATTAATGGGCGTCACCCCAAGGTCTTGTGAAAACCCCACCCCCTGTTTCCGACTGCCGGGGGGGGGGGGGGCCTGGGATGGGCCACGCCAGGCTCCTGGGTGATGCCTTTGAAGAGCTTCCTCTGCGGTGAGTGTGGGAAGGGGCACCGGCAGGTGGCCCAGGTGGCGCGAGGTCAGGGGTCTTGGGTGGAATGTGGAAATAGAGTAAGAATAAACGGAGGCTTGGCCTTTTTAGGCTCTTCCCTGGACTCCCTTGGCTCTGCCGTTGCGTGGCTTGGCCCCTCCGCTTTCTCTTAGGGTTTGGTCTGCTCAACTCATTTCCCTGGTACCAGCCCCTCTGCCCTGACGTGGCAGGTGCTCGGAGAGAGGATGGCCTGTCGGTTTCTGATGCAGCCCAGCGCAGTGGACCGGGCTGTGGCTGGACACCCCCTCGGGCACTCCTGCCCGTGTGGCAGTGCCGACCCCGGGGGGCAGCAGGCATCCCTGCCCTGGGAGGCCTCACTGTCGTGGAGGAACACAGGTGACGCACAGGCAGTAACCAAGCACGTTTCTGGTGGTGTTGAATGCCGTGTAAAAGGTGAACTAGAAAAGGGACGGTGGCGGGGGCGTCTCTAGGCGGTGAAGGTGTGAGCAGTTGGAGGAACCGGCCACGGTCCTGGGCAGGAGGGGTCTACGGAATTTCCAGGCACAGACAACAAGGCGTTAAGATAATGCTAGTACTAGAGAGAAACAAAAGGAGTGAAGATTCCGTTTTGCCAAGATATCAGTAATAAATGGCAACACGTAACTCTGTTGTGCGCTCGGGGACCATCAGCCATGGTTCTGGCATGCAGCCGATGACAGATGACCCTCTGGTTTTTGCGGCGGGTCCAGAGGGCACCCGTCAGGGCTGCTGCAGGCACATCTTGGCACCAGGAAAGAGGAACTTAGGTCCCGTCTGGAGCCGGGATGGCGAGGGAGCCGCCCTGTCGCTCACCTCTCCCGCAGCAGGCTGGCTCCCGTGCTGGTTCCCACGCTGGCCCACGCTGACCCACACTGGCTCCCACGCTGGCCCACGCTGGTTCCCACGCTGGTTCCCATGCTGGCTCCCACGCTGGCTCCCACGCTGGCTCCCACACCGGCCCACACGGCCCCTCAACCAGGCGGGGTCTCGTGAGCAGCGCTGGTGGATGAGATGACGGGGTGAGTGGCGGGCGACCACGTGAGAGGTACCGACTGGGACTCTGTGAGACACCGTGAGTCCGGAGCGGCCCTGGCTTCCTGCCGCGCTCCCGCTTCCGGAGCTTCCCGGTGGCGGTTCTGGGCGGACCCCCCGCGATCCGTTTTGGGCAGAGCCGCTGCGGCCAAGTGCCCCAGCTGGCATCCAGGAAAGGTCCAGGGCTGGCATTTTCTCTCTTGGGGGAGAACGAGAGCCCCAGGTTGATCTGGTCTGCTCGTTCCTCTGTCCTCATTCAACCAGCCCGTGGTAAGAGCCAGCTGGCCAGCGGGGCACAGGACAGACTTCCTGGTGGGGAAGACAGCACGCAAACAAATGAGTGAATACGTAATCTGCTGAGGAAGGGGTGGACAGTGCAGGGGTTGGTACCGTTTCGACTGGGCAGGAAAGTCCCTCTGGGGTGACCAGGTGGCACAGACCTGCGGGAGACCATGTATCATCGGGGGGGAAGAGCACTCTCAAGGGAGGACGCGGCAAGTACAGAGGCCCTGGGGCGGGGCCCTGGCTTCTGGGCTGGTGTGGGCGAAGGAGAGGAGGGGGTGTGAGGTGGCCGATGCCGTGGCCTCTGTGACCACGACGGGGTTGAGCTGGAGGGTGGGTGGCCTCTTGTGGCACCACCCCAAGGTCTCCCGTGGGCTGGGGCGCAGTGCTCAGCTCAGTGCTAGGAGCCTGGCTTGTCCAGCGGCCTCATGAAGATACCCATCTTTTCGTTTCAGTCCCGCCGGCAGCGCAGCGAGGCCACCAACAGCAGCAACCAGGTCTTCCTGTATTGTGCCTTCCTGGACTTCAGGTACTGCCTGCTTGGGGCCACGGCAAGGACTGGAGGGGGGTGCGGGGGGAGCGGGAAGGGAGGGGGAGGGTGTAGGAGAGAGCAGGGAGGGGAGCACCGGGTGGGCAGGGGGGAGGAACGTGGTGTTGGGAGAGCAGGGGTGGGGGGAGCACAGGGGAGGGGAGGGGGAGGGGAGGGGTGTGAGATTGGCGGGAGAGTGGAAGAGGAGAGGGGGGGTACCCCCGGGGGGGGGGGGGAGCAGGTGCGGGTGGGCGCACCGCGTCCAGGTTATGGTCCGGGTCACCCTTCTGGAGGCAACACGGTAGCGTTGTCCGTAAATGCTGGAAACGCCTCGGGACGCAGGGCAAGACAAGAAGGAGGCACTGGTGCAGGTGTTCTCGGGGACCACGTGGGACTTAGCAGGGCTCCGCCCTGAAAGCCCGGGCAGCCAGTGCAGCCAGGGCGCCACCGCGGCCTGAGAAGGGTCCGTCGCCCTCGGCTGTGCCGCACGGGCCGGTGGGGGGGGGGGGGGGAGGGGGGGCGGGGGGCGCTGGGCAAGCAGCTCTTCCCCGGCTGGCGTGCAGGCCTCCCAGGCCTTCACGGCCCACACTGGGGTGCACTTTCGCACCTCAGCCCTGCTGGAGCTCGGTGAGCTGGAGCGCAGGCCAGGGGCGCCCTTCTCTGTGCCTGCGTGGGTGTCCCGGGATCCACCGTCACGGACGATGTCGAAGAACGCCTGTCCCCTCCTGCTCTGCCCTCGATCCCCACACCGCCGGCGTGGTGTGGGCGTCCGCCGTCCCCGTCCCCACGTGTTCTTTGTCAGCAGAAGTGCACGTGCAGAAACGGCCACACCTCTGTCACACGGCTCTTGAGTTTTCACAGACGAGTGACCGTGGGGGTCAGGATGCAGAACGGGCCCAGCCCCTGCCCCGTCTGTGTGCCCCCTTGTCACTCGTCCCCGGACTCCAGCTCCTGCAGCCGCCGATTTGTCTTGCACCAACACGGTTCTGCGTCCGCAAGAACGCCGCGGGGACGGAACCGCTGTGTGCGTAGCCCGTGGAGTCCGGCTTCCTTCCGTTAGCATGAGGACACCCGCGTCGTCGTGTGTGTGAACAGCCCCCTGTGGTCATTTCCTGCCGGGCGGCCCCTCCCTGGCTCCCTCCTGTCCGCGGGCCGCTTCTGGGCAGCGTGAGTGAAGCTGCCCGCTGGCCTGCTTTGCGTCCCGGGGAGGAAGCCCGCTTGCCCGGGTGCCTTGTTCGTTCACAGGTCGTCGAGTGTCATCTGCTAGCCGTGTCGAGGACTTCTGTGTCCGTGTTCGTGGGGGAAATTGATCCGTAGTCTCCTTTTCTCGTCAAGCCTTTGGGTTTGGTAGCAGGGTGACCGTACCATTGTAAAGGGTTCGTTCCGGACAGTGTAGGTCGAACTGGTCTTGTTTCTTCTGCAGCATTTGATCGAATTCACCACGGGGCCGTCTGAGCCTTAGTTCTTGTTGTTGGCAGGCTTTTTGAAGCACGCGTCACGCGTCTCTAGTTGGCACAGAACCATTCGGGCCACGTGTCCTCTGTGTTTTGGCAGCTACTTTTTTGAAGAACGTGTCCGGACCATGTTTAAAGTGCGTGCACGGAGTAGTTCGCGGTGTCCCCTCGCAGCCTGAGTGCACGTCAGGCGGTCTGTGTCCTTGTCCCCTCGCCGCTTCCTCAGCTGGCGCCTGCCATCTGCAGCTCCCCGCGCCTTCTCGGCCGCTCGCACGAGAGGTTTATCGGTCCTATGGATCATTCTCAAAGGCACCGCCGTTGGTTTGCAGTGTTCTCCCCTCTTGCATTTTCATTCTCGATTTTGTTGACATGGTCTCTTCTCATCCTCTTGCCGTGGGATTCGTTTGCCCTTTACTGTCTAACTTCCGGGAGTGTGGGCTTCAGTCATTGGTTGAGGCCTCGACTCTTCCCTGATGCAAATGTTTCGTGCTGTGAATTTTCCTGTGAGCGCGGAGTTGGCTGTGTCCATGGTGTTGGCACGTTGCTCTGTTTCATTAGGCGAAACATGTTTTCTAACCTTTCTTGTGACTTCTTCTTCAAGCCACATGTTGCTTTCAAGTGTGTTGTTTGGTCCAGCTGCTTGGGGATTTTCCAGAGATCTTTCTGCTGTTGATTTCTAATTGATTTTTTTTTTTATGATCTGAAAACATTATTTTTTTTTTTTTTTTTTTAACTTCAGTCCTTTCAAATTTGTAGAACTTGCTTCATGACCCAGCATGTGGTCAGTGTTGGCGGATGCCCCTTGTTTCCTTTACAAGCGTCTGTTCCTGACGGGTGCTGTTCTTGTCACACACTCTCCACTGCAGACACATCAGATTAGTGACCTTCTGGAGCCACTGGAAATAAGAACACAACAATTACATGTTTTCCTTCACGTGAAAACGTCTGTTTTCACGCTATTCTGACTCTGTGCGCGGATGGAAGTTTCTGTCTGGCGTCATATCCTTCGAACTCCTTACGTAGCGCAAGTCTGCTACCGCTTCCTGTTCGTCTCCAAATGTATTTGTTCCATTTTACCTATGAAAGATGTTCACCCAGCGCTGAGAATTCTGGTCACTTCTTTCTAGACGTTAGGAAGTGATATAGGCATGATATCAGCACGTTATTCCAAGCAGGCTTCCCTGGGGACCTTCTTACCTTCCTGACCCCTCCTGCTCCCTCACAGCAGCCACGATGCTGAGACTCAGGAGTGTGTTTTCTCCGTGACTGGTGCATGAGTTAAACGTATGCTCAAAGGAAATCCGTGGTCTCATTCCAATCCATGTTCCGTGTCCCATCCCACCACAGTTTGGGCTGTGGTCTGCCCACATCGCTCTTAACTGCCGTGTGGGATCTTGTTACATTTGTCCCACGTTTTAGCCATGCATGCCAGTGAGTGGGCGTTTTGTGCGTAGACCCCGGCGTCCCAGGTCACAGGGTCGTGCAGGTCCTTGGTGTCACTGGGCCCGGCGCCCGAGGCAGGTCCTTCATGCGTGGCTGGGGAGCCCGCCTTTCTGTGGGTGTCCCTGGGAAGTGGGTGTCACTCGAGAGAGGAGGTGCTGCGTAGGGCTCGGCTGCCCTGGCCGATGCAGGTGTCGTCACGCCTTTGTGGCTCCATCTGGGAGGATGTGACTCCCGTGGTTTTTAGATCCCAGTGCTGTTCTGTGTACAGAGGGGCACACTGTCCATCCCCGTGACCCTGCTCATGTGGCCCAGCGTCTGCTGGTTCCAGGCCAGCCTCTCATGGGAGTGTGGCATCTATGTGCTTCGTAGAGGGACAGAGGAGCCACATGGAGCCCAGCTGCCGGCCTGGCTGGCTGTCCTCGAGGTCCCGGGAGCATCAGGCTACGAGGCAGGGCCTTAGGGCCTCCGACTGACAGTGCTCTCTGGCCTCTGCTGGGTGCCCCACCTCCGTGTGCAGAGTGGACTGTGCATCCCAGAAAGTGCCTCTGAAGCCGCTGTCCCCACCCGGAGATGCCCCGTGACCCTTTCCTGCCCCACCCTCGGCTTCTGTGGCAGAGCCTCACCCGGACTACGTTTGTGTGGGGTGGCAGTGAAAATGCCACCAGGGCGTGCTTCCCTAAGGGACGTGGGCCCCTCCGGGGTGGCCTCGTTTCTCATCTGCTGCATCCACGGCTGACAGTGCCACTAAAACTGAACGTAAAACAAAGAGAAACTCCCATCTGCTACTTTGTTCATCTTTAGGAAAGCTTTCCCCAAGGACCCCACCTTTGGCCGAAGCAAAGATCTGTCTTTGTCCATGAGTCAAAGTTGTCATTTTGGGAGGAACCATGGAAACATCATCTTGAGAGTTAAAAAGTACAAAGAGATGTACTGAAGAAAATCATCATCGCTGATATCGTCACCATAAGAAGGAATAATCATGGTTTGCTTGCAGTCACTTTAAGAAGGGTTACGAGTCCCAGGTCAATACATTGATCTCTAAAAAAGTAAAATGTTGTGAAAAAACCAACATCCCTTTGGCTGCTGTGTCTCATCCTCTCTCGGGAGGTCACCAGTCTGGGATGTTCTCAATAATTCACGTGTAAGTTAGGCCCACGTTCATGGAGAACATACGATCTCTTCTGCTTCACGCTCCGCGTGCCCCGACTGCACCTCGTGCACGCGATGCGTTAGGGCTCGTGTTTTACCCACGTTGATACACGTCCCTGACCGACGTGCTGCATTTTGTCACCTCTGTGTGAGCCACACACTTTGCTCACCCAGCGCCCCATGGCGGCCACGGGGCTGCTTTAATGTTCTGTGGCATCACTCGGCGAGGACCCCTGGGTGTGTCCTCTGGGCTCACGTGTGTCCCCTCGGAGCTCTCTGCAGGTGGGACTGCCAGGTCCAGGACGAGCACATCTTATTTTTCTGGGCCGTGGGCCAGGGGCCTCGGGAGTGTGTCGGCCGGGAGGTTCCTTGCCCTCCTGTCCCTCGTTCCTGTGCCGCCCGGCCAGCACCGGCACGTCCACTCCCTCAGCCGGCTGCCCCTCTCTCCTGTGTCCCCAGCTCCGGAGAAGGGGTCTGGTCCAACCAGGGCTGCGTGCTCGCGGAAGGGAACCTCAGCTACTCCGTCTGCCGCTGCACTCACCTCACCAACTTCGCCATCCTGATGCAAGTGGTCCCGCTGGAGGTAAGAGCCAGGCGCCCGGGTGCCCGGACCCGAGCAAGTGCCCTTCCTACCCCAGGCCGCGGGCGGCTGGGGCGATTTACCTGCCAGAGTCTCGGGCGGGGGATTTCCGCCACAGCGGGGTGGACGGCAGCCTCCACTCGTCAGGGAGACCCTGTGATTAGGGACATTTGGGAAGCTCTGCTTCTCTGGCAGACAGAACAAAAGGAAACAAAGCTTTGCTGCAAGCTTCCTAAGGCAGCACCTGTGCAGACCCCAGGTCCTTCTGGAAGACCTGTGTGCAGGTGGGAGGACAGGTGTGCCAGCATTCTCTGCCTTCGGTCACCGGGCTGAGAAGCCTGTGCTGTGGGAGAGTCGGGGTGTGTCCAGTGCAGCACGGGGACGTCCTCGGCTGTAACCAGGGCGCACGAGCATCCAGAGAAGGTGTCAGGTGGTGACACACAGGTGCACATATGCACTGTGTCCTCTGAGCGTTTCTGCCCTGGGATAAGAGGGGGGCTGCGGGCGGAGCTCTGGACTCTTTCCAGACCTGACTTCCAGCTCCAGGGTTAGCAGGTGCTGTGGTGGGGAAGGGGACATCCAGAACCTTCTGCTGTCCTCCTCTCTCACTGGAGACATGACCTTCCCTGGAGACTCAGGTCAAGGGTGGAGGAAGGCCCTCCTGGTTGGGTTTCTCTGCTTCAGAATATTTAATCTTTATCTCCTGCCAGACCGCACAGTCAGCCCTAGGAGCTAGACGTCATGTTATTGGTTTAAGGCATGCAACGTTTAGAAGACAAAAAAAGTGCTCTTTAAAAATGCAGCTGCCTCAGGATAGGCTCTTCTGAACTGTTATCAGTCCCTGACTCCTGTGTGTGAATGACTTCATTGGCTTCCAGACCCCAAAGGAGACTGAATTTCTGTGTGCGGGCAGGAGGATGGGGAGGAGACAGGGATCGGTCCTCAGGCCCTCGGAAAACCAGGCACCTGTACAGACATGTTTTGTTTATCCCAGACTGTGTTTTGGAAATTGAAAACTCTGACTTACAGCTTTGACTGTCTGGCTCCTCTTGAAGAGTCAGCGGGTTTGGTGATGCTGGGCCGAGCAGAGGCTCCCTCCTCCCGCACAGCCGTGCACCGTCCCCGCTCGGCACACGGCCCCCCCCCCCCCCCCCCCGCCACCGCTCATCGGGGCAGGTGCCCGGAGCCCTCAGGCCCCTGTGCCGTGCCTGGAGAGTGAACTGGGGCCTGGAGGGCCCACTCCGCTATTGGGGCCCGCTGCGCCCAGTGCCACGACCGGCACATCCGGTCCACGGGGCACTGGTGGGAACCTGATGCGCGCAGGACTGTGGAAGTCTCGTTTGGCCTGGCGTCACTTCTCGCAACCCCGGGTCGCCACCTAAAGGCTGGCTCCTCGTCCGTGACCACTGCACGTGCACCTGCCCTGGGGGTTTGGCTGTAAACTAGAGGAACGGTGCGAGTTCGCTCTTGAGGGGTTTGTGTGCTAGTGAGAAGGACAGGTAAGGAAGTGACGTGGATGACGCGCGTGGGGGTGGGAAGGCCTTTTGATCGTGTGGTCAGGAGGGGCCGGGGGAGAAGAATGCCCCAGGCCGCGGCACAACGAGTGTAGATGCAGCAGGCGGGAGGGGGCTCGGGGTGCAGGAGGGGGCTCGGGGGGCTCTGGGCGGAGGTGACGAGCACAGGAAGGGCTCCTGCCTTTGCAGGACGTGCCATGGATTTTGTGTCCGGACTGTGAGTTGCTTATAGAGGCTCCAGAGGGGAGTCCCTTAGGCACACGTGGAAGGGGACTGGCGACTGCTTTCAGGTGTCCTTCAGAACATGCAGAGCTTTGCTGGGCGATGCTGTCACGGGCTTGTGTGCGCCTGGTGCCCCGCGCGGTATATCTGTGTTCGGGCAGGTGTGACCCCCAGGCCGTCCCAGTGGGAGTGACGTGTGGGCAGCAGCCGCCCCTCAGGTGCTGGGCACCCCCTTCCCTTCTGGTCCCTGTCCCCCGGGCCCTCTGTCACCCCCTGGCCCCTGGGGCTCTCTCTCACCCGCTTTCTCTCCCATCCCCCAATCTCTGCCCTGTGCTGCCTGAGTCAGGGCATGGACTCTGGCTCTGCCCCATCAGCAGCCGGGAGGTAAGGGAGGTGGGCCGGGGCCAGTGAGGTGGGGCCAGTGAGGTGGGGTGGAATGGAAAGTTCCAGAACTCCCTGAAGTGCAGAGGGGGCCTCAGCTCCCTGGGCTGCAGGAGGCACCCTGGGACACTCCACCCTTCCCGGTGTCCTGTGCCCACAAACACCCCTCACCAGGGGGCAGGCTGTGGGAGCCGTGCCTGCATTTCTCCCTGGGGGATGTGCCCTTCTCCTCTCCTGTCTTACCAGGGCCTCAGCCTGCATGGCTCCGCCATGTCCCTGTGGGTCCCACGTGGAAGTCAGCGACCCGCCTTAGCTGTTCCGGAGGGGGGAGGCCCCAGGCTCAGAACGTTTGTGTCTGTAGGGCGGGGAAGGTCCCAGGGTGCTGCGGCCAGGTCCCCTCATTTACAAGTGGAGACAGTGAGGCCCAGGCAGGGGGCTGGGCTGAGCTCACTCATTCATCCAACAAGAAATTACTGGATTCGAGGTGACGACCCCAGGCTTTCAAGGCATTGCTCTGGGCCTGGGGAACACAGCCCTGGGACTGTCACGGTGCTTGGGATCTTTAGTGGGGACGCAGACGCTCCACACTTGAAAGCGCGCTCTGTCCTGTGGTGACGAGGACGACGTGGAAACCACGTGGGGTTGGGGAGGGTGCTGTTTGGAAGAGGGCAGCCCGCAGGGCCTCCCTGAGAAGCTGGTGCGTGTGGGCGGCCTCAGGGAGGAGGGCACGGCCGCAGGAGCCTGTGGGGACGGAGCAGGTACGAGGCTTGTGCACAGAGGCAGGGCTGGGTGGCTCTCGGGACGGGTGCCAGGCTCAAAGCCAGAGCTGCAGACTCAAGTGTTGGGGGCAGAGAGGTAACCGAAGTCAGGGAAAATGGGAGTGGGGAGCAGGCCGTGAGCGAGCGCTGGTGTGGACGGGACAGGTGCCCGGCGGGCACCCCGGCCACAGCCTGCTCTCTGTCTCCAGGGGAGCTGCTGTCCTCCCGTCACAGGTGAGGGCCTCGGGGACTTGCCCAAGGTGACTGGGGCACGATCCTAAAGCCGGGGCCCTGCCCCCTGGAAAGGCCGCTGGCGGACAGGCGGGCGCAGGCAGGAAGCCGGCTCTGGGATGTTGGTGGGACAGGAAGTCAGCCAGTCCAGTCAGCTAGAAAAGCCAGTCACAGAGCATTTATGATACAAATCTGTCACCACTCAATGTAGGTGACACCAGATTTGGACAGTCTGTGGGTGTCTTCGTGGAAGCAAATCGTATCTACTCATTGCCGGGAAAGGTTGATTTGAAAATGATTCATAATTATCCGTGCTAAAAATGAACATTCTCAGGAACGTTAAAACATAAAGGCAGTTATCACACTAGATGCCAAATCTGTGGCAGCTAATTTAGTAAGAACAGCGGGACTGGCTTTCTTCTGTCTTCCTGAGCCCCTCCCGGGCTGGGTCTTGGTCCAGGGTCTCTCCTGGGAGCTCACCACCTTCCCTCTGCGTGTCTCCCTGGGCCGCACCCCTCCCGTGAACCCCCCTCCACGTGGCGCCTGGGGCAGCGGGGCCGGGACCCCGAGGGATGTTCCAGGCCTCGCTCTGCTCGCTCTTCTCCGTGGGGCCCCCACCTGTTCGTCAGCAGGACCCCGGCGGGGGCACCATGGCGAGCGGGAAGCAGGCCCGGATGCCCTCCCACTGATTGCTGATCGTGCAGAGTCAACGTCCTAGACACCCCGGCACGGTCCCCGGGTGGCTGGTTTGCGGGGATCCTTCTGGCCCAGAGCACTGGTCACCCTGGCTGTGGCTGGCTTTGGTGGCTGTCACTCCGTTGGACCTTACGTTCTTCTATTAGGAATCATTTAGTTAATATGATAGCCGATACACGTGTGTGTTCTCGACGATCAGGCGGCAAAAAGGAAGGCAGTGTCACCCCATCTGTCTCCTGGTCTCCTGATGCTGCTCCTGCAAAGCCACACCTGTTCCAGCGTCTCCCCTCCTCCCGGAAATGTTCCCCTCTCCCCCCGCGTGTGTGCACCCCACACGGGCTCAGGGCCGTCTCTCCCGTGGGCAGTGTGTCCCCACGTGTGCCCACACGTCCGCTTCGTCCTTGCCGCACCTGCTGCACATCAGGAGCCCGGGCTCGGAGGGCCCTCGGCCGGTCACCTGCTGATGGGCTCCAAGCTGGCTTCCCGTCCTTGGTTCTTCGCTGCAGCCCAGCAGGGCACCGTCCGTACACTCTTCTCTAGGATGACTTCCTGGCAGGGGGACCTGGGGGCACTTACGCTGCTCTCGGGGGATCCTGTACCAGTTTATACCTCCTCCGACGGCGGACAAGAATGGGTGACTTTGTTGTAAACGTGAATCCCAAAAACTCAGCCCCAGCACTTCCCGAGCTAAGTACACTTCGGACGGGGCTGGGGAATAGCCCCACCTGTAGATCTGGGGCCACGTTCATCATGAGTCGTGATGCCAGGCACCTCCCAAAAGTCACTTTCGCCAAGAATCCCAAGAAATTAGATTTTTTTTTTTTTTTACACTATTGGATAAAATTATCTTCAGGTTAATTTTGGAACGGTAGTTTCCGCGAATAGCCAAGAAAATTAAGGAGAAGAACAGGAGAGACTTTGCACGGCAGAGTGGACCCCTGTGAAGCCTAGTGGCCAAAATAACTTGGTGTCGACATAAGCCCAGGAAAGCAGATACGCGGAACAGACCCCAGAACAGACCGAGACTTTCAGTACACCTGTGAGAATCTATGTCGTAGAATTCAAAGAATGAGGAAATAAGATAACACGTAAAGTCAGAGCATTCACAGCCTCGTCTGTAGTGGAGGGAACAGAATAACAGAAGTGTTAACCTAATGCCAAGGAGCGCACAGGTCCCGATACCTCTACGCCAAGGAGGACGGCCCACCTCCGCTCCTCTGTCAGCAGGACAAGGACTCCACCAAGGATGGACGTGCAGCTGTGAGAGTGAGTTGGAGGGACCGGCTGGCCTGGAGGGACTTCCACGGCATCGTTATGTGCAAAGGGCAGGGTGCAGAGTAGCGCCCAAATGTCTCCTCTTTATAAAGTCGTGTGAGGTCCCCGTGCACGCGCTCAGCGACGTGAAGTGATGTCTCGCTGTGTGATCGGAAGAAAGGTACAGAAGTGCCTTCTGGGCTGTCGGGGTTGGGAGACGCTGGACCGCAGTCCCAGCCCGTGTGCTAAGCCCCTGTGTGTGCATCTGTGAGGAATTAGGGAACGTGATTGAATAAGAAAATCAGCAGCCGGAAGAGGCCGTAGGCAAGGCCTGCTCGTGGGTGCGGGGCTTCCCTCCTCCTGACACCCAGTGGCTTGGTTGGAGCCTGGCGCGAGGCAGAGGCCGCGTGGTGTGAGCAGCATGTGGAAGAATGGGTCCGTTCCGCGGGAGAGGAGCTTAGGGAGACCGGGAAGCCGTGTCCCCCGATGCCAAGTGTGGCCGCATCAATAGTAAGCCTGACTCGTGCTGCCATAACGGCTTGGGCACACGGACCTGTTCGCCACGTTCAAGGGGAGGTAGACGGGCGCCGGACTGGTCACCTTTCGGGACCGGCCAGCAGAGGCACCGGGGACGGGGGGGAGCCGGGCCCTGCTGTGGTGGGTGCCGCGTGGCTGGCCCAGCCAGGACCCAGGAAGGGGTGGGGCCGCAGTAGCCGGCTCAGAGATGAATCCTTAGGAAGGGGAATCGGAACTGGCAGGATTTGGCGGAGGAGGAGGGGCTGACGTGGGGACCAGCCAGTCCCACCTGTTTCCAGGCCCCCCACCCGAGGTGCACGTTCCGGGGGGACAGTCTGGTTGTCTGCACGGTGATGGGCGGCCCCACCGAGGCTGCCCCCGTGGCAGGGTAGTGGTGGGCACAGTCCCTGAGCTGGCGGATGCCCAGAGGCCCCCTTGCCCACCCCTTGGCTCCTCCAGTGGGTCAGCTGTCCCGGAGCTGCGGATGGGGGGTCGTCGCAGTGAAGGAGCAGATCTTTGAGGCGGAGCCGCAAACCCCAGCCCCGGTCTGGCGGCCGGCCGGTGGGCCTTCCTCCTTTAGCCCGTTGTCAGTATTTCGAGAGTCCGAGAAATTATCTAAAATTTTTGATTTTGGTTTTCTTCAAAAAACAAAAAGTCTGTGCGCCCGGAGCTTCCTGACAAGCCGCTGCTGCCCCTCCCCGGCTCCGCTTTGCCGCCCTCCCCGTGCCTGGGGCTCAACCTCTCTGCTCCTCCTCGTGGTTCGCACGGCCCTTCTGCTTCTCGAAAGACAGCAAAGTCTCTCTCACGCTTTCCTGGGAGAGGAAGTGACATATGCACTAAACGGGGCTTTTGGAAAAAAGCGGAAGGTAAAGGTATTTCTTTTTGGAAGGACAGTTGCACTTGGTTATGATGTACGCAAGCTCCCAGGTGGCCTTGCCAGTTTGTGCGAAAAGCCTCTCGGGAGCCGTCGGGGTCTGTGGTCTGTGACTCAGAGGAACCCGTGTCCCGAAGCAAACTCCAGGCTTTTCTGGGCATTTCTAAATCTGGCCGCAGGGTGGGGAAGGAAGGGCACCGCTGGGGCACACCACGCCGCCTGAGGCGGGAGCTGCAGGGCGTGTGTGCGTGCGCACGGGTGAGGGTGTGTACATGTGCGTGCGTGTGGGCTGGTGCATGTGTGTGTGTGCACGTGTGCTGGCGGGCGAGTGTGTGTGTGCGTGCGTGGGTGTGCAGGGGTCTCATCTCCCCTCAGGCTCTCTGCACTCGGGCCCCACGGTTACAGGACCCGTGCTTGGCGGCCACCCGCCAGATGCAGCTGCCTGAAGCCACTCGAGGGCTCTGGCCTGGCCGCCAGGGAGGACGCGGGTGGCTGTAGCGTGAGGACCTAACGACGCGGCCGCACTGGGGCTAACACGCCTGCTCTCGGAGCTGTACTTGTGGTCCCGGTGGGCCTGTCAAGAGCGGCCGTGCAGGCGCTCAGATGTGTGGGCGGAGGTGGGCACGGTTCACCATCGGGAAGCCGGCCCCTTGGTCGGGCGGTCCCCGTGTGCGCATGTTACTTACCCGTGGGAGCACCTCCTGTTGTGTGGCTCTGCCCCCCCTCACCGGGGTGCGGTCAGCAGGGGCCCTGCTCTGGCTCCTGGTCAGCCAGCTCGGCCTGCGGCCAGTGCCTGCTCCGAGCCTCGGCCTCCCCGTCTGTGACGTGGGTTCCTCTCTCCATGGAGCTGTGCTGGGGATCGTGCCCAGCCCTGAGCACTGAGTTCTGAGCACCCGGCCCCAAGAACTGAGCCCCAAGCATCAGCCTAACTGAGGTGACAGTGACTTCCAAGGGAGTGTGAGGGTGCCCCGGGGTGACCAGGTGGCTGAGGAGCCTGGAGGCGTCCTGGGGGAGCAGGAGTGGGCTGTGTGCGGCTGGTGTCAGCACGGAGCCTCCCCGTTCTTCATTCTTTTGAGGGATGGCCCTGGGGGACCCTGGGGGATGCTGGGGGACCTGTCTCCCTATTGATGGCCCTCCCTGCACCCCCCAGGCCCCTGGCTCTCTCTCCCCTGCCCCTCCCGCCCCTCCCCTGCCCCCTCCCACCCCTTCCCACCCTCCCCTGCCCCCTCCCACCCCTTCCCACCCTCCCCTGCCCCTCCCACCCCTTCCCACCCTCCCCTGCTCCCTTCCATCTCCTGCCTGCCCGGCTCCCTCCTCGGCTCCCCACTCTGGTGGCCTGGCTGCCTCTCTGGGGCCAGCATGTTGCCTGCAGCCCCATCCCTCCCCCCAGGACCCCTGTCACACAAGGAGGCCCCCATGCTCACCTGGGATGTGTGGAAGCAGGCCCCAGAGGCGGGAAGGAACCCGAGGGAGAAGGACCATGCTGTGGAGGCGGCAGCTGGCTGGGTGCTGCCGGGAGCCGGCCCTTGTGCCAGCCAGGCCTGCAGTCCTGGCCACGGGCCTCACTGGAGTCAGGCCCCTCCTGCCACATTTCATTCTCCTCCCTCCTCCCGCCAGACCCAGGTTGCTACCGTTAGAGGAAGGAATTGCTTCCTTTACCGGAGACGCCTCTGGAAGAGGCCTCTGCTCGGGTGCCGCGTGGGGGCTGGAGCTGCCCCACAGAGGGAGGCCGACAGTGGCCTCGGGACCCTTGTACTCCTCAGGCTAAGGCCGAGGGCGGTGGCCGGGAGCGGGGACGCAGGGTGACGAGCCATGGGGAGCAGCAGCGCCCCTGTCCAGGAGGGTCTGACGTGAGGGACCCAGAGGCCAAGGGCTCGGTGCGGTCAGGCGGTTGGCTCCGGGCCGCCAGGCTGAGCTGAGGGCCGGAGCTGTGCTGCTGTGGTGGGGGAGCCCGGACACGTCCACCGCTTCTCGTCAGAGGCGTCCTGACTCTGCACCGTCGGGGGAGCCCAGGCGGAGAGGGGCCGCCTGGGAGCCAGGGGCCCTGCAGGAGCCTGAGGCCTCTTCCTAGGCCTGTGACGGAGAGCCGGGACAGGAGAGCACGGATGCTTCGTGTCGTAAAGGTGAAACACGGGCCGGGAGGATGCCACGGTACAGAGAGCAGAGGGTGAGCACGAGGCTGGCTCTTCTCCCCGCGGGAGGCAGGAGCATGTGGCCCTCTGTTCTTGCCGCGGAGGGGAGCTCGCTCTGCACACCTTGGAGGCTGTGCCTCGGTGTGCCGACCCGCCTCACGGGTCTTGACCGTGGCAGGATTGCCCCCGGTCTCCCCCGGCCTCCGTGGGTAGACGTTCAGGCGTCCACAGCCCTTGGCCTCTGCTGACGTTACTGACTGTTCGCGGGTGCGTCCCTACGGTGGATCCCCGAATCCAGCTGTGTGCAGATGTATATCGGCACAGGTGTTCGAAGCTACCGTTGGTGGGGCCCGCTCCAGCCCACCTCCTGCAGGGAGGGTCTGGTGGCTGCTGGGCTGGGTCCCCGTCTCCCCGGGCACACGCCTCCCCCGACAGAATGTACAGGCTTTGCAGCAATGTTGAAGCCCCCCGCCCCCCCCCCCCCGGCACGTATAAAGCTGGTGATCACACAGTTTCTGTCAGCATCTTGGGGGCCGGCAGCCTCCCAGCCCGACCGTCAGCCTCAGGGGCTGGGGTCCTTTAATGAGGTAGGTAGCTTGAGGAAGGCAAGTCACAAGTGTTTTTAAAGACACAGGAGCCCCCTCTCTGTGCACGGGGGTGGGGGTGTGTGTGGGGAGATGCCACTGGGTTCGCGCCCGAGGAATCCCCGATCCGGCCCCCGGGACTGCCCCTCAGCCAGCCAAGGAGCTCATTTCTGCTGTCCTCAGGGCTGCGGGCTTGAACCCGCAGCCTGGACTCTGCAGGGGGTGCCGGCTGGCGTGCAGTCGGCACAGGTACAGCTGGCGAAGCCCCGGGACCGTCACCAAACACGGCCGCCCCTGGAGCCACGTGCTCGTACTGGGCCCAGGCTGAACGAAGGTGTGTGGCTCAGCGGGGGGCCAGAGGCTCCTGGGAGCTGGCTTCTGGCAGCCGGGAGACAGGACGTTGGGGCAGAGCTGGGGCGGGCCGTGGAGGCGGAGGAAACCGCGCGGGTCAGGAGCCGTGAGGGGCCCCGGTGAGGGGCTGCTGGTTCCCCATTTGTCCTCTGCCCCGCTCGGCCTCGGTTCCCTTGACAACTGGCTTCCCCCCGGGTGTAGCCGAAGGGAGACAGGCACACTGCGGTCTGCCGGGTGCGCCCGGCCTCGCTGGGCCCCTTCCGCGGGCAGGTCTGCTATGGCGTCCGCCGGGCTCTGCTCCTGTCCCCTCCTCCCCTTGACCTTCCTGCCCCACGGCGTTGGGGCTGTGGCTGTCCTCCGGGGTGCCTCGCCGTCATTCCTCTGCTTTTCTAGGGTTCCCCACCCCCTTGGGACCCACTTCCCACGCCAAAGCCCGTCTACCAAATCCCGGGAGGGCCCTGCTCTCCTGTCTGGACCCTCCCGATGGAGCAACCAGGTGGTGAGCCGGAGATGCAGGGCGAGGGAAGGAATCTGGGTCTCATCTGGGGCAGTGGCCGGGGCAGTGTCCTGCCTGGGGGAGACCTGACCGAGGGGGCCTGGATGCAGTGGGGGGCGGGGAGAAGCTGGAGGGAGGAGAAGGTGGAGGCTCTGGAAACTGAGAGAGGACGGGCTCGGCTCGGGTTAGCAGGGGAACCAGCAGCACTGGGCAATGGGCGGCCTCTGAGGGCGGGGGAGGGGCCCCAGGGACCCTCAGATCGGAGGCGGGGAGGGGGGGTGAGAGCTGCCACCCCTCACTGCGCTCTCCAGGCGCCTGCGCCGTGGCCCCGGTTTGTTTCCATCGGGCCTCATCCAAGCTCGGAACGACCGACCTTAGTCATTCACTCGTACCTTTGTCTGCTTCCCCGCTGCGTGTGAGCTCCGTGCTGGGCACACGGTGGTGCTTAACGCATGCCTGTTGCACCCGGAGGCACAGGCCCACCGCCTCTCACTGGCTGTGCCCTTTCCCCTGCTGCCCTCCTGCTGGGCTGCCATCAGGACTCCCTGTGCGCACCCAGCAGGCGCCCAGTGAGGGCTGGCGGCGGGTTGGGCAGGTGTGGGTGTGGGGCCAGGGCTGGACTCTGTGTATCAGAAGCTCCAGGCTGAGCGGCCGGCAGAAAACAGGCGGGTTTCGGTGCGTGTGGCCGACGGGCCGCGGCACGCACACCGGAAGCTTCTGCTCCGCGCCGCGAACCGGCCCACACTAGAGCCCCGGAGCCCCCTCAGTCAGCAAGTGGAGGGGCACGTTCCTGCTGTGTCCACAAGATGCGTATGCAGGCTGATGTAGGTTAAGGAAGTCTTTCGTGGGGGGCCGGTGAGGGGGGTGAAGCTGGAGACTTTCCCCCACCCCCAGCCTTCAGCAGACGCCTCTGGACACCAGTGTTCTCAGAGCTCTGGGTCGTGACACAGCAAGAGATCCATTAACGGGAGCTCACCAGCTCTCTGGCAGAAAGATCTAGGTGGCAGTGGGGCGGGGAAGAGCTGGGGCCCCGCGGTGTGGAGATTCGTGTGGACTTGGCTCGGGGCCAGAAGGGGGAGAGGGCGTCACAGAGCCAGGCACTGGGGTCACCCTTCACTTGCTCGTATTTCCGTGGTTGTTTAAATTCATTTCCATGTGGCAGGTGCCACAGAGGTGGCCCTTAGTTCCTGCGAAGAGCTGAGAGTCCGGGATGTCCGTAAACTCTGGAATCTGATGCTTGTCCACATCTCCAGGCAGAGCTAGTTGTGACGGTGACAGTGACACTTTCTTTTCTTTTTTTTTTTTTGGAAGTTTATTTATTTTGAGAGAGACAGAGAAGAGGAGGCAGAGAGAGGGAGAGAGAAAGAATCCCAAGCGGGCTCCACGCTGTCAGCACAGACCCTGATGCAGGACTTGAACTCACGAACCGTGAGATCGTGACCTGAGCCGAGACGGAGTCAGACGCTTAACCGACTGAGCCACCCAGGTGCCCCTAATGGTGACAGTGAGACTTCAGTTGCCTGTGACAGCAAGAAAGGGGACCTTCCCTGTTCAGTATTAGTGTTGCGTATTCAGTTTTATTCCCAGCTTCTGGAAATTAGCACCTTCTCCTCTGAAAGAGCACGTCCAGAACCATCTCTGCAGGTGTCGGGAGTTGCCCCCCTCCCTGAGAGTTGGAGAAGTGATGAGTTAAACATAGCTAAATATTTTGGGTGGACCCGCAGGATTTCTCAGAAGACTTGCACTGCTCATATCCACCTGAAGTCTTTGTGGGGACAGAGAATGTGGTTTCCCTAACCGTGTCTGACACCGGAGACGTCACTCCACGGGGGATTTGCTAACAACATGTTGCGGGAACAAGAGTCTGAGGCCGTGTGGCACGGGCAGTTGGCTCTGTTCGCCTCCCTAGGGTGTCTGATGGATCGGAACACCTCCGGCCTGCCCATCTGCTGGGAGCGGGGGGAGAAGTTTGGGGTCCAGATCCTGGGATGTGGCTGAGAATGTAGCTGCGGGAACACACTGGTCCCCACACGTTCTGCCCACCTAGGGAACCCACGTGGGTAAACAGGAGGTGACTAATGAGGGCTCGCCCCCTCCTGCATCTGGGGCTGCGGGTCCAGGCTTCTTCCCCACCTCCATTCCATCACGGCTCTAAAGTGTTTCGTAGCCCCTGGGGAGTCAGTTGACCAGCAGTGAGTCACAGATCTGGAAGAAGTAAAACCCATTAAGTTGTCCGTCTTCAGGCGCAGTCCCGCTGGCTCCCAAATTGCTCTGCACGATCCACTTACAGTCCCCGGAATTGGGGCCTCCTGGGCCTGCAGCCCTCCCGGCAGCCCTCTTACATCCTAGGACTTGCCTCCTTTTATTCCCGATTAGGTCCTGACGAGCGGAGGCCGAGGCCCCGCGGTGTCGAGGCTGAGGTTGGAGGGACCTTGATGTCTGGTGTCCAGCGTGGATGGACATCGGCGAGGGGGAGGGGGCTTCAGCTGGGTCTGTGATACAGACAGAGCCAAATCCACCACAGGAAGCACAGCAGGACCTCCTGCAGGGACAGGCACTGGGAAGCTGGTCTCCCGGGAGCGACTTAGGGAGCACAGAGCGTTTTGGAGCCCAGGGGCAAGTGAGCCTGACCCGAGGCTCCGGCTCCTTGGGCCGAGGGAGCCACCGTTTGGGGTCGTGTTGCTAGGTGTGCCGTGGCCCGTGTCACCCTCCTCCGTGGCCCGTGGCACCATCCTCTGTGGCTTTGCATCCGATTTGTTTACCGTTCATTTACCAAGTTCGTTACGCACTACTTGATATCAGGGGTAATAGCCACCCCCACACAGACTCGCAGAGGGCATGTCTCGTCTCCCTGGCGCTGCTCTAAGCTCCGTAGCTGCATAAGTCCGTGGGGTCCTCAGCAAGCAGTCACACCCCACCTGGGTCATCCGCTGGGACTCTGTGGGCATTATGGCTCTGAGGTCAGGGGCTTCATCAGCCCTGGATGCTGCAGTGTAGACCAGGAGGCATGGGGTACAGCTCGGCAGTGGGGGCAGGACGGGTTGGGAGGGCAGGGGTTAGGCCTTTGCAGGGCAGAGGCTGGATGGGCAGAGGAATTGGAGGCATTGGTGGGGTGATTTGGGTGGAGTATTTCCAGAGAGACCCAAGGGCCGATGCCATGGGACTGGACGGACCTGTGTTGGTGGCGTTAACAGGGCATCTGGGGGAGACGCAGGACCTGGTGGTCACCAGCACGTGAGCGCTGGGACCAGCCCCTGGGGCCCTTTCCAATGGGAGCCCTGTCGCCGCAAGACCCGCGCTGACCCCTCTGCTCTGCCTCCCACGCAGCTCACACAAGGACAGCAGGTGGCGCTCTCGTCCATCTCTTACATCGGCTGCTCCCTGTCCGTGGTCTGCCTGGTGCTCACGCTGGTCACCTTCGCCATGCTCTCGTGAGTCATCCTCTGCTCTGCCCCCTCCGTGTCCAGGGAGGTCTGCCACCCTCGTGTAAATGTCAGCGCCGCCTGCCCCACTTTGATTTCCCTCTGGCATTTGTGGTCATGAGGTGGCAAATGTCTGGTCATTGTGCATTACAGTTGGACAGCTGTTCCAGAGTTACTTTTCATTTTGAGATCCAGGGTGCAGGGAGGGTTTGGGGGTGCTAGAGAGGAGGGAGGAGGGAGGCAAGAGGGGCTACGGGATTGGAGGGCACCCTGCTCTCAGTGAAGCTCGAAAGTTCTGGGAGGGTCTCCAGCCCACAGACTTTCTGGCCCTTGGACTCCTGAGAGCCAGAACTGAGGACCTCCTCCCCCAAGGTAGCAAAGCCGCGGCTCCATAGGGGGCCCTGGTGTCAGCCCCTGGGGAGGCAGGAAGGCGCTTTGGTGATGACACCCTGGCCGCTGCTCAGGGCCATTGGCCTCACACACGAGGCGGGGGGGGCTCCTCCCTCTGGGGCTGCTTGGGAGCCTGTCTCCCCCACCTGCTCTGCAGGCGGGTGATGCTCCAGGGGTTCCTCGGGGAGCCCAGTATCCCTCCTCGCCTGCCCTGGCTCCCTCAGGACACCTGCCCCTGGCCCGACTGTGACCACGGCGTCCCCGGGCCGGCAGCTGCAGCATCAACATCATCAGCAGGGAGAGGCTCTCAGCTTCCCAGAGCGCTGGGAACACGGGGAGGCCAGGGCAGTGGCATCCAAGGCCGGCAGGAGGAGCCGGGGCCCGTGTTGAGCTGGGACATTCGTTCTTTGGTTCCGTCATCCCTTGGCTTTGCTCAAGAAGCCCAGTGCCCAGGAGCAGGAGCACACGCTCCCCGGCCAAGGGAGATGAGGTGGAGCTACTTTCCTGGCAGGAAGTCCTCCCCAGGGGCAGACCTGGCAGGTGTGGCTGGTGCAAATCTGAGCCCGGAGAGGGCTGGGTGTTTGAGAGCTGGAAGAGGGCACTGTGAGCGGGAGTAGGAGCAAGGAATGAACTGGGTCAGAGCAGGGGCCAGGCTGTGCAGCCCTGAGGCCCGTGGAAGGAGCTGGCTGGTTTCTAAGAGCAATAGGGAGCCACTGAGGTTTCACAGTGGGAAGTGACCGCATCTAGGTGGGCTTCCTAAAGGCCTGTTTGGCAGCCCTCGGGGGAGTGATAGGGAGCAGCTGGGGCTGGGCCGGGCCGGGGCCTCACCCCTACATCTCTGCCCTCAGCTCGGTCAGCACCATCCGGAACCAGCGCTACCATATCCATGCCAACCTGTCCTTTGCTGTCCTTGTGGCCCAGATCCTTCTGCTCATCAGCTTCAGCTTCAAGCCTGGCACAGTGAGTAGGCCCCCTCGGTCCCTCCCTCATCCTTCTGATGTCACCCAGGCTGGCACCTTCTGCTGGTTTCTTCAGAACTCAGACTGCATCCCCCGGATAGAGCAGGGGCTTGTCTAGGAGAAGCGGAGAAGGCAGGCCTGGGCTGGGCTCTCTGCTCCCCATGGGCTCAGTAGGGAAGATGAGCTTCTCCTCCCCCTAGGGCCCTCCTCCTCCCTCTAGGGTCCTGGCGGCGTGGGGGGCATGATGTGGAGAGCTGACGCAGACCAGCCCTCTAATCCTCGAGAAAGGCCCAGGCTGTGCAGTCCTAATCTCCTGCTTAGAGATGTGGGAGGTGGTTACAGCAATTTGCCCATAATGACAGGTGGCAGGAGCTTTGCGGCAGACATAGAGTGGCCGTGGGTGTCGGTCCCAGAGCGGCTGGTGGGCAGACGGTGCTCCCCTTGGGACGTAGAGACGCGAGCTGCGCATGCTTGATACTTGCCTCTGATGCGCATGTGGGGGCAGATTAGGGACCTCCAGCCGCGTCCCTGGAAACCAGGTGCAGAGCACACGATGTTGTCCTAAGAATGAGCTGATTGGGGAGCACTGTGAAAACAGAGCTTGGAGCGCCCGACATAATCATGCCATTTCTGTCTTCAATTCTTTTACTTTTTTCTCCTTATTTTTATTATTTGAAGGTAGTATATAAATTTATATCCCTCCTCCCATCATTCTGCCCCCTTCCCGGCCTCTGTGGACACGGGCATGGGATCGGGGCACCCCTGCTGCGGCCTAAGCCGGTCGGGGTTGCTGGTCCAGCTCGGGTGCCTGCTCATAGCCGCCGGCCCACGTGGCTGACAAGCCCCAGGCTCGCGCGCTGGCTGCCGGATGGCTCCGCCCATTCCCCAGAGCCCACCCCATTGGCCGGTCTGCTCACGTGTCCACCTCCAGCCAATCGTGCTGCACGCTCGTGTTTATGCTGATTGGCCGCGCCTGATCGCCCGCTCTCTCCTGAACCAATCGCTGTGCGGGAGTCACCCGCCCCAACCCTAAACCGGGGGGGGGGGGGGAGGACCCCGCCCCGCTCTGCTTCGCCGGGAAATGAGGGCACGTGAGCAGCAGATGTTCCGGAATTGGACGCAGGAACCGCCAGAGCGATGTCCGCTTGTGTGTCTTCGCTCCCAGGTCCCCTGCCAGGTGCTGGCCGTGCTCCTGCACTACTTCTTCCTGAGTGCCTTTGCCTGGATGCTGGTGGAAGGGTTGCATCTCTACAGCATGGTGATCAAGGTCTTTGGCTCAGAGGACAGCAAGCATCTCTACTACTATGGGATAGGATGGGGTAGGTGGGGATGGAACGGGGCAGGTGGGGATAGGGGGCAGGTGTGTGGAGTACAGGGGGGCGGGATGGGGAGGCGGGGATAGGAGGGGCAGGTGGGGATATGGGGCAGGTGGGGGAGGCAGGAGTAGGTTGGATATGATTTCATCTTCACATGACACACCTCTAAGAAGCCAGGTGCTCTTAGACTTGAGCTTCCCCATGCTCTGTTAAAAAAAAAAAAAAAAAATCCGTTCCCACAGAGCGTGCTTGGAGTTCTCTGTGCTAATGGCCTGTATCCCCTGCACCTGGGAAGAGTTCCCGCGGCTCTGGAGCTAGGGCAGGGACCGTGTCTCATTCCTCTTGGACTGGCACCTCAGCATTAGAGCGGGGCCCTGGGAGGGGGGACAGCCTCTAATGCCGGCCTGCCTCTCGTAGCATAGAGCCTCTGCCCTGCGAGTGCCCTGAGGGGAGGGCAGTCAGGGCCCGGTGTCCTCAGCCAGGCACAGCAGGGACATGCACACCGGACGTGGCGGCTGGATGGAGAAAGGGAGGTCTGGTCGCTGCTGCTCTTACCTGGAGTAGAGTTTCTGCAGGAGACACGCAGGTGGCCCACCCCTGTGACACAGTGTAGCTCTCGATGGGCCCAGGGACGGGGAGCAAGTCTTCTTCTTACCAAGACTTAGTAGGTTTTCTTGAAGAAGGTTTTCCCAGTTTGTTGTATGCTCTTAGGAAAACACACAGAGTCGTTTGGTGGTTGTGGGATTTTGAGGCTACTTTTCACCAGTTAGGATGGTCTCCCCGAAGGGCAGGTCTGTGGAGCAGCTCATGGCTTCATTCTGGAAGCCCCCTCCGCACTGACTGGACTCAGTGAACTTCCTTGTTGCCCACCCCATCCCGAGGAGTCCCTGCTTCCTGCCGGAGTCTGCGTAGAGCAGGCTGTGTCACTGACACCTGGCATTTTTGCATTTGCTAGAAACGTTCACCGACTGTTCGGGACCTACTTGCTACTTGTTCCTGGTTTTCTTCCCATGGATTTAGTTTTCACGGTCCTCATTGTGCAAGGAGAAGATAAACATGTTTATTTTGTGCTGGGAGCTGCTTGATGGGATGTGTTTGGGGGGTGGTGGACGAACACTCTATACCCTCATGGCTTCCGCAGCCGCCTCCCAGCTGCTGGGGCCACGCAGGGAGCTGGGCCGGGATGTCCCCCTCCCCCTCGGTGAGCGCCCCCAGAGCCTGTGCCCACCCTGGGCTCTTATTCGGGCTGCAGGATTAGAGGAAAAAATAAATTATTTTTACCCGTATTTAAAAATTGAGAGAGTTCATATAAATCATAGAGATCTTTAGAAAAGTGAGGTAATCTGGGAATCCCGAGTCTATAATCCTGTGTGATGGCATTGTCTGGGCCTGTGTCATTTCTCATACTGATGTAGTCCCTGCGGGTCCTTGAGCGAGCGGCCCCTGATGGAAGCTGTCTGCAGAGAGAGCCCTGGGCAGGGATCCCGCAGCCTGCGGCCTCTGTCTCCCATCAGCTTTTCCCTCGCTGATTTCCTCAGGGCTTGCGAGCTGCAACTCTGGTTCTGATTGGGGTAGAGTTCGCTTTGGGTTGCAGTAAAGACAGTCTGCGGGCAGCGGGGCTCCCTCTGCCTTCAGTTCCTAATTAAGAAGGAGCCGGAGGCTGACCCGGGGCACGGGGACACCTTGCTGCAGGAGCGCCCCTCTGACAGAGGCTTCTTCCCGCGGCGTCCGCCCTGGTCTTGAATCCCTGGGGACTGTGTTTCAAAGCCAAGTGGGGGGTGGTGCTGTTGAATCAAGAGCATACCTTGAGGTTCTGTTAGATGTCAGGCCCTTACAAGTTAGGACTTGTAAGGTGAGTGAACTGTTATCTGTCCCCCAAGCATCCCTGTGAGAGCAGGAGGAGATTATGATAACCGTGTGCAAGTTTACTTATCTGTGCAGTAGACATACCTCTGAGTACACAGAAGTGACAGACGTGCAGCTTGCTTTATTTTTCTCTGTCACAACTTAATGTCTTTGGTGAGTTCCTGCTCATCTGGGGCACACACTTAATCGTAGTTAATTCTGGGCCCCACCTGCCCTTGGTTGATCTGGAGCTCCAGGAGCTGGCGCGGTGCTGAGGTGCAGGTACACGGCCAGGGCAGGACAGGTGCAGGACCGCAGGTGCACGGGCCGCTGAGCAGTGCCCAGCTTTCCTTGCCAGAAAGCCGCATGCCTTTACCTCCCGTTTCCGCTCCGTATCCCTGGCGGCCACGACAGTGGGAGGGGCAGTGCCCATGGCAGTCCCGGGGGGCGGAGGGGTCTCTGCCTAGAGCTGGTGCTGGTTGCTGGGAGAGAAAAGCGGACGTGGAGGGGCATCACACCGAAAATTAACTTCTCGGTCCAGAGAGGCGCATGTCACTTCTATCCACAACCCGTGGCCCAAAACGAACCTGGTGGCCCCAACGGCCTTGGGGCGACGTTTGCGAAACCTCCACACGCCCAGAGAAGCATCCAGAAGTCCGTGGCAGATGGCACCGGGGACCCAGGCAGAAAGGCAGACCACTTGTCTCCTGGCTTCCTCTGCTTTTCTTTGTGAGACCTTCTCCCTCAGCTCTTTGCTTGTCCTGGCTGGTAGCTCCCTCCACCCCTCCCTGGGGAATCAAGGGGCCCGCTGAAGGTCACCTCTGAAGGTCGCCACATTCCAAAGAGGGTGCGTCTACAACTCCGTGAGGTAAACATCCATGCGGCAGGGCCGGAGGAACCCCGATTGTCCGCAGAGGCCCGTCATGACCCTGCACGGTTACCGGGATTCGAGTTTCTGGTGATGGCAACAGCAGAAGGGGAGCCAGAGTAGCTTAATAGCAGCACACGGATTATAGGGATTGGCCGTACATGTGGCCGCATCGCATGGGGTCCTCACGACAGCCTGGTGACCCGGGTGCTCTCACGTGCATTTCCACAGTGAGACCGTGGAGGCTCCGCGAGGGTCAGGCACTTCCTTGAGGCCACACAGCGGGTCTGGGGCGGCCCCGGGAACAGAGCCAGGCATCCCGTGGCCCGAGAGCCCAAGCTTGCCTGCTGGCTGTCTCCTCAGCCTCGTTCTCCCGCCTCTGAACACACACACTCAGCCAGGTGCTGGGCTCCTGCCGCGTGCCTCAGAGACCGCAGAGAGTGGGGGACCCTCTTCTCGGACAGACCCTCTGTCACTGCCCCAGGGGGCGGCCCCTGCCGGACGGAGGGGGATGTGGGAAGAAACGGCGAGGGAGCCGCCAGCATCGCCTTTGGGATCAAAGGAATCGTGTATGCAGAAAATGCACCTGTCACTCATCCATTTCACTTCAGGCAGCAAAGGGATGCCGACCACTGCCATGGGCCGGGACCGGGGGCGGGAGGGTGCGGGCCGTGGCTTAGAGTGAAGGCCTTGGCCGCCCACTTTGAAAATACCTCTCCAGAAGCACCTGCGGTCCTTGCCACACCTTCCGGAACCCGCCGGGATGGGGCCCTGTGCCCGCTTGCTGTCCTGTGGACCCAGAGAAAAGACTCCGGCATCCGCCCTTCCTCAGCAAGGTGGGGCGCCGGGTGGCTGGTGGTGCCTCGGGTCAATGCCTCCTCGCCATCTCGGGTGCCACATGATCTTCCCACACCAGATGAGCCGGGCGGCGAGGATGCCCTGTGTCATGTGTGGACACCGAGGCCCCAGGGAAAACAGTCCCTGGTGCGCCGTCTCCTGTCACGTGGTCCTGGGGCCGCCCAGGCGGGAGCCGCGACCCACGGCACCGGGGCCCAGCTCGCCCGTGGAGCACGCAGGTGTGACGGAGGGCCACGGTGAGGGCTCCTCTGTGGGCCGGGTGGCTCTCCCGGACGTTGTGGAACACATTTGAATTGCTTAGACATCAGAACAGTGGCTCAGAGCTAGGACCGACCTGCAGAACTCCTATTCCGGGACGCCGTTCAAGACTGAAATCAGAAGGGCAGGGAAGCCGCCGCTGTGAGCGCCCGACAGAGCTGGGGCACAGTTCCCTCTCCTTCCTCTGGGGCCCCGGAAGCTCAGCGCAGGCAGGTGGGTCCCCGTGTGTGGTCACCACCGCCAGCCTCCATTCTGGGAACAAGCAAGATGCAGCCCTCCCTGTCTGGCGCCCTGGGAAAGCCGGCCAGCGGGTGGGTGGATCCTTCGCCGCCCTTGCCCTTGGCCCACCCTTCAGGGCAGGGGTGGGGCTGCTGTGCGGGTGTCTGTCGACAGAGGCCCCGGGATGCGCCGCTCTTCTGCCAGGCAGAGCCGGTCCTTTTCAGAAACAGGCTTGGATTCGTAAGGGATGTGATTCAGAGTTCATGTGTACGCGTGTGTGCACCTGAGTGTGAGTTGGCCCTTGGCTTAGACTGAGGCTCCCGGAGGCCGGGGCAGCGCCGTTTCTGAGCACGTAGCTCTCGCTCCTTGCATGCACCGGGCGTAGACGAATGAGGGACTGGCTGAATAAAGGAGGCCGAAACATTTCCTGCGCTCGTTTTCCACAGGTTTTCCTCTCGTCATTTGCATCATTTCCATATCGTTTGCCATGAACAGTTATGGAACAAATAACAAGTAAGTGACGGGGTTGGGGGGGTGGCTCCTGGCGTGTGGCAGGGCTTTCACAGGAAAGGCCCCTGTGTGAGGCCCCAGGCCGTGGCTCTGTACGGGGCTGGCCTCCCCAGGCCCTGAAGTAAGGGCGACCCCAGCTGCGCCCCCCGCATTGTCCTCCTCCCCCCACCCCCCAGCAGAGGCTCGATGGCGGGGCGGGGCTCACCGGCTTTCCTGAGAGGACAGGGACGCATAGAGCTCTGCAAGGACACGTGGGGAGGTGCTCTGTTTGCAGTCGCCCCTGTCCCGTCCCGGGCGGCCAGGCACGTTGCAGGGGGCCGCTCAGGCTTGCTGTGCATTTCGCGGAAATGCTGCCTCCACACAGCAGGTGTGAACGAGCACTCACAGGGGCCGTGTCCTGTCTCAGGGAACCCCTGTGTCCTGGAACGGGGGCAGAGGCTCCTGGGAGTGGGCGTGGGTCACCTGACCCCTCTGGGCCTCAGTTTCTCATCTGGGTGTGGGAGTCATCGTGGCTCCTCCTGTGAGGGTGTCAGGGGATGCACACCTGGGGTTTGGTGTGCTGGGGGCCCCCCGTGCCACTCAGTGAGCGGGATGGAGGGAGTGAACGAGGCCGCCTGCGGGGACATCCACACCGGGTGGGGTGAGGACCGTGCCGTGCACGTGCCTGACCCTGGCCAGTGGGCAGGGCCCCCAGGGCTGTCCCCAGATCTGGGAGTGGACTCTCCCGGGGAACCCCAGGCTCTTGGCCATCCCAATGCTCCGGAAAGAAACGAAGTTACGGGGAGGCTATTACTTGCCTGAGTTCCTGGAGTCCCACCTTGGAAGCCTGGAGGGATCCCCCATCCTGGCACTGGACGCTGCATCCCACATGAAGCTTCTCTAGAAATGCGAGCACTTGCTGGGATCCCCGGGGACCTTTTCTCTCAGGGGTGCTGCAGGGAGGTGTGACCTACCCTTAGCTAGGAGCAGAGGGGAATGGTCAGGACCGTGTCACCTCATGACTCCTCAACGCTCTGATCGCTTGCAGAAGGCACAAATTAGGTCAGTATTTGAAATGCTCTCAGCCCTTGCTGAAGGTCAGTTTGTTTATTTTTCATAGCAAAGTTAAAACTTACTTTGGTTTTTGGCCGGACTCTGCAGAGGTGGTGATTTTTCCTACTGAGAGGCCCGTAAAAGCCGCCTTTTCCCTGAGGTGGTCTGCACACCTGGAACGTTCGCCCCGAGAATGAGAGGCACGAGGTCATCATGGGTAGCACGCAGAGACATCAGCTGGGGTTAACTGTTACCCTGGCTGCTCAGATTGACCCCTGAGCGGAAAAACGTCCTGCCTTAGCAGCTGCCCCCGGTGGAGGTGCCCGGTGCCCCGGGGCACAGGAACAGTGGTGTGGGGGTAACGCTCTGCTTCCGTCCACAGCTGCTGGCTCTCCATCACGAGCGGCGCCGTCTGGGCCTTCGTGGCCCCTGCCCTGTCCATCATTGTGGTAAGTCCCGCCGCTGGGTGTGAGGGCCCCTGTCTGCAACCTGTCGCAGCCCCCGGCCGTGCAGCCCGGGACCCCTGTCCGCAGATGGCTGGCCGGGAGGCGCAGGTGCGCGCAGCCTGCCAGGGTCGGTGTGCACCGCGGGGTCTTTCCCTGAGGGTCCTCGCCCACGCCCTGTCCTCGTGGCCCCAGCAGGGACCTTAGTGTGCGCCTCGGGAGCGCAGGATCATGGGGGACAGAGAACGCGACCCGAGGGGCCGGTGATGTCGCAGGCAGGCGCGCTGGCCGCTCTGCCTGGCCCGGGCTCAAGGGAGGCTGCCGCACGCACGGGTGCTCTCACCTCTGGCCAGGTGGCTCCATCCTCAGGCGGGATGCCCTGAGGTCCTGGGACTTCACGGAATTACAAAAACAGCTTTTGTGTTTCTTGCTATCGTTCTTCCTACATTTCCCACAAAAGTCTCTGGCACTTCTGATGCATCTGGCTCGGACTGTTGCAGATCATGGGCCCCTCGCTGTGCCTGGGGAGGGAGTTCTCTAACTGGCCAGTCCCCACAGGGGCTAGAAGATAGAGTATTCTGATTGGCCAGTCCCCACTGGGGCTAGAGGAGTAGAGTGTGCTCTGACTGGCAGGCCTGGGTCACCTCTCTAACCCTGGGGGTGGAGCTGGGTTTCAACCTTCCCCGGAAGCACGCAGACTCCGGGTGGGGGAGGAAGTGCCCCGAGAAAGTCCGGTGCGGTTCCCAGAGGAGGGGCAGCGCACGCGTGGGATGGGACCCTTCGGTGTGGGGATGTCCCGGGTGCCCCTGCACCCCGCAGGTGTGCGGCCCCATCTGGTCGGGGCCCCGCTTCTTCCCGACTGGGGGATGCCAGGGGTGGCATTGGCCAGTCTTGGCTAAGTCCCCGTGGTTCCTCAAAGGAGGGTTCCGGAGTGCCCCCGCACGTGGTTTCCCACAAAGTTAGGGTTAGTAGTAGGGGTGCAGGCGGACGGAGCGTCTTTCCCTTCAGGTGTCACCAGGCTTTTACGTCACGTCTCTCTTGCCCCTGAAGTAGCTGTCTGGCAGATGCCACTTCCTGCTTCGTGGAGGGCAAGCCAGGGTACTGGCGTGGGTGGGGTGAGCGGCGTGACAAGTCCTGGCCCCAGAGGGCATCGGTGTTGGTGGGTGTCGTCATCATCATCGTCCTCCTCCCTCTTCCCCGTGGTCCTCCCCTCCTCCCCCCTCTCCTTGGTCCTCCCCTCCGCCCTCCTCCCCTTGGTCCTCCCCCTCTCTTCCCTCTGCCCTCCCCTCCTCCCCTTGTTTCTTCTCTCTCTCTTCTCCCCATGGTCCTCCCCTCGCCCTCTTTCTCCTCCTCCTCTTTTTCCTGCCCTCCCCCTTCTCCCCAGAGACACAAAGCAGGTTGAACCCCCATAAGTAGAAAAGGCTCAGCCATGGGCAGTGCAGGGGGTCAGGTGCCCAGTGATGTCAGCCGGAGCCTGCTGCTCGCTCCGGGGTCCGTTGCCTTGGCGCAGGCTGCACCTGAGGCAGGCTTTCCCTGGCGGAGACAGGCAGAGTCAGCTCCGCGCGCGTCCCGCAGGTCTGTGATGGGGCGGAGGGGGGAGAAGCTGTTCCCAGTGGTCCCAGGAAGTCCCGGGACACGCTCTGATTGGCTGCTAGGGGTCACGTGTCTGTCCCAGAGCCAGTCACTGAGGAGGCGGATGATCGGCCAGGCCAGTGTCACCTGACCGCTCGGGGGGCCAGAGCTGGGGGTTCCCCAGAAAGCCACGGGGGCGGGGGCTGTGTCTGGCACCCTGGCCACTACCTGGGTGTGTGTCTGGTGCGAGGCCTGCTTGGGGACGGGCGTCTCTGTCTCTGCCGCCCCATCTGGGTGTCGGCCCACGGGGGCAGGGCGCTGATGTCAGGAAGGGGTGGTCCGCGGGGGCCTCCCCACATCCTTGCTGCCCACCCCGCGCTAACCCAGTGTGTCATCTCCACGGCCCCACGTGGGACCCCAGATGCACACTCCACACGCCCCCCGGGCCAAGAACCTGGGACACGTTTTGCCCGTGCACCTTCGCCCCGGGGCCCCAGGCTGTGTGCTGGCTCACGCTTGTACTCTCCCCACTGGGACCCTAGGACACTCTGCAGAGCACCCCCACCCAGGGCCCCAGGACATGCTCTCTGTGTGCACCCCCCACAGGGACCCCAGGACACGCTCTCCACGGGCACCCCTTCTGCTGGGCCCCCAGGATGTGTTCTCCACACACCCCAGGGTGGTCACGAGGCCGTGGTGCTGCCTGTGAGCTGCTGCCTTTGAAGGGTGTGGAGTCCTGCCTTGGCTGGGGGGGGGGGGGATGCCTCCCGGGCTCCTGTCCCTCATTGTCCTCGTTCATTGCTTCCCCATCTGTCATCCCAGCCGACCGTCTGAGGACAGGTCACCCCTGCGGGCAGTCAGCGGGGCCTGCTCCCCCCTGCACCCCTGCACGGGGCAGGGGTCCCCTGAATCCCCCGCCCTCTCCCCAGCGGCTCCTCTTAGAGCTCGGCTGGCCTCGTCCCGGGCTCCTGGGCACCAACGAGGCCGTGGGCCCCGGTGGGTGATTGGACGTGAACGTGAGGGAAGAGGCCGGCGAACGTTCTGCAGACGCCGCTCGGAAGCGGGGCTGCGCCTTCTCGGCGGAGGCTTTTCAGAGGGACGAGATGAGGGACGCCATCGTGGCGTCACTGATGTCCGGGGTGAGAAGGACAGCGGGTGGTGCTGGCCCCACACACGAGCCGTGTCCTTGCGCAGGATCAATTTGGCTGTGTCTCCTGCCAGGTGACACGTGCTTGGGGTCAGCCCGGCGATGGGGGTGATTTCCTTCCCTTGTGCAGCCCTGAGAGTCTCCGAGGTCCTCCCTGGCCACGGGGCCTGAGCCTCTGTGCTAGAGGAGAGGCAGCAGAGGCCCCGGCTGTGGCCTGCGCGCTGAGCTGTGTGGGCCCAGCAGGGCTCTGCGGGGAGGGCTGGGTGATGGGGCGGTGGGGGCCCCTGCCGGGGTGATGCCTCTGCGGCCCTGGCCGCGTTCCGGGGGCTGGCCTGGACCCGGCTCCTGCTCTCTGGCCGTGGGCACGTTTGGCCTGTGGGGGCAGGGGCTCGGAGGGCGGGAGGGGAGTGAGGCCAGGTGTTTACCCGCAGGCTCCTTTTTTAAAAATGTTTGTTTATTTTTAAGAGAGAGAACAAGTGTGAGCAGGGGAGGGGCAGAGAGAGGGGGACAGAGGATCCGAAGCAGGCTGTGCGCTCACAGCAGAGTCCCACGCGGGGCTCAAACTCGTGCACCGTGAAATCACGACCTGACCTGAAGTTGGACACTCGACCGACGGAGCCCACCGGGCACCCTGCCCTCAGGCTCCTTGTGCAGGACTGTGGGCGGCCAGGGCTGCCCCATCCTCCATAGGCCATGTCCTGGCCACAGCCCCTGGCCACGGCCTCGTCCACAGCCCTGGCGCTCCTTGGGTCACTCCGCAAGTGCAGAGACCCAACGGTCTCTGCTCCTTGGGTGCTGACCCACATGTGAACGCCCATCCCCATCCCCTCGGCCCTTCTGTGTCCAGGAGGGGTGGTCCTCCCCGGGGGTGCCTGTCCCCGCCACTGCCCTGCAGCTCCGCCCACCAGCCCACAGATCTGTCCCGTGGAAGTTGTCGGAACGGAGGTACCAGGCACGTGCTGGCTGCCGTCTCCCCAGAATCCTCCAGGCACACGCCTAGGCTGACCTTTCCCCAGGGGAACGACAAGGGTGTGGGGGGCGCAGGGTCAGGGAGACCACGTGGGAAGATGTTGCTGAGACCCCAGCATGTAGGGGTGAAGACCCTGCCTCAGGCAGGGCCTGGGAAGAAGAGAGGGGTAGGTTTGAGGCCCATTCTGGGGAGTCCGGGACGACAAGGAGGCGGACAGATTGTTCCGGTGCCGAGCGTGGGCTGACGGAGACCACGAAGGCTCGTGTTCTTCACAGGGCTTGCGGGGACAGGCTCTGAGGGGCGAGCGTGCCCACAGAAACGCCCTGTGTGGCCCACCCCTTGAGTTGGCCTGACGGTTTCGTTGTTGTCGTATTTAAATTTGAATTCAGGGCTCCCATCAAATGGCTGGGTCCGTGGTGAGACCAGAGTAACTCAGTAACGTCGCCCCACACCGGTGTTCTGGGGCCGACAGTGAACCCGCTGGCGGGCAGGGCGGGCAGGACCCCGGTGCAGCTCCCCCCACTGCCGGCTCAGAGCCCCGTCCCGGTGATCCCTGGCCCCCACGGCCCGGCCGCCGCCCTGGGAGGCTGAGCCACCGTCTGGGGACGGACCGTGGGCAGAAGAGCTTCCTCGGGGGAGAGGAGCTCAGAGGAGCCCGACCCGGCGCAGAACCCAGCAGGGCGGGGTGTGCACGTCCAGGGCGGATCTCACACCTGCTCTGTACAGAAAGTCTCCTTCCAGGAGGGGCCGAGAGGTCAGGAAGGGGCGGGGTTGGGGATCAGACCGCCCCTCCTTTCATTAACAGGGAGCTCAGAGGTGGCCCATGTTCCCCTGTTAACTGATTTTACTTTAGCTGCAGGAGGTGATGTGTCCATGTGTGATGGAGCCTTCAAATCCAGGGGCTGTCCCCTGTTTCCGATGCTATCCCTTGTCCCAGGGGCTGTCCCCGAACCCTAGGGTTGTCCCCGGGGGCTGTCCCTTGTTCCCAGGGCTGTGTGAGGCTCGGCTGCAGTCACTTTACCAGAGTAAATCACTTTAGGGGATTACAGGGGCTTCAGTCGGATCCTGTGTTCTCTCTCTCGCTCTGTGGGGTCCGGGAGGACAATTCACCTGCTCAGCGCAAAGGTGGAAACAGGCTCAAAACAGACTCCAGGCCCCTTGGTAACTGAGCCCCCCTGGTCAGAGCATGGACATGGCGGGGGGGGGGGGTTTGAAGGAACGTTAATGACAAGGGTGAAGAAGGAAGTAGCTGAACGTGTGAGCACCACGTGCCCTGTTCTGTGTCCGCACTGACCTCCACCCTGCAGACCTGAAGGCCCAGGCGGGAGTGGCCCCCCCTCCCAGATGTTTCCGGCTGATCTGAGTTTTAACGTGACTTTGGTCAGTGACAGCTGGGGACTCGGAGGAGCGCCCACCACGGCATGGGGTCCAGTACCGGGTGCCAGCATCCCTGGTCCCCAGGCTGGCTGGAGCCACCGTTACCATTCCTGAGGGGGCGTTAGCTCCTGGCCCCGTCCAGTCCCCCCTCTGGATGTCAGCCATAAACCCTCGGGGGCAGCAGTCCTCAAACTTGTCACATGATGGAATTATTGGTTCCCACCTGAGCCCCACCTTTTGGCTTTACTGGACCTGGCCCTTTCCCAGCTCGCAGGCGATCCCACTGGGGAGGCGGCTTGAGGACCGCGGTGCTCGGGGGGTACATAGGAGAACCCTGGGGCCAGGCGGGAGGAGGCGCGAGCTGAGAAGGGGTTCGGTGATTTCATAGCCAAGCGCAGGGGTCCACTGACCGTGGCCAGTGTGGCCCACTGTCCACTCTTACGGACTGTTTTGTGGGTACGCGGCCACTGCCGTGTACTTATAAGCGTCTGTGGTGGTTTTTGTGCTACAGCAGCTGAGTTGTGTACAGGGACCGTCTGGCTCACAAAGCTGAACATCCTGTTTGGCCCGTCATAGAAAAAGCACGTGGACGGACTTAGGGCCAGGGGCTGCAGCGGGGGGTCCTGCCCACTCTGTCGGGCCTCACACTGGCCTGGCTCTTGGGGGTGCCTCTTATCCCCTCAGAGGACCCCTGCTTGTGTGCCGGGAGTCGTGTCCCCATTTTCCCAGATGCCGTCCGCCTCCCTTCCCAACCCTGCCCGTGTGGGGCGTGCAGTGCTCTCTGGGTGCACACTCACGTGAGTACATGCTCAAGAAAGAGGTCTGGCTGGGGCCGGGCGCCGGTCTGGGGAGGATGGTCCGTGCCGTTCTGGTGATGTTGGCCCCAGCGGGACTTTGGGGGACAGTGAAGGGTCACCGGGGCCTGCTGGGCCTCGAGCTGGGGAGGAAAGGGCAGAAGTGAGCCCCTTGCAGTAACAGCCCGCCAGGTCACTGCACAAACGTCCTGATGAGGAAGCGATGTGGATGCCACTCCCTGAATGACTCCAGTTAGGTTCTGTGCAGGCTCACAGGGTCAGCAGGCTTTGCAGAAGCTGTCGACCCCCGACGGCAGGGACCCCGGGGGTGACAGGGTCACCTTCGCCTGCATCCCCCAGGGGCTTCTTCAGTGCAGGCTCCATGGGGCAAGGGCCTCCAGTTTTGGGGAGAATCTCGGGAGTTCTGGGACTTCCTCCTCTGAGAAGCCAGGGTGGTCCTGTCTACGTAGAGGCACAGATATAGAGGGCGACAGCGACAGTCACAGATGCCCAGAAGCAGAGGTCCACAGGGACAAAGGTCGATGCACACAGTGGTGTCTTCTGTATGTTTACATGTGATGGTTTCCCCGTGAGTCGTGGTGTATGTCCCGACAGTGTCTCACAAGGCCAAGGA
>NW_024412422.1:19112365-19128784 GCF_014898765.1 Herpailurus yagouaroundi
GCACAATCGGCCATGCACCCTGCCGCGGTGCTCACCCCCCGCCCCTGTCCGGGGTCCCGCCCGCCCCCCCCCCCCCCCCCCCCCCCCCCCGCTATCAGTGGTCACATGACCTGCAGTGCACATCCCGCCCCCATCTAGTTTGCTAAGACGCAGCCCATGAATTATTCCTTCGGCGTCTGTTGGCCGTTGTCACCCAGAGGCGCTTGGCTGATGAAACACCCGCTCTCGTGGTGCACGTGCCTCACCCCAGGGCCTCTCCCGACGGCGACCAGGCACCAACCGGGATGAGCGGCCAGGGCCAGGGGGAGGCCCGCTTCTGTTTGGGATGTTCCTGAAATACGAGGTGTTTTTGTCTCAAACCCGCAGCCTCCCCCTGAATGAACGGGTCACAGGGTTGGGGGTTCAGCGCCTCCTGACTCTCCCGGCGGATGGGACTGTCCTGTGGAGGCCAGGAGAGTGCTTGCCAGACGAAAGCACACAGACCCAGGCAGGGAGAGAGCCCAGGAGGCAGGGAAACAAACCCCAGAGAAATCTCTGGAGAGACGGACGTGATGACAAATTGTAGCCAGAAATGCCCGTGGCTTAACCGCTGCTGCCACGCTTCTTTCTGGGTCTTCATACAGAGCCAGCAGGAGACAGAGGGCTTGAAATCCCATCGGTCACCAGCTGTGTGCCCCCCCCACTTCCCACAGTGGTGGGGGGGAGTCACGTGAGCTCGTCCAGCGGCGGGGGCGGGGTGAGGCTCCTGCTCATGCGGTGCCGGTTGACGAGAAGTCATTTGACTTAGGAATTCTACCACACGTGCTTAGGAAGCTTAATGTGTCCGGACCGTCTGCCCCCATCTCCTTCCGCTCCCGTCTCCCCCTCCTCCAGCAGACACGCCCGCCGACTGCTTGTGCCTCCTCGGGGCCTTCCGCGGATGCCGGCGAACGTGAACGTGTGCTCGCCGTCCGGGGCCCGTTGGCCTCTGGCTTTAGCAGCGTGGCGGGGGGGGGGGGGGGGGGAGCGGCTGCAGAACCGGCGGGCTGTGACCCCCGGACCCGCGGCCTGCTCCGGACAGGCAGGTGGTTTCCAGCCTCTTGTTGTTCCAGACCAGGCCTCGGCTTGGCCCAGGGGTCGAGGAACCCAGGACGTAAATTCGCAGAGTGGATGGGGCCGGGCTTGCAGGGTGTCAGACGGGACCAGGGTGAGCCTCCCCTCAAAACGCACGCAAAGCCCTGCCAGAATCGTACGCGTAAGAACACAAACGGTTCAGAATTCAGAACTCTAGGTTTTACCGAAGGCATAAAGCTGAAAAGCAATCGTTCAAGAGAACCGAGTCCCGCGGTTTAACGCGGGCTCCTGGCCTCCCTGCCCTCGCGCCGCTGGGAGAGGCAGGGGAGCTGCCCGCTGATCTCAGAGCGGAAACTGCTGAAGCGGTCACTGCATCTCTGTGGCCCTTTCTCCACGTGGCTGAGTGTGGTTTCTTGTGGTCCTAACACGATTAGCCGGGGAGGAGGCGTGGAGGGCTCTGCCACTGGTGAACTCACATCGTTGACCTCTTCCGTCCTCCCTGACCCTGGGCGACTCTGTTAGGGTCCTCGTTGTGCAGGCGACAGATGAGGGCAAGTGACGTGGGTCTGGAGCCAGGAGCCGGGCCACCCGGCGTTGAGGTGTCGGTGAAGACACAGCCAGGTTGCGTGTGGCACTTGAGCCTTCTTGGCGGGGTGTAGTGGTACAGGCCGGGGCCCCTCCCGGCCCCCAGCACGGAGCCCTGGAGGCCGGGTGGCCAGGCCGGGAGGAGGCTGACAGCGGAGAAGGAGTGGGGAAGCACTGAACTCTGGGGGAGTGGCTGCGAGGCCCCGGGCGTAAGGTGGTGTCAGCAGTGGAGCCTGAGGAAGGCCTGAGGCCGGAGCCCCCATTAGGAGGCCTCGGAGGCAGGTGCCAGGGCTGGCCCGTGGGGATGGCCGTCAGGGTGGGAGGCCTGAGCCCCTGCCTGCAGTTCTGCGCACCAGGCCGGAGGGGGAGGGCCGCCTTGCCTGTGAGGTCGGCCGGTGAGGCCTTGTCCTTGCCCGTGGTCAGGCCTGACCGTGCACACAGGGTTTGGGCCTGGAGCAGGACTCCTGGGCGAACTTGTCGTTGACCTCCGGGTTCTGCAGAGGGAGGAGAGAGGTCCCGGCCACAGCACGGGCCTGGATCCTGCAGTAGCAGAAGGAAATCCTGGCTCTCGCTCCCCCTTGCTGCCTCCTGCCTTGCCAGGTTCGCTCAGCGCCCTGCAGAGCTGCTCGGGAGGGGACAGGTTGTGCCTGAGGCTCTGCAGAGACCTCCTCAGCACCCCTGCCCGACAGACCCCAAGGGGAGCCTCCCAGCAGGTGCCTAGCCAGGAGGCAGATGCGCTGTGGCCTCCAAGGATCACGTGGCCACTGGCCTGGGTGGGGCCAGGAAGTGAAAGTGGCAGGTGCCTTTATGGGTGCGAGTTCTTATCTCTTCAATGATCCGTTGGCGCTGTGGGCGTTGCCACTGTTTCTCATCAGATGGGGAAACTGAGGTTCCAAGGGCATGAGCACATCACGTGGGGTCCCACACAGTGAGCAATGCTGAAATGAGGTTTGAACCCCAGGCCTTCCCTTGCTGTGTGCCTGGGGGCAGAATGGGCTGGGTGGCTGCCCTTTCTCGGCACAGACGTGGGCTCCCAGAAGGTGCTCGTCCGTGTGCCAAGTGGAGGTAAACGCTCAGGGACCCATGTGGGTTACGTTTCTGCAGTGACGCCATCTGCTCGCTCAGAGCGAGGGGGGTGGGGTGGGATCAGGACCCTCACCTTGGCTTCCGTTGCTCCCCTTGTGCAGGTGAACGTCGGCATCCTCGTGGCCGTGACCAGGGTCATTTCACAGATCAGCGCGGACAACTACAAGATCCATGGGGACCCTAGTGCCTTCAAGTAAGCTGGACTCTGGGCCATCGCTGGTGGTCTCGGCCACACGCAGCTGCCCGCAGGTAGTGGGCGGGGGCACTGGGGAGCCCTGGGCTCACGTCCTTGCTTGCCTGTTATGTAGCTCCTCTGACCAGGCCCAGCCTCACTGCCCCATATGTGAAAGATGGGGGCTACTGGATGCTATCTGGGGACAGCTCCACCCCAAGGGTGAGAGGCCACCTGCAGGGGCGAAGGAGGAAGATCGCAGGTTCCGTCCTGCCTCGGCCCTGCCAGCAGCCCCCAGCTCTCCCGTCTGTAAAGGGCTGTCGCACGGAGGGAACTCCTCTGGGTGCAGCTGCCCGAGGTGCTCCCGGGCTGGTCCGTCTGCAGGAGGAGCAGGTGTCTCTGGGGAGGGACTCCACCCCCCTGCTCCTGCTCCTGCTCTTTCCGCACGTGACGAGAGGACCCCGACAGCCCCGGCCCAGTTAACAAGAGGCCTCAGGGAGCTTCAACTGGACGTATTCTCCCCAAGATCTTCTGTTTTGATGTTTCAATTTTTAAGAAAAAGCCAGCACGTTTTGAGACCCATTTCTTACAGCCACTCCTCTCACATACGGGTTTTCCAGGATCTGAAGATGAAGCTTAAGTGGTCCGTGATGGTTTGTTCCCAGATTCGAGGGTTTTAACTGCAGTGACTTTAAGAAAACTTGTGGCTGCGGCTTCCCCGGCAGCTGACCTGTGTGAACCGTCCTTGGCTTTCAGGGTTTGTGGCCGGGAGCTGCCAGGGCAGGGATCTCGGGCGTCCGACCGGGAGGCTCAGTGTGGCCGTGTCGCACCTCCTCCCGGAGCTGCTGGACGCGTGTGAGGCACCTGTGCCTGCTCGTGCGTTTGTCCGTCACTCACTCACTCACTCACTCGTTCGGTCAGGGGTCACGTCCCGAGAGCCCACCGGGCCCTGTTGGCGGTGCCACGCTCTGGGGTCGCGGGGATGAGGCCCCAGCCCAGCCGTGGGGGAGCTTGCGGTCTAGTGAGGAAGCGGACGTGTGGTCACCGTGCCCAGTTACGAGGGGCAGGCAGCCGCCGAACTGAGCGCACAGCTCACGTCTGTCTCCGGGCTGCCCGCTGAGGCCCTGGGACAGAAGCCCTGGTGTGCAAAGCTGGCTGTTTCAGAGGTCGGGGAGACAGTGTGCTATGTCAGGACATCTTGGGGTCAGACGTTGGTCCGGCTGGCGCTCGGTGGGCACTGACTCCGTGCAAGCTCCGCCCCGGGCTTGCAGACGCGGGAGGGACCACGTGCCTTCATCACGGAGCCCACATTCCGAGAAGGAGCCTGTGAGGCTGATGCGGGGCATGCCTCCCACCCCGCTGGGTCCGCCCGGCCGGGGCCTGGCGCCGCTCTCCGCCGTGGGTGCCCGGGATCGGCGTTCCCATCGGATCGGGGTGGTCAGCGAGGGTGCCCGGGGGGGCGCGCCGGCTGCCGGGTGCGGAGCGCCGGCTGCAGGGGAGCCGTAGGGGAGCTGCCGGCTGGGTGGGGACCCCGTCTCAGGTCCCGGGCGGTCAGCTCCTCACCCAAGATTACCCACCGGGCGGAGCCCAGGCCCGGCCCCCAGCAGGGCCGTGTCCGCTCCCGCTCAAAGGCCTCCGGTCGAGAGGCCGGTCCCTCAGACCCACCGTCACCTGCCCACCCCCGCCAGAGTGGCCGCTTCCACCCAGTTCTCTCTTAGGTTGACGGCGAAAGCTGTGGCCGTGCTGCTGCCCATCCTGGGAACCTCGTGGGTCTTCGGCGTGCTCGCTGTCAACAGCCGGGCTGTGGTCTTCCAGTACATGTTTGCGGTTCTCAACTCCCTGCAGGTGAGAGCCCGCGGACTCCCGGGGGAGGCCGGCCGCCGCGTGAGCAGATGTGCGCGGCAGGCTGCCACCGGGGCAGGAGGGAGACCCCCTCTCTGTTCTTGCCACACCCCCCGGGGGCCCACGGCGTGAGCCTGCCCCACGGCCGGGCGCAGAGGCGTCGATGGGGCACACGCCAGGCGCCCAGCACACGGGGCCTGCGGGGTCGCCACCCAGTTCATCCCGCTGGCGGCTGGGACTGGCGAGAGGCACACTCAGGCCTGAGAGGGAAGACGGCAGCCTGCGGGCAGCTCTGGAAAGGGGGCCGGGCGTGGGGAGGCGGCGACGGCGTGTATCTCGGGTCTGGGTTCACACGTGTCCCCCGCGTGGACGGGCAGGGAAGGGTCAGCAGCCTGGAAACCCGAGGCTTAGGGTGCTCAGACCTGCGTCCCCAGACACACAGCCCCCCCGCCAGAGGAAGGGTGGAAATGGGTGCCCACCGCCACCCACAGCCCACACGGTCGAGCCGAAGGCTGGATCCTGGCAGCCGCGAGCACGGCCCACCGGCCCTCGCTGTGCAGTCACACCGCGTCCGGGTCTTCCTGACCGGGGACCGCATCTCACGGACGAGCGTCAGGCTTCTAATTTGTAACAGGCTTCCACCCGTCGTCTCCCTGTGGTTGTTCACAGAAGAACGTGACCGTTGGTTTTGCTGGCTGTAGCCCTTACACGCCCTGGGTCCTGGGCCACCTCCCTCCGCTCTGGATCCCGGCTTCCTCCCCCATTCAACGAGAACGGGCCCCACTAACGGGGCTGCTTCAGCGCTGAATGAGATGACTCGTGTGAGGGGGCGCCTAGCGCTGGACACGTAGCAGCTGTCTCCGGGGCTTGGGGGACATCCTCGTTCTCGTGCCTGTTTCGTTGTTATCATCGTGCTGAGATGAGGACACCAGGGCTCAGTTTAAGGAATTGTCTGATGTCCATGCCGTTGTCCTTTCCCAGCGTTTCTGCTCTTTCCCGGGTCCGCCCTGTCTGGGAATCCACCTCTGTAGACGCCTTCGCCCAAACAGCGTGGCCGTCACGCTGGTGCCCGCCTCTAGGTTAGATTTCAGCGTGGGACCCGGGACGCCCCTCCATCCTCGGGGGCTCCAAACCGTAGCGTCAGGATTGGCACACAGCTCACCTACGGGCTTCCTGGCACTGAGCCGTGCCAGGACCTCTCCAGAGCCCATGTGGCCTTGGGAGGAAGCCCTGGAAAGTGCCGCGATAAAACGCAAGGGCCCTAACCCTGTGTTCTCCCCTTCCTCCCCAGGGGTTTTTCATCTTCCTTTTCCATTGTCTCCTGAATTCAGAGGTATGTCTACTCTACTTCCTGATGATACGAAGCAGGCTATTCATTTCTGAAAGGGCACGGGGCGCAGGAACCGTCTTGCCCCGTCAGGCCGGTGTCTGGGAACGTGACCCTGGATAGGCTTTGGTAGGGGCGACAGGTTGCGTGCAGTGGGGCTGCTTTCCGTCAGCCCTTCTCTCGACCTCTGGCTGCTGAGCAACACTCAGCGTCCCCCTCCTGGCGTCAGGAGGGCCCTGCTGGCTCTGCGGAGGGCAGGGGGGATGGCGACGGTGGAGGCAGCCGAACTGTACGCCCTGGACCTGCTTGCTGCTGCCTGGCACGTCAGGGACAGTAAGATGCAGGTGGCCTCCCAACAGTCCTCCCCGAACGCATCTGGGGTGTAAGAAGGAGGCCTCGAGACCACGGGGTTTGGGGGGACTGTGTCACAGGCCCTCCACAGGCCCTGGGGCAGCTGGGGTGGGCTCGTTCTCAGTACGGTGTGGGCGTTGCACCTGCCGTGCACTTGGCCTCGGGGAGGGGAGAGGCTCCAGGCCTTGTCCCTCAGGATCCGTGCTTGTACTAGGCAGAGGTCCCACCCCACCTGGGTGCTCTGCAGAGGGTCCGTTTGTACAGGGCCGGGTCAGGCAGCGAGGGAGGGGAGGTGGGGGAGGGGCGGGGGGGTCGCTGAGGATGATGGTGACCGGTGGGGGAGGGCTCACACGATTGCCAAGACCAGGGAGCAGCCCGGCAGAGCCCGAAACTGTGGTCCACCAGGTGGGAAGGCCACGCGCAGCCTACCCTGCGTCTGTTGGCTTTTCATCTCCATTGTTCCTGCTGCCGTCACACTCTGCCCCCTCCACCACTCCTTGTTGAGTGTGTCCTGTGCCCCGTGCAGAACCGCGACGAGGCCGGCAGGGGCCAGGCCGGATCCAGCTCTCTCCCTGTGCGGCCCTGGCACGGTGATGGGGACAAGGTCCGCACCTGCCAGATGAGGCAGTGAGTCTGGACCTGATGCTTCCAGACCCTGCCCGTGCCCTGCAGCTGGTGTCCCGGGGCTCTCTTTCGGCACGAATTCCTAGGGAACCTCTGAGAAAGATCTCTTACTGTTGCTGTTCCCACCACTGAAATTGCTCCTAACCAATCCGCCGTCTGCCTTCGAAGGTGAGGGCCGCCTTCAAGCACAAAACCAAGGTCTGGACCCTGACGAGTAGCTCCAACCGCAACACTAACGCGAAGCCCTTCAGCTCTGACATCGTAAGTGCCACGCGGCGTCCCGTCTGCGCCCCCGCTTCTCGCTTGGATCCTGTCCCGAGCACCTGCACCCCTACCGCGTGGACCCGCAGGCGCTCGTCTGCTGCTCTGTCCCTGTTACCTGGAAAGCCGAGGCGGCTTCCGGCTGCGCTGAGCTCACCAGGCCTCTGCCCTCGCGGGCCTCCGAGACCCAGAGCCCCCGGCGCGCCGTCTCGTCCCTTCCCCGAGCCTGTTCTCGGCAGGGCCACGTCGTGCAGGTGGCTGCCCGTGCGGGTCGTGGCGGCGAGGCCCGGGCACCGGCGGTTCTTGCTCAGCCTGCTCACGCCTGACGTGGCCTGCAGGCTGCGTGGGCTCTGGGTGACGTGATGCTCACAGCGGGGTCCTCCGTCCTGGTGGTGTCACGCGACCTTCTCTCCTGCCCGTTTCCCCGGGGGCAGTGCTTCTGTGTTGCGTCAGGAGGACAGAAGGATCAGCTGACCGGGAGGCGGGCCCCGGGCATTCTGCTGGTGTCCCAGGGAGGCAGGACGGTCACCAGGCACAGCCCAGCCATCAGGGGTCTCCTTCCTCTGCAGACGCCCAAGAACCGGGGTCTTGCTCTCGGGGCTCTCGACAAGCCTGTCCTCTCAACACCGGGCTCCTTCGCCTCCCGCGGAGATGCAGGCAGGGCCACCGGGCGCCTGGGGCACATGTCGGGCGTTCTCATGGCGCCACCACCTCCGAGCTGAGCTCAGGGGTCCCGTCCTCGGGAAGAGCCTCCTGGGTGGTGCGGAGTAACGGCACCCCCAGTGCGGTGTTGCGCTGCCCCCGTCTGCACCGTTTTGCTTATTTGTGCGAGCGTGACGTTGTCTGCCTCCCACGGGGTGCAGGGAACAAGGACCCCTGGGAACAAGGACCTGGTTGGCTCTGCTCGCTGCCGTGACCCCGCAGCCTCCGGCAGCAACGAGGTGTGCTCGGTAAACGCACGTGGAGAGCGCGGGGCCGGGCGGGCGCGCGGCAGAGGGCGCACGCCAGCCCCCAGACGCAGGGCCAAGGAGCCCGGGCAGAAGGCGGAGAGCAGTGTGGCCTCGGAGGTCAGGGTCCTCTTCCTCGGGGGGCACGGGGGCCCGGCGGGTTCGAGGGGAGCCTCATGCGGCTTTCCGGCCCGGCGGTTCCGCGCCCGCCGGGACTGGTTTCCCATCGTGGGGCAGGGTCTTCTCAGCTCACTCCTTTGTGGTTTGCAGGTGAACGGGACCCGGCCGGGCACAGTGTCCACCAGGCTCAGCCCCTGGGACAGGAGCAGCCAATCTGCACACCGTGTGGACCTGTCTACCGTGTGAGCAGGGAGGCTGCAGCCGCCATCCTGCTGCTCAGAGCACACCCGCAGACGAACCACGAGAAGCCCTCTGCCTTCACCACGAGACCCTCTCCTCGCTGCTGTCTGGATGTGGGGGTCGTGGCCCCCGGGACCGGCTTCCTTGCCTCCCACCCGCCCCGTGTGACAGAGCCTACCGCCGGTCCCGCAGCCCTCCCGGCTCTGGTCCTCCTGTGGCCGAGCGACTGTCCCCCGGGGCACCTGCCATGGGCGCACAGGCCCCAGGGCCTGCCGCACCAGGAGGGCGGGTTAGCCTGGGAGCCACGATGGGGCCTCGGGACCAAAGGGGAGGGTCCCGCGGGGAGGCGGAAGCCCCCAGAGGGTCAGGCAGAGGCGGACGGGCCGTGTGGGCAGCGTGAGAAATGTCCTCGACCTGCTGAATCAGCCGCAACAAGCTCCGAGGACCCAGCGCCAGCTGAGGGGGGCCCCTCACGCTCCGGCCATGCCACCCCTGCCAGGCCTCTGCGGGGCCGGGGCTTTGGGCTGGGGTCTCTGGCCGCTCAGGCCCGGCCGCGGGCGAAGAGCCAGGTGGGCCGCTGCTGGGAGTGCTCCGGTCCCTCTCAAGGTCGGCCTTGATGTGGGCCGCGCCGTGAGCACCTGAGCCTTCCCTGCGCCCGCGGCCCCCGGGAGCTGGCTGCCGGCCTGCGGTTGGCTTCCCGCGGCCCGGCTTCCCGGAGCTGCTTCCTGGTCACTCACAGACCCCTGTCTGTGTTTAACGGGCAGACGCGGTGGAGGGTGGTGCGGCGGGTTCCACGTTGCTGCGATGGCAACCACACCTCGCCGCCCACACGGCCACCCGAGCCACGGACCCAGGGACGGTGGCCTGACGGTGGCCGGGTCTTCCTGTTGATGTTGCTTTGCAGACTGGGACTCGGCCCCATAGGAGATGGGAGCGACCCTTACCCCTCCACGCGCGGGCAGGGTCCTTGACCCTAGATGTGAACCCAGACGCCACCGAATATTCGGAAGCAGGCTGTGACCACTGGCTGTGACCGTGGCGTCAGCACTAAGGGTCTGTGAGATGCGTGGGTGAGAAGTTCAAACCCGTAGCTGATACTGGAAAATCTTCCTGTAAAACTGTGACCGTGGTAGCATTAAGCCCTTCCCGCCCCGTGCGCCCACTGGGTCTCGGAGTGAATTTTCTCCATGGTTCTGTGGACCTTCTCCATCTTGGTCGGGTGCCTTCCTAATGTAACATGCCCCCGTCACGGTGGGCGCAGCAGTCACCCACAGGCGTCTCCTGCGTGGGGAGGGGCTGGACACAGAGCCACGTGTCGACCGCAGGGAATCTTTGTTCTTCCGTCCCAGTGAGGCCCCGGGCGCAGCAGCGACTCGGCACAGGGTGACGATGTCCATTACCTTCTGTGCAGCCCCTGGGGACGGGCTGGGGTGTCGACCGCCACAGAGGCCCCCCCCGTGTGTAGTGAGAAGTCCGAGTGTGCCCAGCCCCTGCCCAGGCGTCTCCTCATGACTCCAGAAACCAGATCGCTTGTAACTCACGGGCATCCTTGTCAGGCCCGTGAGCACCTAGAAGTGAGAACACTGTATCCTGAGGTCTACACTTGGATTTTTGTTTCTTTTGTTTCTGGTGAAGCAAATCAAGTAAGGAACCGTCTTCACTTTAGATGGATTTCTTTTGTTTTAAACTCAGCATATTCGCTCTACATAGCTAATCTATCAAGGGAAGTAATGAACAAATTTTTATTTCTAATGAAGGAAAGCAGTGCACTTTATTTATAGGCTATAGATTTCGGCTTCTGCGGTGCTTTATTATCTACATGTAATGTGGCCAAAGATAAGAAATTGGAAAGGACAGTGTGTTTAGAGTAGTTTATGGCACAGGAAAGACGATGGATGCCACTGAGGAGTGAAAATATGTTGTAATTTTTATGAAATAAAATCTTAATGTCCTTAAGATGAAGTGTAGTCCTAAGGTCTTTTGCTTGTGGGAGATGAGCGGGACTGAGTCTCATGACAAAAATCTGTAGAGAGACACGTGGGTGAAATCTTGCCCTGGGATTCACTCACCAGTTACTTATTCAGTGCCTACTGTGTACTGTGTGCCCGGCACGTCCTAGCTCTGGGGACACTGTGGTGGATGACATCCCGGGGCTCTTGGGAGCCTCCCTCCCGAGGGCAGGCTGGGGGGACAAGCACCGGCCACGGGGCAGGGGGTGGGGGGGCAGTGGGGAGAGGGTCTGTGCAGCCCCGTGTAGACGTGTGCTGGGTGTGGGAGCTCCGGCCACCGCCGGCCGCCCGGCCCCACGCATTCGCTTTCCCACAGTGTTTGCAGGGATGACAGACGTACCTCACTCGGTCCTACGTCGTATCTGCTGCACAGCCGTCTGCTTTTAAACTTCTCAACCACCTTCCGTATCGCTGTGTCGCATTCATAATTACAGTTGTAATGGGTATGCATAAAACATCCAATTACATGCAGCGTTTTACCAGATCCTTGAATTATCTTAGGATTTCCACGCTTCGGTGTTCTATACGGTTTATATGCCTGTGACGTTACTGTTTTGATAGACTTTCTGTCTTCGTACGCTAGGTAGGTGCGTCAGTAGATGGAAACTGATGTCTTTGATGTTGTGCTTATGGCTTTTTTTTCTTATCTTGATTGTTTTCCAGGTTAAAATTTCACAGTTGGGTTTCTGCGTCAAAACGGAAATAATTCCGTGGCTCTTGAAATGTTTTTCCAGATTGTTACCAAGATAGGTACCGGGTCAGTGCTCAACACCAGTGAGAAGTTATTGATGACTCTTGTTTTTTTTTTTTTTTTCAAATATTTTACCAGCAAGGCGTGTTTGTCATCAGTATTTTTGTTGCCAGTTTAATACGTGTGAACGTGTCCTAATCTGCATCTCTCTGGTCCCTGCTGAGAGCTTTTCACGTGCCTTTACTTCCTTTCCCTCCTCCCGGAAGGAAGCTGATAATTGGGAACACACAGGGCGAGTAAAATCACGTATTTGCCGTGTAACTGTCTCACTTGGGTGCTGGGCGTCCCTGTCCCAGCCTCCTGTGGGGGGTGTGCCCTGTGATGGACACTGCCCCGGGCACCACAGAGGCCTCCTGCTCTCGGACTGAGCTCAGCCCGCGACCATCCTGAAAATGCCTCGCTGCTTCTTGGGGCACCGCATCTACACGGTGGGCATGCTTCCCGCTCACTCCACCTGCCCTGATAGGGAGGCAGGTGCGGTGGGTGGGCCGAGGGCCCCCCCCCCAGGCGGCTCCAAGGAGGGTCTCGTGGCTCCCTGGTCACACCTCCTCCCGCGGGAGCCCCAGAAGCGTCGCGCAGCGGCCTCCTCGTACTCAGGCGGCTCCCGTGGAGTCCGCCCCTGCAGGTCTGTATCTGGCTGGGCGCAGATCGGCCTTGACAGCATCTCCCACCACGTTTAGGCGGTTCGGCCGTGAGGGCTGAGGTCGAGGGATGTGGGGGTGCTCCGTTCACAGCGTGGGACCGTTCCCTACTTTTAGAAAACAGCTTTGTGCGTTTTTGTCGGGGGATGGTTGACATACAGCACCCTGTCGGCTTCAGGTGCTGATCACGAAGTTTGATGCTCGTGCACGGTGTGAAGCGGTCCCCACAAGGAGCCTGCGCTGACGTCACCAGACACGGTTGCAGATGCTGTGACGAGGTGTCAATAGCCATGCGTGAAAACACCCGCCACGCGGTCTGTTCGGCCCGGGACCGCTCCATTTTGCGAGTGCGGGTTTGTACCCCCCGACCCCCTCACCCACTGCACTGCCCCCCGCTCCTGCCCCCAGCAGCCAGCAGTCCACTCCGCTTCTGCGCGTCGGCCTTCTCCTATTCTCCACGTGAGGGAGATCGTGCAGCCTCTGTCTTCCTCCGCCCGACTTCCCGGCGCACGACTCCCTCCCGGCTCTCCGGGTCGTCCCAGATGCCCAGCACCCCAGTGTGTGCAGCACCTTGTCTTTCTCTACTCTTCGTTGACAAGGGTTTCGTATCCTGCAGCCTTACCAGATTCCTTCATTAGTCCTGTTTGGCGACTTTCCCGCGTACAGGGTTTTCTGTGCATGACATCACGTCATCTACACACGGAGGTGATGTCACCTCCCCTGTAGGATTTGGGTGCCTTTTATCCTCTTTTCCTGCCTGACCGAATGGCCGGGGCCCTGAGCTCCGTGCTGACGGGAGGTGGGGACAGGCTCCCTTTCTCGCCCCTGATACGCGAGGCAAAGTTTTCACCTGCTCACCCGTGGGCTCGTCACGTGAAGACTTTATTATGCTGAGAGTTTTCTTGATCGTGAGAGGATATTGACTTCTGTGCACGCTGTTCCTGCAGCTGTCCGCAGGGCATCGGATTCTCTTCGTTCGTCCCGTTGGTGCGGCGTGGCACGTTTTTTGGTGCGCATGGGTCGAACCATCCAGGGTGGTTTTAGTGAGTCGCTCGCTGGTATTCTGAGAATTTCTGCATCCACGTCCGTCAGGGACATCGGCCTGCAGTTTTCCTGGAGTGTCCTTGTCTGGCTTTGTTATCAGGGTAACGCTGGCCTGGTATCCGAAGGCCGGGGGTGTTCCCTGCTTTTCAGTTTGCTAGAAGAGCTTGAGAAGGATTGGTGCTAATTTTTTTATATGCTTGCTATGCCTTTGCTCGATCCCGCAAAGCACCGGCCAAGCGCCGAGAGCCTCCCTTCTGCTCTCCCGGGGCAGCGTCACTTGCTCGGAAGCGTGTGGTTTCTCCGGGGAGCGCACGGGGAACCGGCCACGGGTGCTTGTGTGCGTGGTGAGCTGCGCGGTGTTGGGGGCTCCTGGGGCGAGTCTGGGGACCATGGTCCAGCTTCCTCACAGAGTCTGCAGCGTGCTCAGTGGCGACTCTGCCCTTCGGATGTGCTCCGAGAGCCCCGGCTGCGTCGTCCCGGCTGCCGCCTGCCGTCCAGTCCCGCGGCCACCTCGTACTCTGGGCGGGATGGGGAGTGCGTGTCCGGCAGTGTCCGTGCGGCTGGGGAAGCTGGCCCGCACTCACACACCCTCGTCCCCGGGAGGAATCACAGGCCAGAAGGTCCCGGGCGGCAAGCCGGGCCAGGCCAGCCGGGCCACTCTGGGGAAGGGGGTGTGAGCGACGAGAAGCTGCTGCTCCAACCTCTGCCGTCCACTTGCCGAGTGTCTGGACTCCCGCGCCTCCTCGAGGGCTGTCCTCCGTGGGCGACTGTCTACAGTGGTGTCCCTTGGGCAGAGGGTGGTAGAAAACTCGGTCCGTCGTGAGGACGGTGTGTCGCCCCCACCTCCCCTCCCCCCCCCCCCGAGCAAATCGATGGATCAGTTTTATCTTTTGTCGGTTGTACTTCTGGCGTCAGGCCGAAGAAATTCCCAGATTGAAAAGATTCCCCTGTATTTTCTTCTAAATACGTAATGGTTTGCCTTCACATTTAAACATAGGGTCCTTTTAAAGTTGAGTTTTGTATACTGTCGGAGGTTTGCATCGAGACCCGTTCTTGTCCGTGGAGACCCTCGTGGCCGCCAGTGGCCCCAGCCCCATCTGTCTGGGGCGCTGTCCATTCACCGTGGGGCGGTCTTCGCTCCATCGTCCAAGGTTAGTTGACCGCTGTGTTTGTGAGGTTCTAGTTCCGGGATCTCAACTCCGTCCCTTCCTTCATCTGTTGGTCTGTCTTTTCCTTCCGACACCGTGCTGTCTTGACGACTGTGGTTTTGTGGTGAAGTCTAGAAATGAGGAAGTGAGTCCCCAAACGGGGGTTTTCTCTCTCACTGTTGTGGCCGTTCCAGATATTTTGCCTTTCTATATAAGTTGTAGAGTCAGTCTGTCAAGATCCACAAAATAGCTCGCTGGGATACTGATTGGGCATGTGGTCAATCTATAGATCGATCCTGAACAATTGACATCTTCGTGATATTGGGTCTTTCAACACCTAACTCTGGAGTATCTCTCCGTTTATTTGCACCTTTAGAATTGCTACAATTGCATCTTTAAACGTTTGGTAGAATGCAGGCTTTCAACTTCCCATAGATATTTTAACTGATTTCTAAAGTAATTTTTCAAGCACACCGATCCTCTCCTGGGCTGCGGCTAACCTGCTGGTGAGCCCATGACAGGCACCCTTTGTTTCTCTCAAAGGGTGTTTGATTTCCAGCATTTTATGTTGGTTCTTTCTTGGAGTTCCCATCTCTCTGCTTCCATTACCTGTCTGCTTTTGTACACTGTCTACTCTTCCCGTTACAGCTCTTAACATCGGTCACAGTTATTTAAAATTCCCTGCCTGAAGATTTCATCGCCACCTGTGCAGTGCGTGAATCTGGTTCTGGTGCTTTTTTCTTCCGTGACTTTTTGGCCCGCCCTGCCGTGTTGCTGTCATTCAAAGCTGTCCGTGTCTATGTTGGGTGTTAGGAACCAAGGTAGGCGGGACATTAGCGGGAAGGTTTGTGCCGTCCGGCCGGGAATGGGGCCGTGTTGAAAATTTGCCACGGCCGCAGATGCCCAAGGCGTTAAGTTCCTCCGTGGTCCTTGTTTTGGTCTTTGCTCCAGACCATGGACCTTCCCTGTGCGCTCCTCAGAGAGCAGCTCTCTCAGCTGTGAGCCTCGGGCACCCTCTGGACCTCTAGCCACGGTGGTACCACGTGGGGCAGGGGAACCGCTCTGTAATTTTATGACACAGATTCATCTTTTACCGGGTCTGTGTCTACGATGGTAGCCCTCGGCAGTGTTCCTCCGGTGAGCAGGCACTTCCCCCTCTCTGGGGACACAGGCAGACCAGGGGGCCCGGAGAGGGGGCGAGGTGCCCGCCCCTGGAAAGGACAGAGCTCTGATACCGTCCTTGCCCCGCGGGGTAGGAACGTGACGATGACGGGGTGGGTATGACCCATGGCCCCTGGCACCCAGCAAGGCGTGCTTCGGCTGCGAGGAGAAGGATTTCTCTCCTCCGGCCCCGGACCTCATGGCCTCTCTGGAGACGCACGGGCCTGAGGAGGGGGCACCAGCAGGCAGGCTCTCAGCGGCGCCCGGGTATCTGGTCCTCCCTCCTGGGGACTTTGGTGCCACATGAACTCCCTGGAACTTGGACTTAGCTCTGGAAAGAAGGTGGAAATGAAGGCACGTGATCCCCGAGTCACCGAGTTGTCACCTGGCAGGATGGAATCTGAAAAAAGGCTCGGTTTCTCCATGTCTGTGTGTGGATGAGTCCTGGGTCCCCGACCCTTTGGTTGAATTTTATCCTGTAGAACAAGGGAGCAGTGGCGGGGACTTGAACTTTTTCTCCACACGGCAGCGCGTGGCACGGGGTCTCGGCCAGCACCGACCCTGCGCCTTCCTTCCTGGGATGGCCTTGAGTTTTGTGGATGTCTCTCTCCCATGTGACTCAGGGAAGGGTGACCCCACCCCCAGCCCAGGAATGAAACCCGATCGCCATAAAATGGGCTTTTTGGTCCATTCTCCTTTCCAGGGACTGGTTTACACAAAGGCATGGGAGGTACCTCAGCCGGTGACAAGTGAAGGGACACTGGCCCCTGCCCAGGAAGCCTGGAACCACGGGGTGACACAGGGAGCTGGCCAGCCAGCCCCCCCAGTGACGGCGGTAGGAGGACACAGGTTGCTGGGGTCCCTGATGGCAAATGGAGCTGCTTCTGGACCGTCTTGAAGCCGCTGCTGGGAGAGAAGTTTCCTCCTCCCTCGGGCCAGAGAGTTTTGTGTTGTTCGCACCGGAGGGTCCCTGGCATCCCTGGGTGGTAGGAGGGGCCCCATGTGCCTCTGCCTCGTGTTTGGGGCTGAAAGGCTGTGAGGGCCAGCCCTGGGGGAC
>NW_024412422.1:19138784-19166268 GCF_014898765.1 Herpailurus yagouaroundi
CACAGGTCGGGGCCCTGGGCTCTGGCCAGGCTGCCTGGGCTTGACCCCGGGGCCGCCACCCCCTGGAGGTGAGGTTGAGGCATCCTTGATGGAGCCTGTCTACACCTGCGGGTTCCCGCCCACAAATGGGGGTGATGATAAACGCCTCCCCAAAATGAGACAAGGAAGTGCTCTGAGCGTGGCCTGGTGCAAGGTGAGCTCATTCAAACCCAGGGTCAAAGCCCAAAGGAGGCTCAGGCCCCGGATCCCACATCCTGTGTGCTCAGCAGGCAGTGGAGTTTCTGACTGTAATTAACCCCCCCCCCATGGGAAGTCAGGCACCGCCCACCCTGACCAGGTGCTTGTGGGGTGGAGGCTTTCCCTGTGTGGGCACTTGAGGCTAATCAAGGAAAAGACCAGGTAGGTGTTGTGGACAGGTGCCTGCAGGGGCGTCCCCTCCAGCCAGCAGAGGGGGGAGCCCAGGCGGGGCCGTAGAGGGGCTCTGGTGTCTGTGAAGACCTTCACGGAGGAGCCTGGGTCGCAGGACCGCAGGGGCCAGAGGGGTCTGGGCTCTTTCCTGCCCCAGGGTGTGTGTGGTCTGCCACAGAGGCTGGCTGTAGTTTCACTGCCTATGCAAGGCAGGCGAGCCCTAAAAGGCTGAAAGTTGCTCCTTTGTCTCCATTTAAAGCAATTAGATGTGTCAGCCTTGGCATCTGGCAGGGGTGGGCTGGAGGGCAGTGCATGCTGTGAAGTCAGCGTGTGGGCTCAGTGTGCGGGGCCAAGGGGAGCCCTGGGCCGGCTCCCAGTCTGTCTCTCACAGCCGGCCTCAAGCGCGCCCTCCTCCAGGGGGCAGAGGCACAGGGGTGTGTGTGCAGGACGCCTGCTGGGGTGGTGGCGGTTCCCTGGAACCAGGCATCGCTTGGCCTGGAGGGGCCTGTGCTGCAAAGTTCTGAGTTCCGGAGCTGGGAGGGACTGCCACGTGATGCAGCGGGGGAGAGCAGGGACTTTCCCTGTCCCAGGACAGTCCTAGGACGTCTCTCATATTCCCTGGCACTTCTGCTCTGACTGGGATGCCGAATTCCTGGGGTACATCCACAGTGACCCGACCGGTCTCCGTAATCAGGCACATCTCCTCTGGCCTGTGATGTCCTGTGATACCCAAGGTGTGTCTAACGTGACCTTGGATGTCTCCCTTATTCCCAGGTGTGTCTGAACTGGCCTGGGAGCTCCCCAATTCACCACATGTGTCTACACTGGTAGTTCTTATTCCCCAGGTGTATCTACTCTGACCTGTGATGACTAATCTGTTGTGTTTACTCTTACACTGGTTACGCCCGAATTCACGAGTGTAGGTACAATGACCTCTGATGTCATCCCGTTGTGCAGACTTTTTGGCTTTGACTTAGGTTGTCCTAATTCCCTAGAGGTGTCTACCCTGAACTTGGATGACTTTCTAACTCTCCAGTTGTGTCGTCTACTACATAGAATGTCTCCCTCATACCACAGGTGTCTCTACCCTGACCTGGCAGACATGGAAGCACGTTTCCTAGACTAGTCTACACTGCTGTGAATGTCTCCCAGCTTCCCCAGGTGCGCCATCACTAGCCTGTGATTCTCCATAATCTCTAAAGTGTGTCCAGCATGAACTTGGATGTCTCCCTAATTATACTCATCTTTGGTATTTCCCACACAATTGTCCAAGTGTGTCTACACTGACTTGGGATGTCTCTCTAAATGTGTCTACACTGTGTTCGAGGTACACACAGTGATGTGTCTACACTGTGTTGGGGCATCTCCCTTAATCCCCAAGTGTCTATATTCTGATATGTGCTGTGTCCCTAAATTCCCAGGCTGCATTGACTTGAGTGGTCTCCCTGATTTTGCAAGAGTTTCTCTAGTGACTTTGAAATCCCAGTAATGCCCCCAGGAGTGTCTTTACTCACTGGATGTCACTTGAATTCCCTGGGTGTGTCTTACCCTGACCACGATGTCTTCCTAGTTTCCCCAGGGTGGAGAATGTGGTCTAGGATGTCTCGTTATTACCACTGTGTGTCTCGACCGACCTGGGAACTTCCCCTGAGTCCCCAGGAATCACCCTAAGAAACCTAACTAAGACCTGGGAATCTTCTTGGAGAAGCTAGATGTGTATACAGTGACCTGGAGGGTCCCCCTGCTTCACCAGTGTGTGCATCCTGACCTGGGGGGGTCCCCCTGCTTCATCAGGTGTGTTTAGACTTACCAGGCATGTTGTTCATAGTGCCCAGGTGGGTCTAAATTGTATCGGGATGTGTATTTCCCAAGTTGTGTCTTTTTAACCTGTGATGTCTTTGTAAGTCTCGGTTCTATATACCGCAATCTCGGATCTCTCCCGAATTCCAGGCGTGTGTATACACTGATCTGTGAAGTCTCCCTCCTTCTGGGATTTATCTGTGTCTCCCCAGATGTGTCTCACCTTACCTGGCATTGCCCTGTAACTGCCTAGGTGTGTCTACCATGAACATGGATATCTTCCTATTCCAGATGTACCCACACTGACCTGGGATGTATCTACTTAGGAGTGGCTACTATAAGCTGTTGCATACCCCTCATTCCTTGTGTGTATCTACGTTGACCTGGAAAGCCACCTTAATAACAGTGTGTTTACGCTGAATTAGAAAAAAAAAATCTCTCTAGCTCTCCACGTGTGTTTACTTTAACTTGATGGTCTCCCAAACCCCAAGTATATATACGTCGTCCTGGGATGTCTACAGAATTCCTGAGGTGTCTCTAACTTAACCTAGTGTTTCTGCCACATAAGCCAAGTGTGGGTACTTTGATTTGGGATGGGTCCCCGATTCCCCCGGTTTGTCTACACAGACGCGGGATGTTTCCCTAATTGTGTAGACACCTGGTTATCTATACCTTGAGCTGAGACATCTAACAACCCACGTGTGTCTCTGTTGACCTAGAAATTCTAATTTCCCAGCTGTTTCCATCCTGACCTAATAGGTCTCCCTAATAACCAGGCATGTTTTTGACCTGGATGTCTCCCTCCTCGCGTTGTGCCTACTCTGATCTGGAATGTGCCGCTAATTCCTCAGCTGTGTCTACACTGACCTGGGACGTATTGTTCATTTTCCAGATGTGTCTTCAATAACCTTTGATATCCTCTTAATTCACCAGCTACGTCTGCGCTGACCTGGGATCTCTCTCTAATACCCTAGATATTTCTACCCTGACCTGGAATGTTTTCTTCATTCACCAAGTATGTCTGCCCTAAACTTAAATACTCCTGAAAATTCCTAGGCATGTTTTCTCTGATACCCCCTTGTAGCCCACTTGTGTCCACACTAACACGAACAAATTCCTAATTCCCAGAGGTTTCTACTAGGACTTGGGATGTCACCCTCCTTCCCCAAGTATGTCTGCTCTGACCTGGCACATGTCACTAATTCCTAAGGTGTGTGTCCACTGACCTGGGATATGTCATTAAAACAGGGGCTTATCTGTACTGCTATGGAGTCTGTTTCTCTGTTGTCCCTACAGTGGAAGTGTCTCCTAACTGCACAGGTGTTGGCTGTCTTGAACCTCAGTGTCTTACTAATTCCTGAGACGCATCTAGACTGACTTGGACCGTTTCACTAATTCCTCAGGTATATCTACCAAAAATGGTATCTTTTCCTAATTTATCAGGGTGTCTACACTGACCTGGGATAGTTTCTTAATTCCCTAGGTGTTTCAACACTGAGCTGCTATAACTCCATAGGTTTCCAGGTATGTACACCTCAACATTAGATGTTTTGGGTTTGTTTTTTTTTTTTTTTAATTTTTTTTCAACGTTTATTTATTTTTGGGACAGAGAGAGACAGAGCATGAACGGGCGAGGGGCAGAGAGAGAGGGAGACACAGAATCGGAAACAGGCTCCAGGCTCTGAGCCATCAGCCCAGAGCCCAACGCGGGGCTCGAACTCACGGACCGCGAGATCGTGACCTGGCTGAAGTCGGACGCTTAACCGACTGCGCCACTCAGGCGCCCCGATGTTTTGGGTTTTTTAAAATTTTTATTGGGATACAATTGACTTAATATAACATTAGGTTTTAGCACATTGATTTGATACGTTTTTGTGTTGCAATATGATTACCACTGTAGCATTAGTTAATACATTTATCCCACCACAGATTATTTCTTTTTTGCAATGAGAACAGTTGAGATCTAGTCAGCAGCCCCGACGTTTGTAACACAGTCCTGTTGGCTATAAACACTAGCTGTACATTCGATTCCCGAGCTGCTTTAGCCACTGCAGCCACAGTTTGCCCCGGTTTTGCAAGTTTGACTTCTTGTTTTACATATGAGGGAATACAGTATTTGTCTTTCTCTGATTCATTTCACTTACTGTAATGTTCTCAAGGTCCATCCTGTGGTACAAATGTCAGGATTTCCTGCTTTCTCGTGTCCCAGTATTCCATGGTGTGTCCACACCACACCTTTAAAGCTGTTTTTTTTTTTTAATGTTTATTAATTTTTGAGAGAGAGACACAGCATGAGCAGGGGAGGGGCAGTGAGAGAAGGAGACACACAATGCAAAGCAGGTCCAGGCTCTGCACTGTCAGCACAGAGCCCGATGCGGGGCTCGAACTCACAAACTGAGATCGTGACCTGAGCTGCAGTCAGATGCTTCATCGACTGAGCCACCCAGGCGCCCCACACACCATCCTTCTTATCCACTCACTCATCGGTGAACATTTCAGGTGTTTCCAGATCTTGGCTGTTGTGAATAATAATTCCTATAATGGGGCACAGATATCTTTTCGATATTGTATCTTTGTTTCCTTCAGGTCTATACCCAGAAGTGGGTCTCGTGGGTCATACGGTTGTTCTGCGTTTTTAAAGTAGCCTCCGTATTTTCCATAGGGGCTGAACGCTCCCACCACGGCGCACATGGTTCCCGTGTCTGCGCGTCCTCACCAACACTTCTCCCTTGTCGTCTCGGTGACAGCTGTTCCAGCAGGTGCCAGGTGGTAGCTCATTATGATCTTGATCTGCATTTCCCTGATTATTAGGGTTGTGGAATATCTTTTCACGTATGTACCTGCTGACCATTTGAATGTCTTCTTTGGAAACATGTTACTACTTCCTCTGTTTTTTAAAAGATTGTTTGGGGTTATTACTCAGTAGTATGTTCTTTATAGAGTTTCAGTTTTAACCCTTTCCTCAATGGTTTGCAAATATTTTTCTCATTCCACAGACTGCCTTTTTGTTTTTTTTTTTTTTTTTTTTTTTTACTGTTCTTTTGCAGTGCAGAGGCTGGTTAGTTTGACACCGTCCCGCTGGCTTTTTGCTTTTGTTGTGCTTTTGCTGTCGTGTCCCCAAAACCATTTCCAAGCCCAACCTCAGGGAGCTTCTTCCGGCGTTTTCTTCTGGGAGTTCTGTGGCATCAGCCTTTATGTTTAAGTCCTTAATGTATTTAGAGTTAATTTTGGAGAGTTGAGTGGTGTAGGATAGGGGTCCAATTTCATTTGTCAGCAAACAGCTGTCTAGTTTTCCCAACACCATTTGCTGAAGAGACCCTCCTCTCCCTATTAGGTATTTTTGGCCCCCTTGGCAAAGAGTAGTGGATCGTAAATGTGTGGGTTTATTTCAGGGTGCTCTGTCCTGTTTTATTGGTCTTTGTTTTTATGCCAGTACCATATTGTTTCAATTGCATGGTTTTGTAGTACAGTTTGAAACCAGGAAGTGTGATGTCTCTGGATTTCCCTTTTTTTTTTTATCAGGAGCGTTATATTTGGGGGTGCCTGGGTGGCTCAGTTGGTTAAGCACCGGACTATTGTTTTTGGCTTAGGTCATGATCTCACAGCTTGTGAGTTCAACCCCCTCACCGGGCTCTGTGCTGACAATGTGGAGCCTGCTTGGGATTCTTCCCCTCTCTCCCTCCTCCACTCACTCTGTTTCTCTCTCAAAAATAAATAAACTTAAAAAAAAAAAAGATTGTTCTATTTGGGTCATTCTTTGGGGAGAGTTCCATATAAATTTTAGGATTTTTTCTGTTTCTGTGAAAAATGCCATTGGAATTCTGACAGGGGTTATGTTAAATCTGCATATGGCTTTGGGTAGTATGGCTATTTTAACAATGTTAATTCTTTGCTTCCGTGAACATGGGGCATCTTTCCTTTTGTTTCTTCATCTTCAATTTCTTTCATCAAGCTCTTGTAGTTTTCATTGTGCACATTTTTCACCTGCTTGGTTAAATTTATTCCTATTTTTATTGTTAAAAAGTTGCTCTTGTGAATACGCTAGTTTTCTTTTTCAGATGTTCCACTGTTAGTGTATACGGACACACTGATTTCTGTGTGCTGATTTTGTATCCTGAAATTTTACTAAATTCATTGATTACTTCTAATAGCTTTTTTAGTGGAGTCTTTAGGTTTTCTATGTATAACATCGTATCACGTACAAAGAATGACAATTTTACTTCTTCCTTTCTGATTTGGATGCATTTTCTTTCTTTGTTGCTTGATTTCTCTGGCTGGAATTTCCATTGCTGTGGGTTGAATAGGGATAGTGAACTCTTTTCTTGTTCCCGATCTTGATGGTGAAAGACTCAAAGCATTTCTTCTGGGTATGAGGTTCGCTGTGGGCTCGTTGTTAACCAGCTTAATTATGTTGAAGTGTGTTCCTTCTGCACATGACTTGTTAACAGGTTTTATCATCAAAGGTATAGTCTGTTGAGTGCTTATTCTGCATTAACTGAAATGATAGGAATTTTTTTCTTTTACTCTCACATGTATCACTTAGTGTATGTTGAACCACCCCCGCATCTCACGGATAAGTCTGTTGCTTGTGGTATTATATAACTGGTCTTAGGTGTTGAACTTAGTTTACTAATATTTTGTCAACCTACTATCGGGGTAATGCTTGCCTTGTGAAATAAGTTTGGAAGTGTCCCCTCCTCTTCAGTTTTTGGGACTGTGTTGGGGGAGGAACAGCATTAATTCTTCTGTAAACATTTGGTAGATTTCAGCAGTGAAGCCACCTGGTCCCGGAGTTTTCTGTGTTGAGAGGTTTTTGGTTGTTGATTCAATCTCCTGACTCATTATTGGCCTATTCAAATTTTCTTTCTTCCTGATCCAGGCTTGGTAGTAGTCTCTTATGATCCTTTGCATTTCTGTCGTATCAGTTGCAATATCTTCTCTTTCATTTCTGATTTTGAGTCTTCTTAGTCTAGCTAAAGGTTTGTCAAGTTTATCTTTCCAGAAACCCAGCTCCTAGTGTCATTGATCTTGTCTGTTGCTTTTCTGGTCTCTATTTCATTTGTTTCAGCTCTGATCTTGGAGAATCTACTTCCTTCCCTATGCAGACGTTGGGTTTAGTTCTTACCTTTCTAGTTCCTTGAAGCATAAAGTTACATTGTTTATTTAAGGTACTTTTATTTTAACGTTTGCACTAGTTACTATAAACCTCCCTCTCAGAGCTTGTTTTGGAGCATCCCATGGGTTTTGGTGCATTATGTTTCTGTTGTCATTTGTTTGCAGGTATTTTGTTTAATTTCCTATTGATTTCTTCTTTGACCCATTCATTGTTCAGGAATGCGATGTTTAGTTTACACATTTGTAGATTTCCCAGCTTTACTCTTTGTGTTGATTTCCAGTTTTGTACCATTTCAGTGAGAAAACATACTTGATATAATTTGTCTTCTTAAGTTTGCTAGGACTCATTTTGCAGCCTGTCATATGATCTGTCCTGGAGAATGTGTGTATTAGGGAACAATGTGCATTCTGCTGCTGTAGCTAGAATGTTCTATAAATGTCTATTAGGTCCATTTGGTCTAATGTATGGTTCAAGTCCAATGTCTCCTTGTTGATTTTCTGTCTGGATGATCTATATCCATGGCCGAAAGAGGGCTATTAGAGTCTATTATTGTGTTGTCTTTTTTTCCCTTTCAGATCTGTTAGCATTTGCTTAATATATTTAGGTGCTTTAACGTGTGTATGTTTGACTGTCATATTCTTGGTAAACTCCCTTTATCCTTATGTAATGACCTCTTTTGTTACTGTTTTTGGCTTAAAATCTATTTTCTCTGATATAAATACCCTTGCTTTCTTTTGGATTACACCCTCATGAAATATCATTTTCTGTCCCTTGACTTTGAGCCTATGTGTGTCCTTAAACCTGAAGCAAGTCTCTTACAGCCAGCATGCAGTTGGCTCTTTTCAGAAATCCATTCAGCCACTGTGTGTGTGTCGATTGGAGAATTCAGTCCATTTGTATTTAGTGTGATTACTGGTAACAGAGTGGCTATAGGAAGCCCTTATTACCTGTTTCCTGGTTGTTTCGCACTTCAATTTTCCCTGTGCTGTTTCTGCCCATTTTTGTATCTCAATCTTCTGTGGTGGTCCGCTCTCTTTTCCCTTTGCTCTTTTGTGCCTCTACTTCAGAATTTTGCTCTGTGGTTACCAGGAGGCTGACATGATCTATCTCAGATAAAACAGCCCATTTGAGGTTGACAGTGACTCCACATACAGAATCCTCACTCTTTACCACTTGTATATTTTTGATGTCACAGTTTTTCTCTTTTGTATTGTGTATTAATCAATCATAATAGCTGTAATTTTTATATTCTTTCCCCTGGACCTTTATGTTCCAGCAAAGTGGCCAATCTACCGTCGCAATCTGACTCGTGTGTCGTTTCGCTGATTAATGTCCCTTCACCTCAGCTGGAATAACTCTTCTCAGCATTTCTTGTAAGGAGGGTCTAGTGCAATGAACTCACTCAGCTTTTGTTGGAAAAGTGTCTATTTCTTCATTTCTGAAGGATAACTTTACCAGATATTCTTGGCAGGCAGTTTTTTTCCTACAGCACTTTGAATTATCATCCACTCTCTCCTGGCCTATAGGCTTTCTGCTGAGAAATGCACTGACCACCCAGTGAGGGTTCCTTTGTAGATTACAATATTCTCTGCATGCTTTTCGGATTCTCTGTCTTGGATTTTTGACAGTTTTGTCATGGTGAGTGTGTTTTGGGGAAGGCCTGTTGGCACCGGGATAGGAGGGTGGTCTATTGGCTTCCTGGACTTGGCTGCCCAAGTGTCTCCCCAGGTCTGGGACGTTTCAGCCATTATTTCTTAAATAAACTCCCTGCTCCTTTTCTCTTTCCAGAATGCAATTTTTCTGATACTTGTACTTTTGATGGAGTCGCATGGATCTTCTAGGCTTTTGTAATGCTTTTTAATTCTTTGTAATCCCGATTGGGTTATTTCAAAGTTCCTATCCTGTAGCTCACTGATTCCGTCTTTCATTTTATACACTCTGCTGTGAGTACCCTCTATTGCATTTTTCATCCCATTCATTCAATTCTTTAGTCCCAGTTTTTTTGTGATTTCTCATTGTTAAATTTCTCATTTTGTTCATGTACATACAGCTTTTCTGATTTTTGTTAAATTGTCTCTTGTGTGTTTTCTTTGGGCCCCTTATCAGCTGGGTCACAAACTTCAGCCTTTGTGTTTGGTTGTTGGAGGGTTATTGTTGCCTTATGGTGACGACGCGTTCCTTGATTCTTCACTCACGTTCGTTGTACTTTTGCGGTGCTGCTCTGGTGTAGGAGTGGCGGACATCGCCTCAGTCTTTGTGATCCCTTTCAGGTGGGAGATGCTGTTAGTCGAGCCTGTCGGGTCTGGGCTTTCTCTGTCCTTGCTCCCTGCCCTGTCCTGTAGCAGAATTCTTGAGCTTGTAGGCCTTCTCTGGTCTGGAGAACTCACCTCATTTCCCGGAAGGTGGCCCTACAGACACTTGTGTGGTGCGTCCTCCGCCCACGGGGGCAGACTGGGCAGGTGTGGGCTCAGTATTCTAGGTGTGGTGGATCCTCAGGTAGGGTTCTTCCAGAAGCTCACATTTGGACTTCAGTGCTAATATTCTCATCTGTCTGTTTGCTGATCCTCTCTCCCCTGGAGTCATGGACGTCTCTCAGTACTCTCAGTGCTGCTGGAGAGAAATGGGGTTCTCCTGCAGCCCCCACACAGCTGGGGAAGCCGGCACTCCCGGTGCTCCCTCCCACCGTGGGAGAGGCTGCTGCTGCTCATTGAGCCCCACATGGCGTCACCTTTGGGGAGGGGTGGCACCGGCAAAGTTCCTCTATTTCCAGTGCATCCAGACTCTGGGGATGTGCTGGAGCCGCCCCTGGGGCAGCTTGGACCCCACCCCGGCCTTCCTTGTCTGTGCATTTCTGTCCAAGTCAGCATGCTCGAGGCTTCCCCGCTAGCGGCAAGAGGGCTCCCGCTGGTTTGCAGCCCCTCGGAGGTCTGTCTGCCTATTTCCAGGTACACGGTTGGGTGACGCTCCTCCCAGAGCCTTTGGCGTATGGGGTTGGATCCCAGAGGCACTTGTGTTCACAGATGGATGCCTGACGAGTTATTCAAAAAGGGAGACACAAAGCAGGGATGTCTTACACTGCCATGATGCTCTGAATGCCTTTCTGATATTCCAGTTACGTCTACACTAGCCCAGGATGTTCCCCTCATCCCCCCCTGGTGTCCGCACTTGACCTGCTGTGTCTACTTAATACCCCACATGTTACGCTGACATGGTTTACCTCCCTGTTCCCCAGGTGCACCCACCTTAATCTCAGCTGTCTAACTGCTGAGGTGTGGCTGTTTACAGCTGGGATATCTAATTATGCAGACGAGTCTACACCGAATAAGGACGACTTTCTAAATCCTCAGGGTATGCCTATCCTGACCTGGGGTGTGTTCCTCATTTTCCAGGTGTATCTACACTGACCTGTGATGTCTAGTCCCCTGTCTAACCAGACCTGGACGTTTCCCCAGTTCCCCAGGCATGTCCACGCTGATCTGGCGGGACGTCCACCCTGACATCTCCCTGTCACTCTGGCTGTCTACCAGGGCACCTCTTTACATCACACAAAGTCTAACGGGACGCGTAGTGAGTGCTTCCTTGGGTAGTTCAACTCTGACATGGGGTGTCCCCCAATTCTAACGTGATGCTTTCGTTCCCCAGGGGGAGCTACCATGATCAACGATGTCACCTCGATTCCTCAAGTATTTCTGCATGGACCCGGGAAGTGTCCCTAACCCCCCAGTTCTGTCTACCCTGATCAGGGAGACAGGTTCAGGCCGTAAGCACTGAGGCCTCCCTAGTAAGTCAGGTGTGTGTGCACGTGCCTGGAGGGGCATCTGTCCCGACCTGGGCTGTCACTCCAATTCTCCAGGCTTGTGACGTCTCCGTGACCCAGGATGGTGTCTGGCCTGAGCGAGGACTCCCTCCACACTCCAGTGTTGCTGGTCCTAGCGGGGAGGTGGACTCTGTTCCCCTGGGGTGTCTACCTTTACAAGTTAGGTCTCCAGAATTCTCCAGCTGTATCTCACTGGAACTCCACAGAAGTGACTTTCTCTATCGCAGAATGTCTACAGTTACAGTAAGTGTTTGTGCAGTAGTTAGCTCGTTCCCTCCCTTAGCAGTACCAGTCTTATTCAGAGAGTAAAGAGTCTAATACAGGTTTTGCTTGTATAAACAACGCACAAAAAATTGAAACCCATCATGAAAGGTGCAGATTGGCTTATAAAAATAAAAACTGAATTTAACCAACTAAAAAGATCAAGTGAGTACACTGGCATTTGATGGATTCAGGAGACATGGTCAGGGTCTATGCACGAGGGGGCAACAGAAAACGTCGCAGGTCAGAGTAAACACCTGGAGAACCCATGTCCCAGAGCTGCTCTGACATGCCTGTTACAGAGACCTTCCAGGTCAGTGTGGGCACAGTGGGATATCAGGCAGACATACCAGGTTATGGTGGGCACTTAAGCTATTAAAGCACTGCTGGTCAGTGTAGACCCAAGTGCAGATAAAGGGAGGTATCCCAGCATGGTGTAGACACACCTCAGGACTAGGGAGACATCCCAGGTCAGGAGATCAACACCTGCGACAGGCAGACGTCCGGTCAGGACACACACACCTAGTGGATACGACCTACCAAGTCAGGGCAGACGCGGCCGGGGATTTCGGGAGACGCCGCAGGTCATGTAGACTCACCTGTGCAACCAGGCAGATACCCAAGATGAGGCAGCCAGCCCTGGGAAACGAGGAACCTTCCACTAAGACAGACCGACCTGGGGAATGAGGTGCACATCTTGGGCAACACTAGACACGACAGTCACACCCAGAGATGCTCCCGCTTAGTACGGACACACCTGGGGCACGAGGGAGGCGTCCCTGGTCGTGGAGACACACACGGGCTTGGAGAAAACATACAAGGTGAAGGTAGCCACAGCTGGGGAGAGCTGAACACCTGCCAGGTGAGGGCAGCCAGGTAATGGTAAACATGGGTCACTGAAACATCCTCTGTCAGGTCAGTATAGACGTACCTGAACTATGAGCAGATACACCGGGTCAGGTGAGACACAGTCAGGAGAGAGGGAGCTATCACGGTTCACAGTAGAAACACCAGAGTTCTGAGAGACGTTCCAGGTTCTAACACACACCTTGGAAACGTGGGAGACATCCTAGGACAGGGCAGACAAACCTGGGGAATAAGTGACACTTCCCTGGTCAGCATGGGGACACAAGGCATATCTGGTAGACGTAGCAGGCCAGTGTAGACACACCTCTCTCCCCACGCGCAGCTCTGGGGGCTCCCGCAGGTGGGGCCTGACCACAAGGCAGAAGGTGGGAGCCCCAGCCACACGGCCTGCAGGTCAAGGCGCGGGGAGGGAGTGGGGTGAACACGGGGGACAGTGGATCCGGGGCGACAGAGGGTGTGCCGCACGAGAGCCACCTGGACACACCCGAGCTCTCACCTGAGGGTGCCACACCTGGATGCTCTTGAACGGTCGCGGGCTCGTCAACGCTGGACTCCGTCCACTGGGCAACCACCAGGGTCCCCTCGGGGTGGGGGTGGGGGTAGGGGGGCGCAAGCTCTGGTCCCCACCACCCCGCCTGGCTGCCCCGTCCTGTGTCCCGACGGCCCCCTGCCACCCGAGGCTCCGCATTGCTGCGCGATGTGGAAGAACCACACGGCACGGAGGTGGGGAATCTGACTCTCCCCTCAAACTGCCCTGGTTCCACTGAGACCAGCAGTAAAGAGGAAGCGCGATAATAAACCTGCCCGCGGGAAACCAGTAAGCGGGGCCTCGTGCCTTTGGCAAGAGGAGCCCAGAAATGCAGTAACTTTTTGCCTTAACTTCCCCTCCACAGGCTCTCGTGAAGCATCATCTGCTCAGATCCCAAGATGAGCCATTACGAGAGTCTGCTGCTTGAGCGGAATACCTCTGGTCTGCAGAGAAACATAGTTTTGCAAAGCGCCAGATCTCAAGACCTGGGGCTGGGCCGCTCTCCAGGGGCGGGAGGCCGGCCCCCCAGGGAGAGACGGGGTCGGAGAAGGGACCCCGCCGCAGAGCTGACCGCACGAGCAGGCGCAGGTGGCCGTGGTGTCCCCCGGGTGGGCCGATGCTGGGGAGGCCACACGGGGGTCACTTCTCCCTCGCAGCCGCCGTGCTCATGAACTATGAGTACCTCGTAAACCCCTAGGAGTGGGATCGCTGGGCCACATGGGTCTTTCCGAGACTCCCCTGTGTTTCCATGGGGGATGTTCGTCTCCCGCGCCCACCGGCAACGCGCTCGGCCATCGGCGTCACAACCTGGGCGTCACGTCCTGGCCGACGCTCGCTGTGCTGCGCTTCTGATGGTTGCGGGACCTCGCGATTGTCCTGTGTCCCCTGGTGAGGAGTGAGGGGAGTTCCAGTCGGGCGCTGACCGGCCATCTGTGCGTCGTCTCTGGAGACAGACTTGGCCCATTTTTTAATGGGATCGTTCCTTTGTCGCTGAGCAGTTTTTACAGATCCTGGGTGTCAGCCCCTCATCAGGTGAGGGAGACATTTTCTCCCATTCTGTGGGCTGTCTTTAACTCCCCTGATGGAGCCCTCTGATGCCCCAAAGTGCTTCCTTTTGTGAAAGTCCAATTTATCTGCTTTTCTAGTTGCCTGTGCTTTGGGTGTTAGAGCCAATAAATCACCACAAATGCAACGTCCTGAATCTTCTCTCCTGTGTGTTCTTCTAAGAGTCTTACGGTCTTCGCTCTTACGCTTGGGTATTTGACCCCATTTCTGCTGATTTGGGCATATGGGGTCACGGAAGGGTCCAGCCTCTTTCTCTCGCGCACGTGTGGACGTCCAGTTTTCCCGACATCATTTGTTAAAGAAAAACCCGTCTTTTCCCCCATTGAAGAGTTTTGGCACTCTTGCTGGAAATGAGTTGACCAAGTGTATGCGGCCTTCTTTCTGGGTTTTCTCCTCCAATCCTCTCGTCTCTACTTGTGTTTTATGCCAAAACAACACTGTTTCTATTGCTGTAATTTTGCAGTGAATTTTGAAATCAAGAAGCGTGAGTCCTCCAACTTTCTCCTTGTCAAAATTATTTCGGGTACTCCGGGTCCCTTGAAACGCCGTATGAAATTTGGAATGTATTTTTCTGTATCTACAAAAAAAGTGTCCAGGGCTTCGGGGGTGATGGCAGTGAACCTGTGGAGGAACCAGCATTTCGGGAACACTGTCGTCCTAGCGGCGTCCAGTCACCCGGCCGTGAACACAGGACATCTGTCCGCGTATTAACGCCTTCCGTGGTCGTTCAGTAACACGGTGTAGTTCCCGTAAACAAGTCTCCTGTCTCGTTGGCCTAACTTGTTTCTAAATGTCTTACTCTTTTTGACGCCATTTTAAAAGGAATCGTTTCCTTAATCTGAAACGTGAGTGACGTCTGCCTGTTGATTTGTGTCCTGCCGCCTTCCTGAGTCTGTCAGCGCTGACCGTGGTTTCCCGTCGGAGACTTCAGGGTTTCCTACACGTGAGACCACGCTGCTGTGAACACGGGACCTCGGGTCTCCCTTCCCAGGCCACCTCCCCCACCCGCACAGCTGTCCCCCCGTGGCCCCCCGGGTGGCCCCCTGCCCGCCCACAGTCCCGGCTGCCAGTTTCTGCTTCTCGAGGCCGCGGAGTCCGATCTGTTCAGAGGAACTAAGTAGACGCGCTCACTCGGCTCAACTCACCTGCTCGACGGGCCGCATCCGGCTGGGGTTTTCTTTCCAGGCTCCGATCAGGCGGTGTCCGAGTTCCCCACCGCCGTCGGACCCCGGGCTTGTCCTGCGGCCCAAACAGGCCTGGGGCCGCCCCACTGCACAGATGCAAGGCCACGCGGCATTAGGAATCCGAGGACATGGCACTCTGTTCCCCCCGAGACTGCGTGCAGATGGCCCTGAAGCCGCTCTTCTGCTTCCAGCACCACACGGGCCTTCATGCAAGGCTGCGTCTCCCCCCAGCAGGAGCCTCGGCGAGGGGCTGTGGGGACGGAGGCGAAGGACCCCAAGCCGGGCAGGAGCACGTGCCACAGAAACCACCCAGAATCCACGGGGGAGAGCAGGGGAATGTGCAGCGTCTGCTCAGTCTGACAGGCTCGCGGCTGGCTGCTCCCAGGGACCATGGAAGTGCCCATGTGGGGACACTGAGCCCCCCCTCCTTGGGTTCTAACCGGTTTTTCTGGAAGGGACTCCTCAGGAATAAGGGTGGACGTGAAGCGATGGAGACACAGCCCGAGTCACCAGCAACAAGGGCCCGTGGGAAGAGTCCCGGCGCACCTGTCGCTGGAGCCCACCCGGCGCAGACCCGGCCCCTTCTCCTGCAGTAGCGCCGCCCCGCTCGTTCAAAGGCCCTGGGACGTTTCCAGCCCACTGCTTCCGGCTACTGTTGCCAGACACACGGGGCAGGTGTTTCTGCGGGGCCTCCGCACCTGCCGATGCCGGAGGAAAGGCCGCGGGGTCCTGTCCGCGGGCGGCCTCGTTTCTGACCCGAGCGCAGGTCACACCCGGTGCTCACTGTGAAAATCTGCCGCGTCGCGCACTTGGGATTTGTGACGTAAACTTCAGTAGAAGGAAGACAGACGGGTCATTCCCGGAGACGATCGGGGACGCTCTCTTTTAGGAAAGGGACTGGGACGGGTCCCACTGTTTTTATCGGCATCTCCTCCTTGGGACAGGGTTACGGGTCCCAACCCTGCCGGACTCAGGCGCGCCCCAGCGACCCTGCTGTGGCCAAGTAAGCGTGGGAGGGAGTTATGTGTGTCACTTCTTCCTTTCAGAGGCCGCTCCCGCCATTCTCTCCCTCCTCCCTCCTCCTTCCTTCGTCCTTCCTCCTCCTCCCTCCCTCCTCTTGCTGGTCCACTGGTCGGTGGTGTCTTACCTGCGCCAGTGGATGGCTTCTCATGGGCAAGAGGCAGAGGGGGAAAGCCAGCAACAATGATGTGCGTTAAAGGTGGCCTGGAGTCACAGCAGGGAGAGGGAGGAAGAGGAGGAGGGGTGAGGATGAAGAGGAGGGGAGGAGGGGCGGACTGCCTACCTAACTTGGAGATGTACTGAAACACTCCAGTACTCACACAGTGTGGCGTCGGGGAGAACACACACACATCAGTAGGACAGAAGAGGACCCAGCAGTCGGCCCACGTGAACACCGCCAGCCCGCCTCTGACACAGGAAGGAAGGCAAGCATTGGAGCAAGGGCAGTTGTGGCAACAAATGTGCTGGAACACCCGGACGTCCTCCTAGGAAAATGAACGAGCCTGACGCAGACCTCACACGTCTCATGAAGACTGACTCAAAAAGGATCATAGGCCTGAAGTGCAAAACTCTATAAAGTTTCTAGAAGAAACTCAGGAGAAAACGCAGGTGACCTTGGGCAAGGTGAGGACTTTTCAGCAGTGAAGGAAATAACTGATAAGCTGGAATTAAGTTTTCAAACTTTTGTTCCATGAAGAACACGGTCACACGGGGAAGGAAAACCACCCCGGACACGGGATTTTGTCACCAAGATACATATACAAAGACTTTTTGAAACTCAATGGTCAGAAACAACCCAATGGAAAAATGGGTCACTGACTAGAAGAGACACCTCACCAAAGGAGACAGACTGATGGCAAATAAGCATTTAAAAAAATGCCCCACATCATCCGTCAGAGAAAAGCAAATAAACACGTATCACTAGGCACCTGCAGAACAGCCCAAGTCCAGAAAGCCCAGATCACAGACAACACCAATTTCTGGAGAGAACATGGCAAAGCCAGAACTCTTGCTCATGGCTGGCAGGGATGCAAAATGGTGCAACCACTCTGGAAGACAGTTTGGTGGTTTCTTAAAAAACTAAGCATAGTCTTGGCCTAAGTCCAGCAAGCTCCCTGGTATCTACCCACTGGAGTTGAAAATTTATGTCCACACAAAACCTGCACACAATTATAGCATCTTTAGTCATAACTGCCTCGCCTTAGAAGCAACAAAGATGTTCTTCAGCAAGTGAACAGGTAAACTGTGGAACATACAGAAAATGGAATATTGTTCGGTGATAAAAAGAAATGAGTTTGAAGGTATGTCACCATGGTGGCCTAAGACAGTCCTTGTTTTTGTCCCCCCCCCCCCCGACAATGAAAATTAACGAAGATAAACAAAATTGACAAATATTTAGTGATGCTAAGACTCAAAATCCGAAATGGAGAGACATTACAATAGATACCTCAATAATAAAAAGGATCCTAAGAGACTGCTTCGAATAACTGGAAACCACCAAACTAGATAACCCAGAAGTATGGACAAATTCCTAGATACACACAACCTACCAAGATTCAATCAAAATGAATTAAAAAACAGGAACAGACCAATAAGAAGAGATTTAATCAGTGACCAAAAACCTATCAACACAGAAAAGCCCGGGACCAGATGACTTTCCTGGTGAATTCTACCAAACATTTGAAGAGAAATCAACACCAGTCTTCCTCAAATTCTTGCAAAAACTTCAAGAGGAGAAAACACTCCCAAACTCATTTTACAAGGCCAGCATTACCTGGCTAAAGGCAAATAAGGATAATATAAGGAAAGAAAACTACAGACCAATATTCCTGATAAACACAGATGCAAAAAGTCTCAACAAAACATTAGCAAACTGAATCCATCAGCACAACTAAAAGGATCAGACATTATGATATACTATGATTCATCCCTGGGATGCCAGGATGGGTTCAACATACACAAACCAATAAACCTGAAGCTGCACGTTAAAAGAATGAAGATAAAAATCATACAATCATATCAACAGATGCAGAAAACACATTTGGCACAATACAATATCCTTTCATGATAAAATCCCTCAACAAACTGGGTACAGAACATACCTCAACATAATACAGGTGACCTACGACAAGCCCACGGTGAACATCATACTCAATAGTGAAGGTTAAAGCTTTTCCTCTACCGTCAGGACAGGATGCCCACTCTCACACTCCTGTTCAACACAGCACTGGAACTCTCAACCAGAGCAGTCTGGCAAGAAAAAGAAATAAAAGGCATCCAAATTGGAAAAGAAGTAAAATTGTCTTTATAGACGATATGCTCTGAAACACAGAAGATCTGAAGGACTCCAACAAAAAAAATTAGAACTAACCAGTGAATTAAGTTTCCAGATACAAAATCAACCCACAGAAATCAGCTGTGTTTCTAGACACTACCAATGAAATATCCAAAAAGCAAATAAAGAGAAGTATCCCATTCACAATGGCACCAAAACCAAGAAAATATTTAGGAATAAATTTAGCCAAGGAGGTGAAAGTTCTGCACAATGAAAACTGTAAGACCCAGGAGGAAACTGAAAAAGACACAAATGGAAAGATGTTCTGTGTTCGTGGATCAGAAAAATTACTGTTGTTAAAATGGCCATACCACACAAAGCCATCTATAAGGCCATCCCTATCAAAATTTGAATGTCATTTTTCACATAAATAGAAAAAAAAATCCGTAAACATATGGAAGCACAAAAGACCCTTAAGAGTCAAGACAATCCTGAGAAAAGAACAGACCTGAAGGCATCACACTTCCTGATTTCAAGTTAAAATACAAAGCTGTAGTGATTAAAACAACATGGCACTGATCTAAAATTCAACACACCGACCAATAATGGAATGGAACAGAGAGCACCGAAATACACCCTTGCATATACAGTCAACTCCTACCTGACAGAAGAACCAAGATTACTCAATGGGAAAAGGCTGGTCTCTTCAATCAACCGTGTTGGGAAAGCTGTCTAGCCTCGCGAACAAGAACAAAACTGGACCCCTAGCTTACACCATCCACCAAATAATGTGAAGCTGACTAGTGATGCAGAACACCTGAAACCACGGAAACCTTCTGGAAGGGTGTGGGGAACAGGCTTAGGGATCCCCTGAGCTTGCACCAATGGGTCAATAAGGCATAAAGAAGTAGAAAGCCACAGGATGTATGCGTCCAAGATTAGGTAAACAGGGCAAAGGCTGCCAGTATAGGACAAAGGTATAGGAATAAGAAATCTCAGGATGAAAACCTCCAAGATGAGGTAAACAAGATTAGGTATGCAGGGCGGAAATGCTTCCCAACTTAGTACAACAGCAGAAAGCTGCTTTCACAGGAAGGAAGGACCAAAATAGGTAAACAGGTAAATAGGACTTTAGACCTCTACGGTATGAAGTTGCCCAGAGAGGAGCTAATTAGTGACAGAAAGGTGCCTTGTTGACCCTGAGGTAGCATCTCCCTCTCATCCCCCAAGCTAGCTAAGATAAACAGATGTGGTGCCTCATGCCTGCTGCAAACAACCATCTGCCCAGCACCAGACTTTGTTTTGTATTGACCCAAACCCCTAAGACCGCATACCTTCAAAACCCTCTTTCCCTCATATCTATGAGTTACCATTCATGGTTTCATTGTCTCTCTGTGCACGTCCATTACTCTTGTAAGCCTTCTGAACCTAATAAAAATGGAGCAAGGACCTTTACTCAAGTCTCTTGTCTCCTCCCGGACATTAGCCTCTCTCACATTTCAATCCTGCGTCCACTCTCTTGCTGGACAAGAGAGAACTCCAGACCCAGAGTCTACGACAGAAGGGAACACAGTGAAGAAGCACCCTGACATTGGTCTTGGTAATGATGCTTTGTCTAGGACACCAAAATCACAAGCAACAAAAGTGAAAATTAATAAGTGGGATTACAACAAACTGAAAAGCTGTGTGCAGCAAATGAAAATCCACAAAATCAAAGACAACCTACAGAATGAAAAAAAAAAAACATTCATGAATCAGATATCTGATAAGGGGATGTTAATATATATAAAGAACTTCTACAACTCAAAGCCAAAACAGTCAATTTAAAAATGGGCAAAAGAAGTGAATAAATGTTTTCTCCAAAGAAAACATCCAGATGGCCACCAGGTACATGAAAAGAGGCTCAGCATCACTCAGCATCAGGGAAATGCAAGTCAAACCCACAACAAGACATCACCTCACACCTGTTAGGATGGTCATCGTCAAAACCAGTGGAGATAAATGTCGGTGAGGATGCGGAGAGAAGGGAGCCTTGGTGCACTGCTGGTGGGAAATGGAATCACTAGGGTTGCCATGGAAAACAGCATGGGGCCTCCTCGGAATGTTAACAACTGAACTACCCTATGGTCCAACGGTCCACTTCTGGGTGTATTTCCAGAGGGAATGAAACACGGTCTCAGAGAAGTGTCTGCACTCCCACGTTCACTGAAGCATTATTCGCAACAGTCAAGACGCGTTAACAGCCTAAGTGTCCACGGGCGGGTGAGTGGACAAAGATGTGTGGACAATGGAATTCAGCCTCAAGAAAAAAAGAAAATGCTGCCATTTTCAACAACATGGATGGGCCCGGAGGGCGTTAAGCTAAAAAAAAAAAGGAAGGTCAGAGAAAAACAAATACTGTATGATCTCACTCATATGTGGAATCTTACAAACAAAAAGTAACTCAGAGGCAGAGTGAACTCAGAGAAAGAATGGTGGTTATCAGGGGCTCGGGGGCTGGGGGAAGTAGGGAGAAGTCGGTCAAAGGGCCAGACTTCCAGTTAGAAGGTAAATTCTGGGGATCTGAGGTACAGCACGGCAATTATAGTTAATACTATAGAGTAAACTTGCAAGCTGGAAGACAGTAAATCTTGACTGTTTTCACCACAAATAATGCTAATTATGTGAATGTAATGCAAAAGCTGACACCTCCATCAAAGTTCCGCATCAACACACACTCACCTTAAACTCACACAATGCCGACTATAACTCGGTAAGGCTGGGAAAGAAAAGGAAGTGAGCCGTCAAGCCCCGAAGAGACGCGGAGGAACCTTGGACGCGTATCGCTAAGTGAGAGCAGCCGCCCTGGAAAGGCCACGGGCTGCATGATTCCAACCGTATGGCATCTGGACAAGGCAAAACCAAGGAGACAGTAAAGGATCGGCGTTGCCAGGGCTCGGTGAGGATGAACAGGGGATTCTTACGGGAGTGAGAATACTGTGTGCGGCCCCGTCGTGGTGGATACGTTCTATTATACCCTTGTCCAACAGCGAGCCCACGGAACGTCCACCACCAGGAGCAAACCCTAGGGCAAACTGCGGCCTCTGTGATGAGCTGTCGTTGTAGGTTGAGAAGTAATGAATGGCTCAGCCGGCAGAGGAGGTTGATAACGGCAGGGGGGGTGGGGGGGGTGTGCACGGGGCAGGGAGACATGGGAATCTGTACCTGCCTCTCAATTTTGCTGTGGACCTAATGCTACCCTAAAAAAATTAAACTGTTTCCTTTTTTTAATGATAGTTGTTCTAAGCTAAGTTTACAGAGTTGGTTTACTACACATGGATTCATAAATGCTTATTTGCACAAGTGACCTGCTGTTGCACAGACTGCTCTGAGACGGGCTTTAAGTAGGCCCCACGCCAACTTGGGGCTTGAACTCACCACCCCGAGATCGAGAATGCCATGCTCCACCAACTACACCAGGCAGGCACCCAAAACAAACTATTTTAGGGGCGCCTGGGTGGCTCAGTCGGTTAAGCATCCGACTTCGGCTCAGGTCGTGATCTCGCGGTCTGTGATTTTGAGCCCCACGTCGGGCTGTGCTGACAGCTCGGAGCCTGGAGGCTGTTTCAGATTCTGTGTCTCCCTCTCTCTCTGACCCTACCCCCATTCATGCTCTGTCTCTCTCTGTCTCAAAAATAAGCGTTAAAAAATTTTTTTAAATAAATATTTTAAAATAATGACTCATTTTTAAGCTTAAATTCATGTAAATGGCCCCAAATTGCCCTCTTACTAATTGCTAACCAAATACAGCCTGTGAGGGCTCTGAGACTCAGCCTCCTCTCTCCTAGTTTAAAACGGATTTAAAATGCAAATGCAACCACCACCATACCCACCACACTTGCTCCTCCTGAGCCCCTGCCCCTTGCAGGTACCGTTCCCAGGGACCCTGGCCTGACACAGGAGCCATGGCAAGGGGGACTGCCACAGGGACAGGGCTCCCTGGCTTCCTCCTTCCCCTTCCCCGACCTGTGACAGAGGGACTGGGGGACTGGGGGGGACCAGGTCCTGAATCAGAAACCAGCCTCCCTATCAGTTCACCGAACACAACTGCTCAGGGAGGGGGTGACTCAGTCAGCACATCCTGAGCTGTCCCACAGGAAGACCCTTCCCGAGGGACCCCGCCGTGGGCTGGGGGCCAGACTTCTCCCAGTCCTGCCTCCTGCCAGTGCCTTCCAGGCCGGGTCATCCCCGACCAGGGCTCCTCTCCACAGACGGGACGTTCCAGCCACCCACCCCCCCCAGGGCTCCTGTCTCAGAGCCTGGGGCCAGGAGAGCCCCAATCACCCACGTGTGCTCCAATCCTCCCGGTGACGGGGAGCTCACCACCCGTCGGGCAGCCTCCCACGGGACGGTGCGAAACCCCTCCCTGCTGGCCCAGCCCTGCAGACAGCACGGCTCCATCCTGCACCCCCACTTCCTGCTCTCCTGAGTCGGGTCTTCTCCGGCGGGGCCCCTGCCCCCAGTCACCCCTGCTCCCAGCCGCCCCCACAGCCCCTCAGGTCCCAGAGCAGGCAGGTGCCCAGGACCCCTGCTCCCCACAGACCCTTCCCTCCTGCAGCCTCGGGGGCAGAGCAAACCCCCCAGCGCCCACACAGGCACCAGCCGGGGCTCCATCTGACGGCTCAGAGGGAACCGTTGGGGCTCGGGGGGTCCTGCCGCACGTCCCGCTTGCTTTCTGCCCGGGCGCGGCTTCTAACCTGCACCCACGTTCATCACGCAAGGCCGACGTCCTCGCCCTGGAGCCGGGCTCTGCTGCCCCGGAACGCGGCCCCACGGCTTGAGGTCTAGGACGCAGGTCCCCTTGTGATCCAGTCGCGGGCTGGGCCCTGAGGCAGGACGCCGGCTCCACATTCTGGAAACCCGGAGCTTCTCCCTACAGAGGAGGCCCTTACTCCTTACACACACCCTCCTCCTCCTCCTCCTGCTCACACCTGCAGTTAAGGCCACGGAGCACAGCAAACACACCTGCCCTTCATCCCTGGGCTGAGCTGCAGGTGACACCCAGCAGGGCGCTGGGCCGCCCCTGGCAGGGATCCCTCCCACCCACGCTCGGGCATTTGCTGCAAAGCCACTCACCTGGGGACTCAGGCAGGTGTGGGCAATGCACGGAACCGGCCCTGACTTCCCCAGGGGGCACAGAGGCCAGGGAACCCTGGGGACCCAGGCGTCCCGACTGCTGGTGCCAACCCCCCTGTCTAGAGACGCGCAGCCCCGTTCCCAGAGACCGGCCTGAGGGTGAACGCAGGGGATGCGTGGGCCTCCCTCCCAGAAGACCCCGTGCATGGCCAGGCCTGGTCCCCGTCAAGTCCATGAGCTCAGACCCCCGAAGGCAGCTCTCTGGGCCCTCACCTGTAGGGGCTTCTCAAGGGGCCTCACCTGGGAGCCCACATCCGGGAGAACCTTACCTGGGGTCCGTATCTAGGGGGGTCCACACAGAGGGACCCTCACCCCCGGGTCCCATACCTAGGGGGGGCGGTCCACACTTAGGGGGCCTCACCCGGGGGAGCCTCAAGAGGGCTGTCAGAGGCCCCGACTGGGGAAGGGGCCCGAACCCTCGGGGCTGCGGCCTGAGATGCAGGGACAGGCATCTGAGACTCGGGCAGGCCTCTCGCTTCGACCGCTGACTTCACCTCACCTCCCTTCCGTCGGGCTCGGTGCCTGGGTCACGGGCCGCGGGCACCGCCGCTCCCTCCTGGGACACGGGCCGGTCCTCGGGGTGGAGGAAGCCAGCCCTTCTCTCCCAGCCACAGGACCTCTGCTCTGGCTCTCAGGGGCCCGCTGGGGGGCGGGCAGGAGGCGGCACCTGCCCGGGGGGCGGGGCGGGGGGGGCGGGGCTTGCTCCAGGCTGCTGTGCATGGCAGGAAAACACCTGCTGCTCCTGCCCCTGAGCTGGCCCAGCTGCCAGGAGGCACGTTAGGCAGAGGAGAGAACCATCTGCCTCCCTGGCACACGCGGGCCTCCCCGCGGCGGCGGCTGGCAGATGACACCGACGGGGACCACGTCGCCCCGGGCACGTCGGGGCCCCTCCTCTGGGGCCTGGCGATGGCCCTCGGGCTCCGTCGGAGGACGTGTGCTCAGGCAGAGGAAGGGTGCGGGCACCGCCTCCCCCGGGTCCGCTGCCCCGTCCCCCGGTCCGTCTGACACGGGCCCACCGGCCGAACCGGGTCTGGACCTGCCGCCCGGAGACCCGCTCTGAGGGGGGGACGTGGGGGGTGGCGGGAAACACCTGCCCCGGGCGGTGCTGGCGCGGAGGGGACTCTGCGGACCGGCCGCTAAGGAGGAGTTCGGCCGGGGAGGGGAAGGGGGCTCCGCGCGGGGACCTCCCGGCCGCTCGGGCTGGATGGGCATCCTGCGGGGACGCGGCTCGGGGTGCGGCTCTCCGACGTCGTGGTCATCAGAGCCGCGGGGCGCACGTCACGTCCGGGATCCCCACGTGTGTCCCATGTCTTATGTCTACAGGTCACGTCCTGGATCCCCACGGGTGTCCCCATCTGTGATATCAGCATGTCTGGCACGTCAGGTCTCAGATCCCCACGTGTGACGTCATGTGTCACAGGCGCAGGGCTCATGTCTCCTCCTGTATCAGCCCGTCGATGTCATCTGCCAGAGCCGCACGTCCCAAGTCCTGTTCTAGAGCCGCAGGTCTGACGTCATCTGCTGTATCCACGCGGCCCACGTCACTTCCCGTATCTCACGGTCCCACGTCGTCTGTCAGAGCCGCGCGGCGCACATCACGTCCCGGATCCCCACGTGTGATGTCATCGGTCAGCGGCGCAGGGCGCACTCACATCCTGGAGCCGCACGTCTGACGCGTCCGTTGTACCCACACGTCGCCCGGCACGTCCTGTATCAGCCGTCGGGCGTCACCTCTCAGGGCCGCTCCTCACGTCCTGCCCGGATGCTGCTCGCGGGTCCGGGCCTGGGGCCGCTCTGATCCCGGGTTGTGACCCGATCGCGTCCGCGGGCGACTCTTGACAGTGCCGATGGCCTCTCAGACAGCGCACCTGCCCTGCTCACCACGCCCTCCTCTGTGTCCCAACCCCACGACACGTCCACCCCAGCACCTGCGCACACACCTGGCGTCAGGTGGGGCACCTTCCGGTCAGTGCCAGCTGAACCTTCTTCTTGGTCTCCTGCTGCTGACCTAACGAGTTACTACAGTCAGTGGCTTGGACGACGCGAATTTCTTCTGTCCCAGTTGTGCAGGTGACAGGTCTGATGTGGGCTCCCTGGGCTACAGTCAGGGGACCATCCGGCTGCGCTTCTTTCTGGGGCTGTGGAGCAGGACCCGCTTGCTCATTCACGCGGGGTTGTTGGCGGCTCCTGGGGTCGTAGGGCTGACCCCGTGTCCTTCGGGCTGTCAGCCGAGGGGCTTTCCCCCGAGAGGGGCCCCTCGCTCCCCTTTCAGAGCCCCTCTGACGTTGCAAGCCTGTCCTCCTCCTTCTGTCTGGTCCCCCGCCAGCCGGGAAAAGTCCCCCGTTCCAGGCCCCACACGGGGGATCCAGAACACCCTCCCCATCTCAAGATGGGTGACTTCATCCGTCGACAGAGTGCCTTGTCCCCTGTAAAAGGACACGGTCACAGGTCCTGAGGATCGAGTGTGGACACCTTCGGGGACATCCTTCTGCCAGCCACACCTCCACAGCCTTGGCTCGGGGTTCTCCTACCCCGTTTCCCTGACGGGATGCTGTGATTTGCTGAACTGCTCCTCTCTCTGTCACCCTCCTCTGACCTGGGCTCAAACCTTCTCAAGGTCAAGAGCAGTCTTCAATTTCCAGTGGATGCAAAGTTGACCTCTTGGGACACCCTCAGACAGGTGGTTTGGGGACACGATGGACGGGGGGCAGCGTGCCCGGTGAAGGGGTGTCTGTTTGCCCAGCACCAGCCAGCACAGCCGCCATGTGGGACGGGCTCGGCCAGCCCCGAACGAGCAAGAGCGTCCAGGAACCGAACCGCACGTGAATCTCCTCCCTCGCTAAGCACTGGCCGCCCAGCCAAGCTGCTTAAGTGCCGACACCTCTAAGTCCTGCCCAGCCGGTGTTCTTCAAGTTCACGGTCTCCGCCTGGGAAGTGCTGGGTCTGACACACAGCCCAGTGCCTCCCCCGCAGGCCCCACATTCCCAAGATCAGATCCAATGTCCCCCACTCACTTTGCACCCCGCTGCGAGACTCTGTCCTGCCTCCTGCGTGGCCCCACCTGCTAGCCAGCCCCACCCACCGTCCTGCTGCCCCGTGCTGGTCCTCAGCCCCCCATGTCTACACTGAGCGCCTGCCTCACCTGCTTCCTGCCGTGTGCACCTCTGAAGAGAGAGGTTAGGGCTCCAGCCGGAAAAGCTCTGACGACTCTCGGGGAGGCACAGACGTAAAGCTGTAAAAGCTGGTTTCTGTTTAGAAGTGCACGCCCACCACCTCACAAAGCACAGAAGATTCTGGCATGGGCTCATCAGGTGGCGACCAGGCATAAAAAGTTGATTCCTACGAGGAACCTCTGATAAAGTCACATGGGGCTGAAAGCGGGACATCCAATGGAATTAGATGGGACAGCGTGCGGACACCCTACCAGAAATGAGCGGCGCTCGTTGAATAATCCGCCACTGACAGACAAGAAGACGGAGTTCTCTCACCTCCTAGGCCGACCTGACAAGACCCCCCGAGGGCATCTGGAGTTTGGGGAGATCAAAATTCTGGAAACAGTCTTGTCTCTGCGGCTCACTGCCCCATCCCACGTCTCTAAGTTTGGGTCCCCCAGCTCTGCCGTGACCTGGCCCTGCCGGCCCGGCCCCCCGTGTCTCCTGTAACGTCTCTCTGCCCACCTGGTTCCCACCCTGGCCCTGCTCCTTACTCCCTGACCACTTTCCCCAGGACCTCGGCTTAGCTCCAGGACCCAGGCTGCTGCCACCACGCCAGAGGGCAGAGGGCTCTGGAGGTCTCCCCGAGGAAGTCACACGCTCTGCTCAGGAGGGACTCACGACGCCTCCACTCGGCAATCCCAGTGTTCCAGGCGGGGTGGGAGTGCGGGCCGTCCGCCCCCTGCCCGCAGCCTCCCGTCGCCAGCCGAGCATCAGAAAAGACAAATGAAGCCGATCTTAACCCAGCAGCCCCG
>NW_024412423.1:0-4685 GCF_014898765.1 Herpailurus yagouaroundi
CTAACTAGTGTTCCCTCAAATCAGAGGGGCGATTAGCAAACTCTAGGGACCGGGTATAATTAACATCCCTATGAAGAAATCAAAATTGCTACCTCTACATTTGCAGATTTAGAGAAAGCAAAGAAGAAAACATCTTGACTTGAATCTTTAAAACTGACATTTTAGAAGAAAAGGGAATTATACTTATCTCCATTATTCCCAGATTCTGTATCTGTGAATTCCCCTATCCCCTCCAGTTTACTTGTAACTCCAAATGCAATTCTTGTATTTCTGTTACACTCATTCACAAACATGCATAGAGAAGCAAAAAACTGTAGTCACCCAGAACAGTTCCCAGATGAGGTCCAACAAGGTAACACTCTGGCTTCACTTTTCACAATGTGAACAAGTGTCTTCTTCATAATTTAGTGCTATATTTGTTTTTGCATATTTGTTTTTTGCGTATTTGTGCTTTTTGTGGGTGAATTTGAGGTTTTAAATGGCCCTAAAGCATGGGGCTGAAATGCCAGCTGCAAGGCTGTGAGGTGTCTAGTGTTCGAGCTAAGTTTCCCTCAGGCATTCATTAGTGTCCAAGAGTTCAAGGTTAATGAGTTGACAATATACATTAAATAAGGTGTCTTTAAACATAAACACACATAAAACAAGCTTATGTATTGACTAGTTGATGAAAAGTGTTGTGACTAGAGGTTCACAGGAACCTAACCATGTATCTCCTTTCGGAGCAATGCTTCAGTACTTGCTAATTCCATGCTCAAGGTGACCATATATAGCATAACTACTGTGAATAACAAGAATCCACTGTAACTGGAAACGGTGGCCATTTGAAATTTTCCCCACTCACAACTCCTGATGAAGTTAAAGACCAGGATTTCGGGGTCACGGTAAGGTAAACTTCACAAAAGGAAGAGGACTGTGCTGTGAGAATGGCAAATTGGATTAAGAAGAAGAAGAGAGACCCGATTAAATTACATGAAGGGCACTAAGGAGAACATTTGGCAGATTAAATCCATTGATAGTACTTAATTTAAAAATAGCAAAGTTGATGGGGAAGGAAACGGCCTTAACAGGGCATGTGAGTTAACAAATGGAAGTTTCAATCCGTGAAGGAAAACACATCTGCAAAGGTACCCTCATCAAACTTTGGTGGGAAAGAATTCAGGTCTTAAATGCAAGGAAAGAATGTCGCTTGTTCAAATTAAAGAGATCTAGTTTAAGTAAAAGAAGATTAGGCCTGGAGGTAAAAAGCCTAGAACCTGAGAATGCAAAGACTGAGGCGAGTATTAGAAAAAAGGCAAAAGAACAAAGAAAGGTGAGAATATCAGGCTCAAAACAGAATGACAGTGGAGGTGGTGTGATGCAGATGAAGAAAGGGCTGAACTCAGGTAAGGGGACTCACAATAGTGTGTGCTCTACCGCTAAGGAGCTCCACCATCTGGTTAACTGACCTTAATAAAAGGAAATGTTTGTTGCGAAGCTCAGTCAGTAACATCCGAACCGGTTACACCTTTTGCACTTTCCTAACTTCATTTTTTAAAGATTTTATTTTTAAGTAATCTCCACACCCAACATGGGGCTTGAACTCACAACTTCAAGATCAAGAGTCAAATGACTGAGCCAGCTAGGTGCCCTGTTAATAAATTTATTTTTATTATTATTAAAAAAAATTTTTTTAACGTTTATTTATTTCTGAGACAGAGAGAGACAGAGCATGAGTGGGGGAGGGGCAGAGAGAGAGGGAGATACAGAATCAGAAGCAAGCTCCAGGTTCTGAGCTGTCAGCACAGAGCCCGATGCAGGGCTCGAACTCACAAACCGTGAGATCATGACCTGAGCCGAAGTTGGTCGCTCAACCGAGCCACCCAGGCGCCCCTAATAAATTTATTTTTAAATGAACATGCTTATTATATAATTCAACACTGTTTAAAAATACCAAATCCCATCACCTGGTGTAACTACCATTATATCATATTCGTGTTAATATAAAAAAAAACAAACAGGAAACAAAATTAAACTATACATGATTCCTTAATGTGATTTAAAAAAAAAAATTAAAAAATGATGGAACCATAGAACTTTTGTTTGCTATAAAAGATTTTCTAAAACTGATCTAAGATTAACAGAGATTCTAAAAACATTAAAGGTTACAAATCTTAGTTTTAACTGCATGTTTTGCTTTTAAACTTGATTGCCTACAATGAAAGTGAAATAGACCATCATTGTACATTTCCCCCATCCACTCATTACATACTTTTTCTATCAAAAGCTTGTATCATCTCCAAGGAAGATAAGTAAATGGTCAATAAATACACGCAAAGATGCTCGATTTCATGAACCATCAAGGAAACCCTAATCAAAGCCACAATGCTTCTTTCATGCCCACTAAGATGGCTAAATCAAAAAGACATATGTAACAATTGTTGCCAAGGAGTGGAGAAATTGTAACCCTTGTACAAGGTGGTTTAGAATGTAGAATGATGCAGAAACTTTCAGAACAGTCTGGCAGTTACTCAAAAAGTTAAACATTTACCATATGATCTAGTAATTCCACTCCTAAGTACCTACCTGACAGAAATGAAAATGCCCACAAAGAAACTTGTACACAAATGTTCACAGCAGTATTATTCTTAGAGCCAAAAAGTAGAAACAATCTGTGATGCTTTGATTTATAACAAAAAATATACATTTGATCTTCATCTCTGTTTCCAGAATGGAGCTCCTAAAATCCTTGGAATTTCTGAAGTGATTAAAACAGTAAAGGTGTCTTTTATTACAGGTGCTCCTTTCAAGGACACCAGAGTTTAACCTTAAATGAGGTGACTTTTTTAATGCCCCCATAAATGGGGACTTGTTGCCAGGGACACCAAGCAGGATTAGAGAATTGAAATTTTCAGTCCCCACCAGCCCCCATCCCCAACCACCAGGGAGAAGAGAGGGGGGAGAAGTTGTATCAACCACCAGATTTAATCAACCGTGCCTAATGAAGCCTCTGAGGGAATCTGTTAACTATGGAGTTCTGAGCTTTCAAGAGTAGGGAACACAGGGAGGTATGGGGAAGGCGAGGGGTCTGGAAAGAGCATGGAAGTTTCTTACCTGTTCCCTACACCTTGCTCTATGGGATCTCTTCCATTGGCTGTTCCTGAGGTTTTATAATAAGCCAGTAATCTAGTAAGTAAACTCTTCTCCTGGTTCTGTAAGCTGATAATAGCAAATTAATTAAACCCAAGGAGAGGATGATCCTGGGAACCTCTGGATTTGTAGCTCCTCAACTGAAAGCACAAGATAACCTGGACTTGTGACTAGTGTCTGAAGTTGAGGGGAGCAGTTCTGTGGGACTGAACCCTTAACTTGTGGTACCCGACACTAGTGTCAGAATTGAGTTCAATTATAGGACACCCAGCTGAGGTGGTGTCACAGAATTGCTTTAAGTGTAGAAAACCGGCACATCCAGTGTTGAAGTAAAGTAGTATTGCAGTAGAGTACTGAGTAGACAAGACACACAGGAGTGTGTTTTTACACAGATAAATAAATACAATGATACACAGATAGATAAATACAATTCCATGTCTGATATCCACACATGGAACATTATTCAGCCACTAAAAGGAATGAAGTACTAATACATGCTACAACACGGATGAATCTTGCAAACATTATCCTAAGTATTAAGAAGGCAGTCACAAAGACCACAAGAAAATGTTTGGAACAGGCAAATCTATAGATGTAGAAAATAAACTACTGGCTACCTAGGGCTAGGGGACCGGAAGGAAATGGGAAGTGACTGCTAATGAGTACAGGGTTTCTTTTGGGGAGCTAAAAATGTTTTAAAAGTGAATGTGATAATGGTTGCACACCTGTGAATAAACGAAAACCCACTGACTGTGCACTTTAATGAATTATAGGATACGTGAATTATATCTCAATAAAACAGTTACATAAAAAGTTTATAGCATAACAGAGAACAAAGCACAAAATAACATATGCAAAACAATTTGCATGTATACAATAATTAGATGAAAAAGTAACAGAAGATTCTATTCATAAGAAGAACCAGAAGGTAAAATACCTATGAATAAATCTACCAAGAAGTATATAGGACTTCTACAAAAAAACAAATGGAAAGACATCCTATAGGGAAGCCTGGGTGGCTAAGTTGATTAAGCATCTGACTTCAGGTCATATTACAGTTTGTGAGTTTGAGACCCACATTGGGCACTGCACTGATAGCTCAGAGCCTGGAGCCTGCTTCGGATTCTGTGTCTCCCTCTCTTTCTGCCCCTCCCTGCTTGTGCTCTCTTTCTCTCTCAAAAATAAATAAGCAAACATTAAAAAAAAAAAAAAAGTATCCTACAAATCACCCTAATTTATAAAACAACATGATCATGATAAAAATGCCAGGACCAGATAAGTTGATTCTGAATTTCATTATTGAAAAAAGTTGCCAACTATCATCTGTCAAAATTATAAACACATACACCCTTTTGACCTACATATACATTAGAAAGGATGCAAAACAATCTACAAGGTTATTCACTGTAGCAGTGGTTTGCCATAGACTGAACATCAATATAGTACTACTTAAATAAGTTACAGGGGTGCCTTGAGCCCTTCATCGGGCTACACACATGGAACCTACTTGAGATTCTTTCTTTCTCTCTCTGGAAAATGGGAAGGGAGAGGGAGAGGGA
>NW_024412423.1:4695-9675 GCF_014898765.1 Herpailurus yagouaroundi
GGGAGAGGGAAGGAGGGAGAGGGAAGGAGGGAGAGGGAAGGAGGGAGGAAAAATTACAGTGATAAGAGAACTATCTATTATTTAGAATCTCTCCACAGTACAATGTTACATGGGAAAAAAAGCAAAGTGCAGAAATTTGTACATAATATACTATCTTTTGAATTAAAAATAAGGTGTAGGGGCACCTGGGTGGCTCGGTTGGTTAAGTGTCCTGACTTCGGTTCAGGTCATGATCTTACAGTTTGTAGGTTCGAACTCTGCGTTGGGCTCTGTGCTGACAGCTCAGAGCCTGGAGCCTGCTTCAGATTCTGTGTCTCCCTCTCTCTATGCCCCTCCCCTGCTCATGTTCTATCTCTCTCTGAGAGATATTTAATGAATACACATTAAAAAAATTTTTTTTTAAATATGGTGTGGAATAAGAAACTGTATTTGTATTTACATATGTATGGAAGGACTCCAGAGGTGTATAAAAGAAACTAATAGCCCTGTGTATGAATGCATACGTGTGTGCATGCTGGGAGGTATAACGGGAAAAGGGGGATGAAAGGGAGACTTCCACCGTATACTTTATATTCTCCATGTCCCCTTTTCCTGTGATGTCCTTAACTCCACTTTCTCCTGGCTAATATCATTAACTCAGTAGTCAGCTATTCTAGGATGTTTTCCCTGATCCTGCCAAGCTGGCTAAGACCGTCTTAAAGAAAAGATAATATAATAGGTCAAGCTTTCTGTCCTGTATTTATCATGGTTTTATAATTATCTTCTTGTGGGAGTCTTCTATAGCCTGTAAGATTCCTGAAACCTTATGTCTCATCACCTTCCACATCAGAAGTCTCAGAGTAAATGAATAACATGTAAGTGATTTCCAGTAAGTTAGTGATGGCCTCAAAACTAGTATTGTGCATGTCCTGCCTCCACTTGAGTTTCCCTCCTCTCTTGTTTACCTGTCCGCACTCTAGACTTCCCTAGAGTAGACATCAGGGTCACCGAGAGGGTGGACAGCTGCACAAGCTGTTAACATTCTGAAAGCTACTTGACTCTGGAGTTACACTTACCACAATTACCAAAAAGAGCTAAATGTAGTACTATCTTTAAAAAATTCAGAAGAACTTGGGACGCCTAGGTGGCTTTGTCAATAAAGCGTCCAACTTCAGCTCAGGTCATGATCTAACAGTTCATGAGTTCGAGCCCCATGCCAGGCTCTCTCTGCTGTCAGTGCAGAGCCTGCTTTGGATCCTCTGTTCCCTCTCTCTCTGCCCCCCACCCTCACTCATGCATGCTTTCTCTCTCTCTCTCTCTCTCTCTCTCTCTCAAAAATAAACATTAAAAAAAAATCATACTGGCACAAAAACAGGCACTCAGACCAATGGAACAGAATACAGAACCCCAAAATAGACTCACAAACATATGGCCAACTAATCTTTGACAAAGCAGGAAAGAATATCCAATGGATAGACAGTCTCTTCAGTAAGTAGTGGTGGGAAAGCTTGCCAGTGACATGGAGAAAAATGAACCTGGACCACTTTCTTCCCCATACACAAAAATAAACTCAAAATGGATGAAAGACCTCAATGTAAGACAGGAAGCCATCAAAATCCTCGAGGAGAAAGCAGGCAAAAATCTCTTTGATCTTTGCTGCAGCAATTTCTTACTCAACACGTCTCCGGAGGCAAGGGAAACAGAAGCAAAAATGAACTATTGGGACCACATCAAAATAAAAGGCTTCTGCACAGCAAAGGAAACAATCAGCAAAATGGAAAGGCAACCGACAGAATGGGAGAAGATATTTGCAAATGACATATCAATAAAGGGTTAGTATCCAAAATCTATAAAGAACTTATCACACTCAACACCCAAAAACCAAATAATCCAGTGAAGAAATTGGCAAAAGACATGAACAGACACTTCTCCAAAGAAGACATCCAGATGGCCAACTGACACATGAAAAAATGTTCAACATCCCTCATCATTAGGGAAATACAAATCAAAACCACAGTGAGATCCCACCTCACACCTGTCAGAATGGCTCACATTAACAACTCAGGCAACAACAGATGTTGGCGAGGATGCGGAGAAAGAGGATCTCTTTTGTGGGAATGCAAACTGGTGCAGCCACTCTGGAAAACAATATGAAGGTTCCTCAAAAAATTAAAAATAGAACTACCCTACAATCCAGCAATTGCACTACTAGGTATTTATCCAAGGGATACAGGTGTGCTGTTTCAAAGGGACATATGCACCCCAATGTTTCTAGCAGCACTATCAACAATAGCCAAAGTATGGAAAGAGCCCAAATGTTCATCGATGGATGAATGGATAAAGAAGATGTATATGTGTGTGTGTGTGTGTGTGTGTGTGTGTGTACGTACGTACGTACACACACACACACACACACACACAAATGGAGTATTACTCGGCAATCAAAAAGAATGAAATCTTGCCATTTGCAACTACATGGATGGAACTAGAGGGTACTATGCTAAATGAAATTAGTCAGAGAAAGACAAATATCATAGGACTTCACTCATGAGGAATTTAAGATACAAAACAGATGAACACAAGGGAAGGGAAGCAAAAGTAATATAAAAACAGGGAGGGGGAGAAAACATAAAAGACTCTTAAATATGGAGAACAGATGGTTACTAAAGGGGTTATGGGAGGGGGGATGTGGGCTAAATGGGTATGGGGCATTAAGGAATCTACTCCGGAAATCATTGTTGCACTGTACGCTAACTTGGATGTTAATTTTAAAAAATTTTAAAAAAAGAAAATCAGAAGAACCTGATCCAGAATTTGAGCAACATGGTCTACCACTCTTCATGGAAAAACATAAAGAAAGCTTACTCAAACTAGACTCAAACTCAACTGAAGCCTTCAAAATGTCAGAAAATGTCACAAACTAGAAAAGGCTAATGTGTGACCCTACAGCTAAAGGCACCTGATTTATAGATCATTTAAAAACTACCAAGGAGGACCCCCCGCCCTCCATGGCCCCTGCACCCACTCTCCTGGGTGCCCAGCAGGCAAAGGTGCTGGAGGACATGCTGTGGGAACAGTCTGAGCCGCTGCCCTAGCTGGCCACCATCTGCCAGTTCAAGTGGTTACCTCCAACTGGTGCTGGAGCAGGAGCATGTGGCCAACACCAAAGAGTATGAGTGGATAAAAAAATCTGAACTTTGGTTTTGCCAAACTGAAGGCACTTGTGCTATTTCTTCCCCAGAGCAGGAAGCACAGCAAAGCTGATATCCTTAAAGGTGCAACTGAATACATGTAAGTTCCCAGTGATATTTTCAAAAGAGCCAAAGACTCAGAAGAAACTCCAGATCACCAGAACTATAGCAACAATACTTCTGAACCACATATATCCTTGGCTAGAAATCTATCGAGAAACAACACCCAATATGCCAGCTGTATTGTGGGCTTGAAGAATGAGGAGGAAAGGCCCGGGGCAGATGGTAGCAGTGGTGAGTCAGCATACACTTAGTCGCCAGAGCATGATGTCTAGGACTGGAGAGATCTCCCCAACCGGGAGTCTGGACAGATTCTTAGAAGTGGATGTCCTGAGTCACAGGCTTCCCCAAGTATGCGAAGTGAAAAGGCCAGACCAGGCCTACCTCCTAGAGACACATGCAGTCTTGAAAGTTTGAAAAAAAAAAAAAAAAAAAGACTCCCAAGGAGTCCAGACCTAAGTTCCTATATCCTGGAAGGTTCCTTAGTGTGACTCTGGTCAGTATATCTCTCCCTACCTGCACTGCCGCCTCAAGGGCCTGGAAAAAGTACCTGTTCTGGGCTACAGATGTACCTCAAAAGCAGGCAGTCACAGTGCTGCCACAACACAATGGAAGAACAAGAGGAACATGAAAGTTGTTTGTTATCTGCAGATTCTTTACGTAGAATTTAAAAATTTGTATATATCTGAATTTCAGCTTCCTGTAACAACAAAATAATTTGCTGTTGACCAACCACCCTACTGAAGGAAAGAAAAACTAGATGAAAACTGGTTATAAAACACAAAAATGAATTTGAAAGCACCAGAGAACTACCAAGGCAGCAAAGAGATGAGAGACAAAGAGCTCAGAAGAGAAGTACCAGGTAGGACAGGTCCCACATTACCTTTGGCAAAATATGCAGAATCACAAGCAGCTAAGGCAAGTAGATGAGGCGAAAGCAGAGAGGCTGAGGTGCTAAGCAAAGCTTTAATCCCTCTTCCACCGCTGGGGAAACAACACAGGAATTCGGGAACCATCACAGAAGACCCTGCTAAATCATCAAGATTCTAGTTAGGATCTATAAATGGTGGGGGGGGGGGGGGGGTGCCTGGATGGCTCAGTTGGTTAAGCTCAGGTCATGATCTCACAATTTGTGAGTTCAAGCCCCGCATAGGGCTCCCATGCTGACAGCGCAGAGCCTGCTTGGGGCTCTCTCTCTCCTGCTATCTCTTTCTGCCCCTCCCCTGCTCATGCTCATACTTCCTCTCAAAAATAAATAAATAAACTTAAAAAAAAAAAAGAAGATCTATAAATGTAGTAAGTATGACCTGCAATAAGCCAACCCAATGAACACCCCACAAAAGGAGATAAATCCTGGATTAGATTATGGTCAGCTGCTCCTACCGTGACTACCTGCCCAAGGACAAAAGTAAATCCACCCGTAAGGAAAAAGAACACCATCCAGACTATCAAATTATTCTACCATTTCATACAATTTCCAGAACTCAATGAAAATCACCAAAGTGGGGTGACTGGGTGGCTCAAGTAAGTGTCTGACTCTTCATTTTGGCTCAGGTCATGATCTCACAGCTATGAGATCAAGCTCTGCAGCAGGATTCACGTGGAGCCTCCTTAAGATTCGCTCTCTGCCCCTCTCCCGCTCATGTGCATAGGCACACTCTCTCCCTCTTTCTGAAAGAGAGAGAGAGAGAAAAGGAAGGAAGGAAGGAAAGGAAAGGAAAGGAAAGGAAAGGAAAGGAAAGGAAAGGAA
>NW_024412423.1:9685-32482 GCF_014898765.1 Herpailurus yagouaroundi
AAGGAAAGGAAAGGAAAGGAAAGGAAAGGAAAGGAAAGGAAAGGAAGGAAGGAAGGAAGGAAGGAAGGGAGAAAGAAAGAAAGAAAGAAAGAAAGAAAGAAAAGAAAGAAAGAAGAAAGAAAATTACCAAAGTATTGAAAACCAAAAGAAAAAGAAAAACAACAAAACAGAACTCCCAGGAGATTTGGATATTGGAATTATCAGACACAATCTTAAAAAAAAACTATGATGGGGGCACCGGGGGGCTTGGCTGGTTGAGCAATCAACTTCAGCTCAGGTCATAACCTTGCAGTTCATGGGTCTGAGCCCTACATCAGACTCCCTGCTGTCAGCACAGAGCCCACTTTGGAGCCTCTGTCCTCCTCTGCCCCTCTCCCACTTGCACTGTCTCAAAAATAAACAAACATTGAAAAAAAAAAAAAACAAACCTATGCTGGACTTGCATTTTAGGCAAGAAAGAGTGACACAAACTAGATTTACCCTCCTACATAAAACAACTAAAAACCAAACAAAAATATGAAAAATTGAGTTTCAGACATTAGACATCAAGTAGCATGGGACAATAATCATTGACAGATGGGACACAGACAAGGTGAGCCTTTGTGACAGTTGTGCCTGGACGGCTTCCTTAGAGTGGTGTGGGGAGATGGAACCCAAGTGGAGTCTGGTGGTCTATGGGAATTGAGATGAAGCTGTCAGTCCAGGGACATCAAGGTGGCTACAGTTCACAGGGCAAAGTGCCAGAGAGAGCTACACAGATAGAAAGCTCTAAAGATCTGAAGATCCTCCTGAGTCTTCAGCTGAGTAATGATCGGCAAATGCATATGAACAGAATCTGAGACCAGAGATGGGGGAGGACAAACAGAAAAGGGCAGAGGAAACAAACCTTAGATAGATCACACAGGACCAGGAATAGTTTGTGTTCCCATCAGATGGAAAATTTCATAATTCAGAGAATTTAGAAAGGTAGTACTTAAAGCAGATCTTGAGAAAAATCAAACTGTTTCCAAATAATTCAACTGCATCCCAGAACAAAGCTCAGGAGTATTTATAGGAGTACAAAACCATCAAGCACCCAAAAAAGTAAAATTCACAATGCAATGTGACTAATACAAAATTACCAGACATGCAAAAGGAGAGAAAGAAAAAGAGCAATGGGTAGAGGGAAAGTGAAAAGGAATCATAACCAATCCAATCTATCTAAAAAGACAGAATTAGCAAATAAGGACATTAAAAGTTATTTTAACTGTATTACATACCCTCAAAAAGGTAGAGGCAAAATGTTAAGTAAAGGCATGGAAGATTAAAAAAAAAACACACACTTTTAACTTCTAGTCATGAAAACACTATTACTGGATGAGATTAACAGCAAATTAGATATTGTAAAAATTAATGAAATTAAAGACGGCAATAAAAACTGTCTAAAAAAAAGGAACAAATTAATAAACAGGATTAGTGAGCTATAAGGCAACTTCAAGATACAAGTACAGTAAAACCTTGGATTCTGAGTAACTTCTTCTCTTAGTGTTCCACAAGTAAACATTTCTTTTAAAAAAAAATTTTTTTTAATGTTTATTCATTTTTTGAGAGAGAAGAGAGACAGAGCATGAGTGGGAGAGGGGAGAGAGAAAGAGGGAGACACAGAATCCAAAGCGGGCTCCAGGATCTGAGCTATCAGCACAGAGCCTGAAATGGGGCCCAAACTCATAAACCACAGTTCATGACCTAGCCGAAGTCAGATGCTTAACTGACTGAGCCACCCAGGTGCACCGATGAGCAAACATTTCTAGCACATTTTAACTTGAAAAACGAGCCATGTCTTGCAATAAGAGTAGTATATGACACTGAACGTCACATGATCACAACTGAGCCAATGGTTCTTCTTTCTCTCTCTCATTGCAGGATTGTGGGTGATCCTCTCCCATGGCTGTGGTGCTTGCAGAAATCAGTGATTTCTTTTAGAATGTTGGAAGGGCACTAGTGTATTTTTTGTCACTTCAAAGCACCTATGGACAGTCCTTTTCCACTAAAGAGTAAGCTTAGGAATTCTTTGCTTCATTCTAGGTCAGGCTGCCTGCAGGGACCCTTTCCTCTGTCTTACTGCCAGTTACATTAACTACAGTATATAACAAGAGTTTAGTAATACTGCACTGTAGTAAACATCCATGAGAGCACGTACAATGGCTCCCATGCAGAAAAAGGTTGAAAAGAAAGGCTGTAAGAAGGAGATGATTACAGTGGAAGTTAAGAAGAACATCATGGAGGGACGCCTTGGGTGGCTCAGCCGGTTGAGCGACCAACTTCAGCTCAGGTCATGATCTCACGGTTTGTGAGTTCGAGCCCCACATCAGGTTCTGTGCTGACAGCTCAGAGCCTGAAGCCTGCTTCTGATTCTGTGTCTCCCTCTCTCTCTGCCCCTCCCCCACTCATGCTCTGTCTCTGTCTCAGAAATAAACATTTAAAACAAAAAAAAGCAAATCATCCAGAAGCATGAATGAGGTATGAGGGTGGCCGAAATTGAAAGATTTTGTAAGAAGTCTACATGTGCATCTCATCTGTAGAGAAGGAGGAGAAAAGGCGGAGGAATCCCTCACTTTAAATGAGATTAGGGAGATGTGTAAAATGTGGGAAACAGTCCAAAATTTTGTAAAAAAGCACCACCTGAATAAGGCTGTGTCAGTGCAAGTGATGAATCTGTTTCACAATAATACAATATTCCATTTCTGAGAAATCCTCAATGACAAAAGCCAAGTGTCATTGGATAGGTTCTTGTTAAAGCTGCACCAAAAGAAAAAGATTCCATTGAGCCAATGAGTAACAGTGATTCCGTTAGGGATACTGGAAGTCGTCCTACACAATAACCCTCCTCTCTCATCTACCTCACATCAGTCATGAAGGTTTTCAAAGGTAAGTGCAGGTTAATTTGTTTATTTTTCTTTATAATTTTGTATTTTCTTTATTATTTTGTATTATATTACAGTATTGTAATCATTTTTATATGCATATTTTTGGTTGTGGAACAAATCTTCTGAGTTTCCATTATTTCTTATGTGGAAATTTGCTTTGATAGACAAGTGCTTTCTTTGGATTACATGAATGTTTCTGGAACGAATTATACTCACAAACCAAGGTTTTACTGTAACTGTATTCCAAAAAAGGTGGGGAGTGGAGGGAAGAATATAAAAAATTACTTAAAGAGTAGCCTAAACTCTTTCAAATTTTCTGAAAACTATTAACCTACAGATCCAAGAGGTTCAACAAAACCTAAGCACAAGAGAAAAAAAAGACACCAAAATACATCATAATCACATTGCTTAAAACCAGTAATAAAGAAAAAAATCTTAAAGCAGCCACAGAAAAGGGACATACATAAAAGAGGCAAGGGTAAGAACAACAGCAGACTGCTCATCAAAAACAATGCAAGCACAAAGATGGAACAGGATCTTTAAAGTACTTCAAGATGAAAACTGTTAACCCAGAATTCTATACCCAGAAAAATTATCTTACAAAAAAGAAGGCAAAATAAAAAGACTTTTCAAACATGAAACCTGAACAAACCAGCAAGCTTACCTCCACCACAGGAAATACTAAGGGGAAGTCCTTCAATCAGACAGAAAATGAGAACAGAAAAAAACTTGCCTATACACAAAGAATCAAGAACACTGGAAATAGTAAGTACATGGGTAAATAAAAACAACTTTTCCTAATACTTCAGTGTTTAAAGCAAAAATAACAATATATTGTGATATTTATAACACATATAAGGAAAATATATGACAGCAACAGCACAAACACCAGGAGAAAAGAAACAAGTAGACTGTTAAAACTCTCATACTAAATATGAAGTAATAGAATATAACTTGATATACTTTATATTAATCCTAAAGAATTAGACATTATTAAACAAAGAATTATAGCTTACTAGTCAACAAGGAGATAAAATGCAATTTTACAAAAAATACTGAGTTAATTCAAAATGAAAAAGGCAACAAAAAAAGATTATGAAAATGGAAAATAAATCACATGACAACAGATTTAAGCCCAACTAAAAGAACTGAAAAGAGAGAAACCAGCTAGTATCCACTGGAAGCACCTATCTGAGAACATCATCACAGCTGGGAGGAGTTTAGTGCAACTCAATTACGAGAGCAAAGTGTCCACAATAAGTCAAAAAAGCAGTCTGGACCCCAGGAATTCCAAAAACTGGCCAGCCAAGGCCCCCCACGGGGGGGGGGGGCGGGGGGACACAGACACTCTCTAAAAATGAGAGCAGGGAACAGAATCAGGAAGTTTCACTCTGCACAAACCAGAAGAGGAAGCTCTAAAGTTAGAAAAACAATCCTGAATTACACCTTCTAAAAGTTCAGAAAAATGAAGTTTAAATAAAAATGAACAGAAAAGTTATATGGTCTACCACAAACATGCTCAAAAAACTACTTATAATTTCAAACGGAGCTAAAAATTTGACATTAAGAAATGATAAAAAAAACATAAATAAGAATTAGAAAAACTCAGTAAAGGAAAACTAAACTTCCAAGAACTTAATGATGAATAACCACAAAAAGAGTATGCTTTTACAAAAAGAGGAAATTTTTAAAAATCACAAATAAATGAAGAACTAAGGGTTCAGAATCAATCGTTTTGTTATACACCAGCAATGAACAATTGGAATTTGACATTAAAAACAGCAATACCATTAGCACCCCAAAAATGAAATACAGTAAAATTTTGATTTGCGAGCATAATTTGTTCCAGAAACATGCTTATAATCCAAAGCATTCGTATATCAGTGAATTTCAAGAACGCTTGTCTCAGTTGTGATCATGTGAGATTCGGCATCACGAAGGACTCATATTGCAAGCCACTGCTCATTTATCAAGTTAAAATTTATTAGAAATGTTTGTTCATCTTGCAGAACACTCACAGAACAAGTTACTCACAAAGGTTTTACTGTACTTATGTACAGATCTAATAAAATATACACATGACCTGTATGAGGAAAACGAAAACTTTGACAAAAGAAATCAAAGAATTAAATAAATGGTAGATATTCCATGTTCAGAAATAGGAAGACTAAATATTATCAAGATGTCAGCTCTTCTCAACTTGACCTATAGATTCAATGCAATCTCAACTGAAAGTACAGCAAGTTATTTTGTAGATGTTGACAAATTAATTTTAAAGCCTTATATGCAGAGGCAAAGGATCACAAAATAATCAACACAAAATTGAAGGAGAAGAAGCTGGAGGATTGATGCTAGCTGCCTTCAAGACTTACTCTAAAGCTACAATCATCAAGACAGTGTGGTACCAGCAAAAGAATAGACAGATCAACAGAACCCCAATACATTCATACAGTCAACTGATCTTTGACAAAAGAACAAAGACAATACAATGGAGAAAAGTTTTTCCAACAGATGCACACGAGTAACTGGATATACACAAGCAAAAAAAAAAAAAAAAAAAGTAGATACCTTACACTCTTTATAAAAATGAATTCAAAATGGATCACAGACTTAAATGTAAAACACAAAACCATAAAAATCCTGGAAGATAGTACAGAAGAAAATCTATTGTGATTTGGGTTTGCAATGACTTTTTAGCTATAACACCAAAAGCACAATCCATGAAAGAAATAATAAGCTGGACTTCATTAGAATTGATAACTTCTGGGGGCGCCTGGGTGGCACAGTCGGTTGAGCATCCGACTTCAGCCAGGTCACGATCTCGCGGTCCGTCAGTTCGAGCCCCGCGTCGGGCTCTGGGCTGATGGCTCGGAGCCTGGAGCCTGTTTCCGATTCTGTGTCTCCCTCTCTCTCTGCCCCTCCCCCGTTCATGCTCTGTCTCTCTCTGTCCCAAAAATAAATAAAAAACGCTGAAAAAAAAATTTAAAAAAAAAGAATTAATAACTTCTGTTCTGTGAAAGCCACTGTCAAGAGAATGAAAAAACAGGTCATAGACCGGGAGAAGGCATTTGCAAAGACCTATTTGGTAAAGGACTGTCAATCAAATACACAAAGAACTCTTAAAACTCAACAATAAGGAAACAACCCAATTTAAAACTGGGCAAAAGAGGGCACCTAGGTGGCTCAGTTAAGTTAAACATCCAACTTTGCCTCAGGTCATGATCTCATGGTTCATTAATTCAAGCCCCACATTGGGCTCTGTTCTCAGAGTGGAGACCCCACTTCGGATCCTCTGTCTCCCTCTCTCTCGGCCTCTCTCCGACTAGTGCTCACTCTCTCTCTCAAAAATAAACATTAAAAGATTTTTTTAGCATATAAGCATAAGGAAAGTTATGCTCTTAATCATATGTCATCAGGGAAATGAAAATTAAAAATAGTAACAATGAGATACCACTACACATACCATTTAGAATGGTCAACATCCAGAACACTGACAACATCAAATGCTGGAAAGGATGTGGAGCAATAGGAAGTCGCATTCATTGCTAGTGGGAATGCAAAATGATATAGACATTTTGGAAGAGTTTAGCAGTTTCTTACAAAACTAAACATATTCTTACCATATGATCCAGCAATTGTACTCCCTGGCATTTACCCAAAGGAGTTGAAAACTTACATCCACACAAAAACCTGCACATGGATGTTTATAGCAGCTTTATTCATAACTGCCAAAACTTGGAACAACAAAGATGTCCTTCCGTAGATGAACAGATAAATAAACTGTAGTAAACCCAGACAATGGAATATTATTTAGCACTAAAAAGAAATGAACTATCAAGCCATGAAAAGACATGGAGGAACTTAAATGCATATTATTAAGTGAAAGAAGCCAATCTTTAAGGCTACATACATACTATATGATTCCAACTATGTGACATTCTGGAAAAGGCAAAACTATGGAGGCAGTAAAAAGATCACAGGTTGCCAGGGTTCAAGGAGAGGGAAAAGGAGGATGAATTGGCAGTGCACCAAAGTCTTTTAGAGCAGTAAAAATATTCTCTGTGACTCATAATGGTGGATACACTCCATTATATATTTGTCTAGACCCGTAAAATGTACAACACCAAGAGTGAACCCTAATGTAAAGTATGCACTTTTGGGTGATCACATGTCACTGCAAGTTCATCAACTGTAATAAATGCATCATTCTGGTAGAGGATGTTGATAGTCAGGAGGTGGAAGGAGTCGTGCACTATACTTTGTCAAATTTGCTGTGAACCTAAAACTGCTCTAAAAATTAAAGTCATTAAAAAAACAAAAATCTAGATCAGTGGCTGCCAGGGGCTGGAAGTCAGGAGGTCTGCTTAAAAAAGGTTCATGGGGAAGTTTTTTGGGGGTGATAAAGCTCATATTGTAACTGTGGTCGTGGTTATACAACTGTGTATTTATTTTAAAAGCTGTACAACAGTAAAGTGAATTTTACGGTATTTTTATTTTACTGTAAATTATACCTTAATTTTTTTAAGTTTTAAAAATGATTCAAGAGACCAATACGCAAATTCAGAGAATAAATCTCTGAAAAAACACAAAGGAATTGGAATAATAAAAAAATATTATCCAAACTATACTGAAATGGTTTTCTTTAAAAATAATGTAGAGTTTGAAATTTTTTTTCTTTATATACTGTGCTTGAGAATATCAAGATAGAACAACCAACACCAAGATATATTCCAGTAAAATTACAGGTAAAAAAAAAAAAAAATCCTTTGGGTATCTAGGCAAAAAGAGCAACTAACTAATAAAAGAAAGAAAATTATACTGGCATCAAGGCCATAGCAAAACTGAAGTAACATACATAAAATATTTAAAGAAAAAATGTGAGCCACCAATTTTACATTCAGCCAAACTGACTTTCAAATATAAAGGACACAAACTGTTATCAACATGCAAGAAATACAGAAAATACTACGCCCATGAGCCCTTTCTAAAAGGAAACATCTAGAGAACAAGCTTCCAGAAAACCGAAATGATTAGGAATAAACGAACTGGTGGGAGGCACTGAATATATACTTACCTACAAAACAAAGTCTAAATGGGGAATTATGCAGGTTAAATGGGAAGGCTGATAGTATATGACTACATACTCTATCTAACAGTATAGACAGAAAACAACTACTTAATGGGAGTGAGGAGGGAAACGGGGATAATATTCCGAGCAGTTTTACCCGCTTTCAGTACTCATATTAGTAGTAGTATTTTTAGTACTGTTATTCTGAGACTGCAATGTAATATGGGATAAACCAAATAAGTAATTACGGGATATTCAAATTCCATCATCCCATGTCCCTGAGAACTAGGACACCCAGTATTAAAGGAGATACACATGTAATTACAGAAAAGGTTAACTAAAATCCCTGTTATTCTGATTCTGAATCAAAAGTCTCAATATATTTTTATATTTTAACTGTAAATATACACATATATTTTTAAAAATTTTTATAATAAGTATGTATATATAAGTATATATCTTTCAATCATAAACGTGTACGACTATACATATATGATGAAAAGCTATGATGCATATAGTCTTATTTCACAGCTCTGTCCAGTGAAAAGACCTAGAAACAGTGACCAACCCAATAGTAACAAGCATCTGTAGCAACAGATATTTTGGTCTTGAAATATCATTTCCAACTTAAAAAAAAAAAAAGATTTCTTGGAAAAAATTATAAATTCCAGGTTTGAGGCAGTAAATACACAAGATGAGTCAAGAAAATCTTATTGTATCAGATAGCAAGGAAACTACCAAAGACAGGGTTGTATCAAAAACTCATAAATCCTTTAAGAAGCTCTCCCACTGGCCGACAACAGAGCAATTTAAGCATCAAAATAAAAGTAATAATCACAATCCACAACATATGTTTGAAACTAAAATGTTTAGATATCGTAGTTAATAATGACACTTTAAAAAAACCTAATTAGTCACCATCAAAGAATGATAGTTTATACTGAAAACTGGTAAATAAAAGGAAACAAGCTTTCTTTTCTAATTAATCTTTAAGTGTGGGAAAGCATGTGTTTGTAGATGTAGCTCACTTAATGAAAAAAGATGACAGAATTAGAGTATCACTATTTTGCTTAGATATACATAATTTACTATTAAAACTATAAGGAAACAAAGGAAGTGATTAAAAGAAAGTAATGGTTACTTTTGAGAGCACAGAGGTGGTTATAATTGGCTGTGGCAAAGGAAGGGGCTCTGGGGTAGGTGAAAAAGTTCTAATTCTTGACCTGGATAGCGGTTACAAGGCTATTGACCTTATAATAATTAATAGATTTGTCTGTGTGGTTTTCTTTATCTGTGTTTCATTTTACAATAAAAAAGGTTTTCTTTAAGAAGTAAATGATGAATAGCTGTTTGGCTTATCTGGTTAATACCAAATGGCAAAAGGAACTCACCACCCATCCCGCTGGAACCAGAGGAGCATATGAGATAACTGTGGGTCCAGGATTCAATGACCACAGGTCCCTAGAACTCTGCATCACAGAATCTTAAGGAACTGGTGCTAAAGCATATACATGAACTGTCTTTGCATGAACTGAATTCAGGCCTTGACAATTTCTACATGTAGGAGCTTATGTACTCAACACTGCTAAGACAAAAAGTGACCTTTCTGATAGCGGCTTTATTACAAGGTCCTGTTCCATAGACCAATTTCAACCAACAGTTTATCCTCCGTGTTACTTGGTAAAGATACGACTATTTGTTAAGAAAGTTACTTCACAGGAATCCTTTCTTCCTTCCTATCTTGTATACAGATTTCTTACCAAAGCTCAGAGTAAGCAGAAAACAATGATTCAAAATTGTCAAGTAGTTCTCAACATAAGGTAAGGGCGGGGGGGGGGAGAGTGAGGTAGTAGGAGGAAAGAGTGGAAGAGAATCCTCTTAACCTCAGAGATATAATCTCACTGACCAAAGTGAGTACTTTTTAGTTTATCCTGGTATTGTAAGAAAATGGACACTTCCCTACATGCAAAGGACCTATAATTCAAAAGCCACTAACACAGGCTGAAAAAAAGAGAAAAATACAGTTAAATACCAATCATGAGGAAATTAAAAGGGAAAAGCAAGAAAGGGTGACTGCCTGAGCTTTAAAGGTAACTGGTAAATCAGACAGCATGTTTCCCTTTGGGCTTACCTGATCCAGAAAGCCATATGTGACAGAAGAGGGAGAAATTTTACTCTCTCCCACACCTACTCTATGAAACTGAACACCCCTTACTTACCACCAGCACTCTAAAGAGAGAGGGAAACCAAGAGAGACTCACGTGGGTACCCAGGGAGAGTGTTTAGGTTTACTGAATAGGTTCATAGAGATTTTGAGCTGACAAGGAAAGAATACTACTATCATTACTTTCTTTTTGCTTCCTGTAAATATTTTCCTGCCTAGTCTTGGCAATTCTATTTTGTCTATTAGTTACTTATATAGGTGCACTCCGTTCTTCTCACTCCCTAATATGCCATAAGCTTCAGAATGCAGGGACTGTGTTTTTTTCCATCCTATGTATCTTCCATATACCTAGTACAGCACCTGGCAAGATGTTATACACATAGCATGTGTTCAGTATGTTTGCTGCATTAAATTAAAAAAAAAAAAAAATTAAGGACAGTCAGGAAAAAGAGGAGAAAACTTGCAAAACTCAAGACAGAATAGAAGAAAAGTATGAGGAGGCATATTAGGCCAATATTAACACAAAACCTCTTTAGCACTGGTTGCCTTAAGAATAAGGCACCTGGTATTAACCAGGTGTATCCCTTCACCACCTTTGAAGTATTAAAAAAGAGGCTGCAGGCCCCCCGGCAGGGATGATGGGGATATCTCTGCGGCTTTGGTTCTAGGGGCTCTCCTATTTCTTTGACTAGGTCTAAACTGCATTAAGGTAGAAGGGAACTCTGAGATCTGCTTTGAATTCTTTAAAGATTTTGTGTTTCTGAATAAGGCTATCCTTAGAGACTCAGACTGAAAAGCAAATGAAAAAAATAAGGAGAAACAAATCTATCACATAACCTATTCTAGAACAGGCATTTCCCATCCCACTGGAAATCTGTAATTTGATAATACAAAAGCTCAATCCTACTTTATCAGAGAATTAAGTATCAGAACAAACCTTTATGCACTAGGCAGTTCACATGTGTCATTTTTATTTCATCCTTGTCATTCCCATTTTTATAAAAGGACACTGACACTGAAATAAGCAATGAATGGGTTTTGAACTTTGACCAAAACCATATTCTTTCCACTGAACCTTCCCACTTCTAAGATAATTAGCACTGGTAAAATACAACACTGCCTCTTTAGTGCACTGGCATTAGAAAGCTTAATTTCTACCATCTTGATTTCCACACCATTAAATTAATGCGTGCATGTCTTACCACTTATTTCAAGCTCTGCCCAATGTGATTTCTTTCCATTTGCTGCTTCTTCAGAGGACATAATTGTGTACATCCTCCTAGGGTCAGGAGGCTCGTATTTTTCTTTGGGCATGCCTGTTGAATTGAAAAAAGCAATCAGTATTCTGAAGAACCAAATAACTGGAAATAACCAACATCCTTTTAAAAGTAAGTACCCATATTATCATCTCTAAATACCACTTCCCACTAAAAAGAAGCTTCTTGGAGAAATGGAGAATTGCAGGTCCAGGATCAGAAAAATATAAAACAAGGCTGGGTGCTAACAAAGATGCTGTGACAGCAGACAGCTTGGAGAAGCTTCCATTGGCCACAAGTAAGACAACATGAACATCAAAAGAATAACTATTAAAAAAAAAAATTAATGGCACAAAAACAGACACATAGACCAATGGAATAGAATAGAAACCCCAGAACTAGACCCACAAACGTATGGCCAACTCATCTTTGACAAAGCAGGAAAGAACATCCAATGGAAAAAAGACAGTCTCTTTAACAAATGGTGCTGGGAGAACTGGACAGCAACATGCAGAAGGTTGAAACTAGACCACTTTCTCACACCATTCACAAAAATAAACTCAAAATGGATAAAGGACTTGAATGTGAGACAGGAAACCATCAAAACCTTAGAGGAGAAAGCAGGAAAAGACCTCTCTGACCTCAGCCGTAGCAATCTCTTACTCGACACATCCCCAAAGGCTAGGGAATTAAAAGCAAAAGTGAATTACTGGGACCTTATGAAGATAAAAAGCTTCTGCACAGCAAAGGAAACAACCAACAAAACTAAAAGGCAACCAACGGAATGGGAAAAGATATTTGCAAATGACATATCGGACAAAGGGCTAGTATCCAAAATCTATAAAGAGCTCACCAAACTCCACACCCGAAAAGCAAATAACCCAGTGAAGAAATGGGCAGAAAACATGAATAGACACTTCTCTAAAGAAGACATCCGGATGGCCAACAGGCACATGAAAAGATGTTCAGCGTCGCTCCTTATCAGGGAAATACAAATCAAAACCACACTCAGGTATCACCTCACGCCAGTCAGAGTGGCCAAAATGAACAAATCAGGAGACTATAGATGCTGGAGAGGATGTGGAGAAACGGGAACCCTCTTGCACTGTTGGTGGGAATGCAAATTGGTGCAGCCGCTCTAGAAAGCAGTGTGGAGGTTCCTCAGAAAATTAAAAATAGACCTACCCTATGACCCAGCAATAGCACTGCTAGGAATTTATCCAAGGGACACAGGAGTACTGATGCATAGGGGCACTTGTACCCCAATGTTCATAGCAGCACTCTCAACAATAGCCAAATTATGGAAAGAGCCTAAATGTCCATCAACTGATGAATGGATAAAGAAATTGTGGTTCATATACACAATGGAGTACTACGTGGCAATGAGAAAAAATGAAATATGGCCTTTTGTAGCAACGTGGATGGAACTGGAGAGTGTGATGCTGAGTGAAATAAGCCATACAGAGAAAGACAGATACCATATGGTTTCATTCTTATGTGGATCCTGAGAAACTTAGCGGGAACCCATGGGGGAGGGGAAGGGGAAAAAAAAAAAAAAAAGAGGTTAGAGTGGGAGAGAGCCAAAGCATAAGAGACTGTTGAGAACTGAGAGCAAACTGAGGGTTGATGGGGGGTGGGAGGGAGGAGAGGGTGGGTGGTGGGTATTGAGGAGGGCACCTTTTGGGATGAGCACTGGGTGTTGTATGGAAACCAATTTGGCAATAAATTTCGTATATAAATAAAAAAAAAAAAGTAAAAAAAAAATTCAGTCACCTAAAAAGTGGCAGAAGGGAAAGAATTAAGCATTTATCCTGCATTTCTGGCCAAAACTAAATAAGGGAATAATCTTAATAGAATTCCATCTAATAAATGCAGAAAGTTAAATAGTTAGAAAAATCACTATTTCACAACCCAAAATGAAAAAAAAAAAAAAAAGGACCGAGGCAATGACCACCAATGATTAATGAAAGCATTAGGTGAAAAAAGAATACAATGGAAAAATTACAAATGGATATTCAGGCTATGAGATGTCAACACAATGGTCCATCTCATCATTAGGATGACTAAACTCATGTGCCAACACGACATATTTTGCCCCCTCATCTAAACATAGTAAAAATAAAAAAATTGAACGTGAATCAAATCAAGCCCTCCTACTCCTGGTAACCAGTTGACACAAAATGAAGAGGATAGAGGAATATGTTAAAAATAATACATTCGGGCTGCCTGGGTGGCTCAGGTCATGATCTGGTGGTTCATGAGTTCGAGCCCCATGTTGGGCTCTGCACTGACAGCTCAGAGCCTGGAGCCTGCTTCAGATTCTGGGTCTCCCTCTCTCTCTTCCCCTTCCCCACTTGTGCGCATGCACTCTCTCAAAAATAACTAAACATTAAAAAACACAAGACATAACAACGTGAACATACTGAACACTTCTGAACTGTATACTTAAAAATGGTGAAGGCAGCAAATTGTTATATTTAACCACAATTAAAATTTTTAAAAAAATTGTAAACAACTCCACAAAAATACAGCCAACCAGATACAGAATATGGAAAGTTCTACATGAGAAAGATCCAATTTCTTCAAAAATAAAGGACATGAAAAAGAGGAGACCAAATTGACATGGATTACACAACTTACAGGGCACAGCAATGAAATGCAATACCCACACCTTGTTTGGGTCCAATTTGAACAAACCAAGCATAAAAATTTTTGAGAATTTGAAAAACTAAATGTAAGTTGATACTGAAAGATTACTCTTCATTTCATTTGTGGTTATTTCCCTAATCCTTATCTGTTATCCATACATTCTGACATATTTACGTGAAATGAAGTCTCACACCCTTGCATATCCCCCAAACTCCTTGCCTGAGTCTTACTTCACCTTATTTGTTTGGATGAGCCCAAAGTCACTTAAGCCAACTCTCCACCTACTATGGATACATACCCAGCTAAATATAGCCAGAGAAAAACCTACTACACCATGTGAACTTAAAGGGAATCACTCAGCAACCACTTACGTCAAATGGACTATTTATGCTGCCAAGAAATTATACTTTAAATTCTCCTAGTCCCTTCTACATGACTTTCTCTTCAAACTTCTAACATTTACCCTCCATCCTCCCTTTCTTACTTCCATTTTCTCATTGAAACAGAAAACAACTAAAAGAGGCCTTTCTATGAACTCCCACCCACACCCATCTACACTCTCATTTAGTAGGACAAATTGCCCCTCTGAACACTCAATCTCATCCCCATCATCTTGCCTGTTCAAGGACATTACTTGGCAATTCTCTCCTACATCACTTTCCCCCTCTATACTAGATCTTTATCTTCAGTATACATATATATGGTATTATCTCCTTTATTTAAAAGTCCTGACCCCATTTCCCCCTCCAGTTACACTTTTTTTCTCATTCTCTTCACACACACACACACACACACACACACACACACACACACACACACACAAATTATCCTTGGAAGTTACATATGCTGTCTCCTCCTCCCTTTTTCCCAGTTAAAATCATTCAAATCAGTATGTGCTTTTAACATTCCACCAAAAACTGCCAGGAAGAAAACCAGTGGCCCAACATTGTTATAATCAATGCTCGTTTCTTAGACCTACTTTTGCTTGTCCTACGATCAGTATTTGATGTAGATGATCACTCCCTCTTAGACAGACTCACTCAGTTGGCTTCCAGGATATCTTTTCTCTTGGTTTTCCTCTCGTCTTACTAAATTTAGTCTTTTGCTAGTTCTTCCTACAGTCAGAATTAACTCCATTTTACCAGCAGAAACCTGAAGCCCAAAAACGTTTAAGAAATTTAACCAGCATTATAAGGCTGGGAAGTAGCAGAGTCAGGCTTTGATTGCATCTGATTAAAAAGTTAAAGCTACTTTCTAAGTGAAATAAGACAATCACAAAAAGACAAACATTATTTCATTTACATGAGGTACTAAAGTAGTCAAACTCACAGAGACAGAAAGTAGAATGGCAGCTGCCAGGGGCTGGGGAAGGGAAGTTACTGAATGGGTGCAGAGTTTCAGTTTACAAGAATTACGGAGATGGATGGGGGGTAACTGTTGTACAACATTATGAATGTATTTAATACTACTGAATGCTACATTTAAAAATGGTTTTAAGATGATAAATTTTATGTACATTTGCCACAATAAAAAAAGACTGGAAAAAAGTCAAAGCAACTTTCATTATACTATGCTGCCTTCCTAACTGATGGGAAGTAGAGCTATTTTTGAAACAGAAATGAGCTTTGGGCAGTCAAAACATAGAAGTAAATAATCCTTAAAAAGCTGCTTTAAAAAATATAAAGGATGAGACTAATCATCTGCACAAGAAACAGCACATCTATTTTTTGTTTTCTTAAATATTATTGATGAAACTGTTGTCTTACATGTTAACTTCTGGAAAAGAGAAATACAAGGTCTGAAGTTTTTAGACTGTTACAAAATACCTAACAGACAGCTATACAGTCAGAAAACTGTTCCTATTCTAGAAGACAATCTGGCAAAGCAAGTGCCTTTTCTGAATGATATGAATATCCTAGTAATAACCTAGAAAATATAAAACGTTGTGTAAGGCTACCAAAGCTTGATGGTTAACAGTGCTTAAGATCACCCAAATGCCATGATTTTGATCAGACTCTACTTAGAAAACAACCATCTGGGGGCACCTGGGTGGCTCAGTTGATTGAGCATCCAACTTCAGCTCAGGTCATGATCTCGAGGTTCATGAGTTCAAGCCCCACACTGGGCTCTGTGTGACAGCTCAGAGCCTGGATAGAGCCTGCTTCAGATTCTGTGTCTCCCTCTCTCTGTGTCTGTGTGTGTGTCTCTCTCCGCCCCTCCCATGCTCATGCTCTCTCTCTCTCAAAAATAAATAAGACATTTAAAAAAATTTGGAAACCAACCATCTGATCTTCATTGGCTTTTCCAAATAGAATTTAACAATGGTAAGAAATCGGCTCTCTCCAGCTGAGTTTAGTATCTTGGTCCTATTATTAATCATTTGACTCCTTAGTGAAAGTTCAGAAGTCTGATTTGCCAACTACATGTGAGCTTAGTTTGAATCAAGGTCCAGAGTTGATTCCACTTCGGAGAATGGACAGAAGTGCCACTGAACTAATAAGAAATCTGAAAACTAGGCCCTGCACTTGGGGTCATTCCATTAGAGGGTCATAATTTCTGCATAGGTAGCCAACCACTCCCTTTCTTGATTTTTCATAATGTGGGATGGGTTGTCTTAAAATTTAAGAGACAGCTCATTAAATGTGAAAGCAGTGAGGAGATCATCTTTATTTCCAAATCCCTGAGACTGAGGATTCGGAAGTGGGGGTGGGGGGAGGTGTACGACAGCAGAGAAGTTGGCCAACCACTATACTGTACACCTGAAACTAATTTAACACTGTGTCAACTATAGTCAAATTAAAAAAAAAAAAAAAAAAAGTAGCAAATTGGACAAACTCCAGAAGCAGCAAGACAAGCACATCTGCCCACTGAACACCTCCCCATTTTTTTTTTTTTTTTGACTCTGGCAAAGCATAGCATTGGTAGGGAAAAGGATATAAGAATGCACACAATTTAGGATCTTTCCCAAGACTTTGAAATCAACAAGCAGATCTCTCCTCTAAATAATCTGCAGTGGCATACCTTATTTTTATCTAAAAAGACTAAAAGGTTTCCAAAACAGACTTAAAAACTGTCAAGGATTACAAAAGAATTAGAAACAGCTAGGCCAGGGTAAGCCGCTATGCAGCACCTGACTAGTCAATCCCCTATCCCTCCAACCCAATACCAGACATCACTACTGACCCTGGAAGCATAAAACCCACCCCCACTCTGGATCTGAGAAACAGTTTTTCATTATCTTAGAATAATTATTTGCCTTAAAGAAACACAGGACATAATTTACCAACATAGAAAGACAGGCTTTCATAATTAAACATTTTAAGAAATGGCCTCAAAATACAGAACTATAATCACAGTGGGAAAGTTAGCATTGCAAAGCAGAGTTACAAACCATAACACAACTAATAAGGTTATCCTGGAGTGTTTAAACTAAGAGTGGCCTAACTGCATACCATAAACTTAGAAAAACAGCTATCTAAATGAGGAAAAAAAATTAGGAACCTACAGATTCTTTACCTAACATTTCCAGAAATGGTCTGTGTGTGTGTGTATGAATATGCTGCAGTGAGGGGCCTGGGGCAGGAATCACAGGGAGGGGTTACGAGGGATTTATCAGAATCTAAAATAAAAGAAGAACACGTAAATAGTAAACAGACTAGAATGAAGATACAAAGATAACTTGCAAAAAGTTACACCCCACCCCCATAGCCCTAAAAAGATTCATAGTTCCCTAATCAAAGGCCTTATATTAAATCTATTTTAACCATCCTCTGGCTATGAGTGGAAAGAAACAGCTGCTAAAAACAGGAACATAAAGAAAGGGGTAGGAACCTCTGGTCTTTTTCCTGTTAGGAACCAAACTTCTACCAATCAAAACCAGGGACAATCAGGTATCTGAATGTTCCCATGGAAGGAAAATGTAATTATAAAAAACCACCAACTGGGGGCTGAAATCCACTAATCATAACTACCCACAGCCAATAGGTGTGCCACAGCCTGCCTCTCCCTCATCTGTACTTAACCTTCACAATCAGTCCGAGTGGAAGCCAACAGAAGTGCTTAAGTACCCACCCACACCATATCTGTATAAAATGCAAGTCAACAGAGTGGTCAATGTCAAACACAAAATTAACCATAATACACGTAGCACAATGATTATACAAAATCATACAAAAGAAAAAAGAAATACTACAGAAATCGAAAAATATTCCACAAAAAAATTGTTTCTTGTGCTTAAAAAACTACATAAACAAAAACTACAAATAAAGAAGTCAACTGTGCAACAACAAAAAGTGAGATAAAAAGAGTGTAGATCTAAGAGTGTAGAGGAAAAAATATTTGAATATTAGAATCTCTAGAACAAAATCAAGGCAAAAAAGTAAAGTCACAGACTACATAAACATAATTCCTACTAAAACAAGAGGCAAAGACAGGTGAAAATTAAACACACGTTTTTATGGAAAAACAAAAGAAAAGAGATGATTAACATAATATCTAAGAGAGTAATTGAGTAATGCCATAACTCAATAAACCTACGCTTTGGTATTTACCAAAGAGAAAAAAAACTGCATTTCCAAAAAAATACATTTATATAAACTTGCATAATAGTTTTATTCATAAGTGCCAAAACCTGAAAACTGAAATGTCCTCAACAATGAAAGGATAATCAAAGGATAAATACTACTCAGCAATAAAAAAGGAATAAACTATTGATACATAACACACATATACAGATGAATCTCAAACATTACACTGAATGAAAAAGACCCAAAAGAGATTCCATTTACATGAATTTGCAGTGGTAACACTGGCTGCCCTAATGGGAAATGATGAAAATACCCAATATCTTAAATGAGGTGTGGTTTATATTGGTATATATTATGTATCAAAATTCAAACTGTACATTTAAGGCCTATACATTTTACTTTATGTAAATTTTACCTTAACTAAAAAACCTTTTGTACTCAAAGACTTGGTCAGGTGTGAAGACAAACAAAAGGACATTTTCAAGCAATTACTAACAAAACATACAACCCATGTACTTTTCTAAATTACTCATTATAGCATTATGACAAAAAGTGCACACAACTTAAGTGGCCATTAACAAGAATGTTCAATTAAATGAGTCACTCTACAGCCACACTAGGGGAAATCATGCAGCTGTGGGAAGAATGATGGTAAGTATTGGCATTACATTGAATTATTTACTTTGTATTTTAGGATTAAGCAAAGAATGACTTATGTCAATGATGTTAAGAACCAAGATTTTCAGGGTAAGAAAGCATTTATAAATCAAGTGAAAACACCAACACCAAAACTGACTTGAGAATACCAATATAAACTAATGATTTTAAATTTGTTTCTAACAATGCACTGGAGTGCTTCAGAAGCTATGCTATGTCTGGAATAACAGCACCTCTAATCCTCAGTTTTGATCTCTAATACCAAGAAAGCAAAGTTCTTTGTAAAATGGATGATTACGAGTCTGCGGCAGGAAATGTATAAAATGTATAAAGCCTGAGACATCCTTTAGTGCCAAAAACCTAAGTCAACAGGACACAGGAGCCAGTTAGAAGGGGTCCTCACTGGCCAAAACTGTGGACAACTTGAGCAAAAAGAATCATAAGTATAAAGGAATGAAATACACTGAATCAACAAAGATGTGTAGATAATGTAAGTACCTGTGCTACAGAAAACAGCTGGCAGTGCTGTAAAAGGTGGATTAGCAGCAGAGGAAACTACTGCAGTAATCAAGGCAAGAAGAAAGCAAGGGGGAGGAGGAGGAAAGGGAGTGCCAAAGGTGCAAGTTAGACAGACACCATTGGAGGCAGCTTTCAAACTAAGAAAATTGGTCACCAAAGAGAAAGATTTAGGTGTTTAACTTTTCAGCAAGTACCGCATTTGAGTTAACCAAACAGTTTCAGTTGAAGAACAGCCCCACTTTACAAAAAAATGACAGCTAACAAATGAATAATAAAAAAAAAAAGGCAGTATCATTTTATAACTCCTTTTTTAGGCAAGGATTCTAAATTGTGTTAAAACCATTAGATGAATCACTGGCACTGGTGTAATGCTAAGGTAACACCATCATCCAAATTGTTTTTGGATCACAAGGTAGAAAATGTTCAAGGGAGGAATAAAAGGTTACCTTCTTCAATCTTCACGACACTAATGGGGGGGAGAACCAGACAATGACTGAGTCTCTTGATATGACAGAACCCCAAGTGCACATCAACAATGTTCACCTTGATGAAGAACTAGAGGAACTGGCCAGATAACACCAAAGAAGCAATCAGACAAAGTGAGAATGCAGGAGCTTCTGCAGGATAACTGGTCTGCTTCAACAAGCTGGTGCCAGAACTATTTTAGATTTGAAGAAAATTAAGGGATACATAATCAGAGGTAATAAATGGTCCCTATATAAGACCCACAAATCAGCAATAAAGGACATTTTGTGGGCAGCTGGGGAAACATTTAATACCTAGTTCATATTTAAAATATGAATGAATAAGGGACGCCTGGGTGGCTCAGTTGGTTGAGCTCTTGATTTCAGCTCAGGTCATGATCTTGCAGTTTGTGAGATGGAGCCCCGTGTCTGGCTCTGTGCTGACAGATTCTTGGGATTGATTCTCTCTCCCTCCCTCCCCCTCTCTCTCTCTCTGCCCCTCCTCTGCTCATGCTCTCTCTCGCTAAATAAACATGAAAAAATTTTAATATTAATGAATAATTATGAAATCATGTTATTTTGGCCATGTACAAAAATGTTAAGAGGCACTCTGAAGTTGAAGAATTTATTTTAATTATATTGGCCAGATCTTTTTCAAGGAAAATGAAGTTGAATTACAGCCATCCTCAACTGACAAAAAATGCTAAATTTAACATCTCTTTTTTCCTTTTTACATTTTCATATCCATTCTTTGTGTATTCTTTCTCAAACATGAAGGAGAAAAGGACTGGGGCAGAGGAAAGGGAGGCAGGGAAGCAGAAAGAAACTCATGCGCAGAAAGACCCTTTTGATTGACTTATCAGGCCCCTGTCAGAGCTACAAGTTAGGGTGTACAGTTGACACCTGAACAACACAGCTGAAAACCCATGTGTAACTTCCGACTCCCCAAAATCTTTACTAGTAGCCCACTGCTGACCTCAAGCCTTACTGATAACATGAACGTCTGATTAATACATATTTTGTATGTTATATATTATACACTGTATTCTTACAATAAAGCTAGAGAAAAGAAAATCATATGGCAGAGAAAGTAGTTACAGAACTGTACTATAAAAAATCGACACATAAATGGACCTGTGCAGTTCAAACCCGTGTTAAGAGACAACTGTATTTGAAAAACTAGTGACACTAACCTTGGCGCCAATTTATTTCTTCTAATCCAATCATTCACTAAATCAGACTGATTTTTAACTCTTTATAATTTCTAAACCTGTCGTCTCCATTTTCACTGCTACTGAAGCTAATTTACACCCTCCTCATTTCTCACCTTCAAGTACTAACAATCTCCTCTATCCACATCTACCTTCCAGATAGATGCCTGCTCATGTTGCTCCCCTGCTTAAAAACCAAAGATGGCCCTTTCCACCGATCTACCTACCTAAATTTCAAATTTCAAATTCCTTTATTATCTAGACTTAGCCAACTATTTTCTCATTCCTCTTCATCCACTTACACTCATGCCACCCTATAAAGTCCTAAATTGATTACAGCAAACCTACTTCTAAGGGGTAGTATTTTAGTATGTGCTAACCCCTTCACCAAAGACAACCTTCACGCTAGACTTCTACTCGCCCTCCAAGCAAACCCAAGTCACATGTTGGAGCCTCTGTAAACCCTTCCCAATAAAAGCACATGTTCACTACTCCCTCCTCTGCGCACCAAACACTTTCTCCACCATCTGTCACACTGAACACCCAAACAGTTTGCATCTCCCGGAGTCTGGTGGAAGCACTACCAAAACATTCCACTAATGAACTGGTCTAAACATTCTTTCATTCATGACCCAGAATCAGGTTTTCACAGAAGAAAAATCCCAAAGCAACTCAGTACATCTGAACCATGCTTCCTTAGGGAGCTTTCTTTACAGAATCACTCATTCACCAAATGCTTACTAATCACCTTCTCTGTGTCAAGTACTCTGTCAGGTGCCAGGAATAAACAATAAATAAATACATGGTCATGGCACTTTATCTGCTTGGGGAGCAACAATTTCACAATCATATAATCACACTACAACCCTTTCTTATTTTTACAGTCATCACTCTAATTTAGGACTTTGCCTTTTTTCAACTATTATAATAAACTTTCATAATTGGTATTTATGCCTTATAGATTACAACTAACCTACATAACACTCTCAAATTATTATTATTAACCTACATAACACTCTCAACTTCTAAAGCTGAGTCCTAATTACACTGCAGAATTCAGGAAAAAGAACCATTCTTTGTAAAAAACTGGGAAGTCTTCTGGAATGATTTCTGGTCCTATATCAGCTCTAAAACTGGGATTCTATGGCATCCTCTCTCCCATCACTGCCCACCACCTAAACTTTCTACTCCTTAGAAAACAAATTCAAACTTCTTAGTTTAGAATTCAAAATATTCCCTTTCCAGATTTTATCCAATACTTTTTTTTTTGGATGTAACTGCCATCCTTCAAATATGCTCCACTATCTTCTATTACCATTACAAAAACACCAAGCCACTGTAAGAATGCCACCAAAAAAAAAAAAAAAAAAAAAAAAA
>NW_024412423.1:32582-85715 GCF_014898765.1 Herpailurus yagouaroundi
ACAAAAAAAAAAAAAAAAAAAAAAAAAGAAAGAAAAAGAAAGAAAGAAAGGAAAGAAAAAGGAAAAGAAAAAGAAAAAAATTACTCCCTCTTTGAATACAATCCAATTTATTCACAGGTACATTAAAAATCTGCATAACAATAAATACTAATTTAACCTGTTTTCTGTTCCTACCAAGACATGTAATAAGACATGTAAAATGTCACATAAACACAATAATTCGATGCTTTTTTAAAATATGAAAACACTCTGGAATTTTAAATCGATAGTAATTATGGCAGGCCTAGCACACCCTGTACCTTACCTTCTGTTTCTTCCAGGTGTATTAGTTGAATTCTACACATGAGAAACATGTGACTCTCTGTAACTGAAATCAGCTACTTCCCGCGGACTACATTCTTAAGTCTTTTTTTAGAACTTTAAGTCAGTTAAGGCACAGCTCCATCTCACTTTAAACCCCAATCATCCTGACTCTCAATGTCATCACATTTGTCTTCTTTTTCTATCCAGATTTCCAGCACGATTGATGGGCCAATTAAAAGTTTACACAGATGATAAGCCTCATTCAGGAGCTGTCCTTAGTGGCAAAACTATCACCCTGTCTATCACTAGTGTCCTGTGGCAAGCCTAGCATAAAAAAACCTTTGCAGGAAGACTACTCTTATCTAAAACGCAAAACTTAAATCCAAACTGTGAGATCTGTTGAGTTCAAGGCTACTGTTATAAACAGCCAAAGATACAGCAGGTATCTTACATTTCATGATTATCTCTCAAAACAGGTTTCTGAATTGCATAGGAGAGATAATAGAAAAAAACAAGGCACCAAAAAGATCTTACTAAAAAGTGAAATTGTCATCTTGGTCTTCCAACCTGCCCTTCCTCTATGATCCCCACACTAGCTTTCCAAGCCAGAAATAGGAGTATTATCTTTAACTCCTTCCTATCCAATCCCAGCCTTCATATCCAGTTCCCTAGTTCTAGTCCACTTGACCCCCTAAATCTTCGTCTCACCCAATATGTCTCAACCTCCCAGGCTCTTCCCTGAGATACGAGCTAATGCAACAGTCTCAGACCCACGTTCTTCTGCTGCACCCCAACTTGAATGCAGCCTTAGACACTATCCAAAGTGACCTCCTAAAAACACAAGTACTTAACTCATGGTCCTAAAACCACATCTCCTTCAACTTTGTACCCACGGACTGACAGTGCACCTGACACAAAGGAGGCTCAAATATGAGTTGAATTAAACAGAGGAAACCCAGGCTCATCTACAAAACAGGCCCCTGTGTGCCTCTCCAGTCATATCCAATTCCTACTTACCTCTCACAAACCTCTGTGCTTTACCATATGCTATCGCTCCTGCCTGAAATGCCATCTCTCCCTCTCCTCCAGATACCTTAAGGAACTCTGGTCATCTTCAAATGCCAAATCAGATATCCGACTTCAAACAGGTCCTTCCTTCCCTATCCCTCCCAAACACAGAGCTTATCATTCCCTGCTTTGAGCTTTTCCGAACCTTGAAGATTTTTTCTATAAGAGTATCTTTAACCACACCTGACTTTTTCTTTTATGTCTCACTCACCTACTCTAATATAGCTCCTTGCACTTCTATTTTTAATATTTTTTCTCTTCAGAGCCTGGCAAATAGTAAGTGCTTGGTGAATAATTATAAGAATTCAAGGAGAGAAGCTGTGATAGTTAAAAAAAAAAAAAAAGAGAGCAAACATTTGTAAGAGACAAGTGTGCTAACAGAAGCAGGGCCCATTTTACCAGCAATAAGAAAAACTAACATCTATACTTCTAACCTTGAAAGCAAAATCTAGAAAAACCAGACAGAAAGGACCAAAAACCGAGAGTACTGGTTCTAGGACAAGAATCAAGGGGACAAACTTAAAGATTAAATTGTATAAACATAATCTTAGTGACATGCCCTAGCAGATTAAGAGCAAACCTCAAACAGATGGGGGTAACGGCAAAACTGTGTTGCACTGCCCATCTGCCACACTCTGCACTTGGCAGTAACAGCCAATGTTATCTGAGCACTTACCTCGTGACAGGCCTATCAGGCCCTTCACATACATGGTCTCATTTAACCCTTCAGGACTCCTGTAAGTAAATACTACTATTCTCCTTACAAACAGAAGGGAAGGTCCAGAGAATGAGTAACTTGCCCGAGGTCACAGAGATACCAGTGGCACAACTATGATTTTAACCCAAGTCTGATCCACAAGTCTGTGCTCTATCTAACCACTATGCAGTCATTTACTTTTATTACTCTTAATTCTCAAAGCAGCCCATGAGTTAGATAATATCGCATTGTATTTTAGACGAAGACACAAGGGTTTAAATCATTTGCCAAGGTCATACATGCTTGTTAAGTAGTAGAGCTGGGGGGCGGGGGGAGGGGTTGAACCTAGGACAATCTAGCTCTTCACACAACTCTAGAATTCTGGCACTGATAAAGCCAAGATCTCATGTTCATTCCTCAAATATTGTGTGGTTGAGACCATCAGCCCTCCAGTTTCCTTCACAGATGTATCATCTTTCCAAGCTACTCCCCACCTGCCTTCTCTACTCCCAACCTCTGCCTAATACTCTAAGACAGCAGATCTCAAAAACTATCGCCTCAGAATGCTTACATACTTTTAAAAACTCACAAATACCCCCAAAGAGCTTTCATTTATGTAGGTTATACCTATCAACATTTGTCATCCTAGAAATTAGAACTAAGAAAATTTTAATATGTATTAACTTGTTAAATATACAACCATCCCATGTTAAAACATTTTTATGAAAAGGAACTATTTTTGAAAACAAAGTAAAATTTTGTGAGAAGAATGACACTGTCTTGCATTTTTGCAAGTCTCTTTAATGTCTGACATACTAGAAGAGAGCTGGATTCGCATATCTGCTCCGAAGTCAATCTGATCAGATCCCACACATCATTTTTTTTAGCTTCTGGAAAACTCCACTGTACACTCACTAAGAGATTAAGAACGAAAAAGACAAATAACATCTTAGTAATATTTTTAAGAACTTAAGGTTTCTGTAGCCACCTCCCCCTCCTCCTAAAATCTCACACACAATTTCCTTAAATCCTTTTTCAAGTAGTACAAAAATAAGTTCCAGTCCAAATTGGTTTAAAATTTCCAATCAGTAAAAGACCTTGGTGCAAATGGAGCAATTTTTAAATTATGGTAAAATATTCCTCCAAAACATAGAGCTGAACAGCAGATGTAGCAGTCAAAACCAAGCTCTAACAGGAAAAGATCGGCATACCCATCTGCATCCGTAGTGCCCAGCCCGTAACAGACAGCCTGCAACAGCCTGTTACCAGACTCCTGTCACAACGCAATTCTAACAGTGTGCATGGGCCCAATCACACATGAGTGAGTATAAAATATAGTCAGAGAAGCAGAGAGAGAAGTTTCCTGTGCAACAACCATAGGAAACTACCAATTTGAAAGGTCAAAAATGGTTCAGGGGGCACAGCTCAGTTGGTTGGGCATCCGAATTCAGCTCAGGTCATGATCTTGTGGTTTGTCAGTTGTTTATGAGTTTGAGCCCCAGATCAGGCTTGTTGCTGTTGGCGCAGAGCCTACATCAGATCCTCTGTCCCCCACCCCCCGCCCCTATCCCACTTGCGCTCTCTTACTTAAAAAAATAAGTAAATATATTTTTAAAAATGGTTGAAATACTAGCAATTTCAGTCAATCCAATAAATTAACTCAAAACACGACTATGAAAATACAGCAAATACAGGTTAGGTTAGATTTTTATTTTCTATATTTGAAGTTAAAGTACAACATACTAAGACAAGTAAGATTTGCCATCTAATCAGCAAAAGCTAAGTAAGTGTCCACTAATAAGCAGGGTAAATAAGTCAAAACCTCACCAAGATCAAAACAGCAAGGTAAGGGGGGCCACCAATCCTAAATCTTCTCCTTAGCATGAGATAAGCTGTAAACAACCATCTCATTTACAGCTTCAGCACCAAATGATGGATGCCAACAGAAATCTCTTCATTTCCTTCTTATCTTTTGTCAGATTTTCCATAATCTATTTGCTGCTCTCTCTCTTACAATAACTCATGATGGTCTAGCTACCACCAACTAGTGGTGATTTTGGCCTTTGAGGCATTCAACATTTATTCTAATTCATATATCCAATCACTTAGGAGGTTTTAATATCCTGGCCATGTTTTAACCCACTAGTCCTTTTTTCCCCTACAAGAAAATTATTCATGAAATGCTGACCTTACAAATCATCAATAATAACACTACAATATTGCTCTGAAGCTACCTAGTGATGTTTCAGAAGATTTGGAAAGAAATCTTAAGCAACTCTGTTGAAATGGAGTTCCATTATGCACTGCTTTCTGACCACATAAGTGACTGCCTTTTCCTAAAACAATGAAATGCTTTAAAACTGGATTTTTGGCCAGCATGAATAGTATTCTTATGTGGACTCATGAAGTTTTTGATCCATAACCTAAGAGGATCACAAATATTAAGAATCTGCCAGGTAGTTTCATTCTATCAATACGATCAGCCACCAATGTAAATGGTTATAAATTTGGGGCAGCAATTGGGTCTCCCTATATCATCAAATGTATATCAAAGGTCCATTCTAAGCCACAGCACCATGAGACTGTGTTAGGACGGAAGTGGGGGATGTACAGTGAAATTAATACAAACTAGAGGGGCGCCTGGGTGGCTCAGCCAGTTGAGCATCTGACTCTTGATCTCAACTCAGGTTGAGACCAATGTCATGGTCCTGAGACACAGCCCCACATCAGGCCTGCTTAAGATATTCTCTCTCTTGGGGCGCCTGGGTGGTTCAGTCAGTTAGGTGTCCAACTTTGACTCAGGTCATGATCTCGCGGTCCGTGAGTTCGAGCCCCGCATCAGGCTGTGTGCTGACAGCTCAGAGCCCGGAGCCTGCCTGAGATTCTGTGTCTCCATCTCTCTCTGACCCTCCCCCGTTCATGCTCTGTCTCTCTCTGTCTCAAAAATAAACGTTAAAAAGAAAATTAAAAAAAAAAAGATATTCTCTCTCTTTCTCTCCCTCTGCCCCTCCCCTGTTCACTTGCACTCTCAAAAAAAAAAAAAACAAAAACAAAAACAAAAACAAAAACACACAAACTAGAGTCAAACAGACCGATATCAAGAAAGATATGTTTACATTCATCTTTAAGGCTAAAGCTTCCTCATTTATAAAATGATATCTACCTCACAATTTTGGTATGAGGATTAAATAAAATAATACATGTAAAGCACAATGTGTACCACATCATTAGCATTCAACAAAGCTCCTTCTTTCTTTGACTGCAAATCCCTAAGTCTGAATATCTCTAGTCTCCCTAAAATTAGAAACCAAATGGTAATTCTTTAGATGTCCCAAATAAAGTACAGTTTTCATTTTCAACAATTTTAGATGAAAATATACAAAAGAAGCTTTCAGTCCACAAAACATGGCAGTTAGCTTCATCAGATACTGCTTTATGATGCTGTGGTGTTTGCATACAACCATACACAATCTTACGGAAGAAAAAAAATTGCCCCCCAAAAAACTGAATGCAAGAAATACTTTTGACTTAACTTGAATAAATCTTCGTTTCTGTTTGGTCTTAATTAGCAAGGACTCCTCTAATATCCTTTTTCATCTATCTTGCCACACCACCCCCACTCAAAATCTGCCTAGTTAAAAAAAATCTATATGGGACAGCTAGATGTATCCAGAGAATCACCTGTAATACTCCTTTTAGATACAAAGATCACTGTCTAATTTTTGTTTTGTTAGATCTCCATATGCTTACTTTGTAAGGTATATATGTGTAGCAAATAACTTTGAAAGAAAATGACTATGCCTTCTTTGCTACTATTCTGCATTTAAAAGTACATCAAACATTTAACTCAACTGCAGACTGCTCAGCACAGGACAAATACAAATCTAGCAAGGGAATATGAAGAGTCAATTTTAGGCTTTCAGTAACTGAAGACTGAAAGTTCTAATATTATGACTTCACATCAGGTCCACCTCCAATGAGGAAATTTTTCCTTTGCTTTTTAAATCACATAAAATTCCACAAAGAAAAAGCTTTATGTGATCCAATAAAAAGTTCATCATTTCAGCTAATATATCAGGGAAAAGTCTGAAATATAAATATATATAGAAATTTCCTAAGTTTTGGGCTTAAGGAAAACATAAGGTAGGCAACAAATATAGGTGTTTACCTTCAGTCAACCCTGTCCTCTTCTTTCTATTACCCCCTTTCCTTCTTTCCCACTCTAAACTTTTCCAAACAGCAGTCTATAACATTTTTCCATCTTAACCTCCCATTTGTCCCCAGCCTAACCTACAGTCTGACTTCCACCTCCCTGGTTCCAGAAAAATTTGCTCTGCTTATATTCACCTAACCGCCAAATCCTATTAAACTATTCTCAGAGCTCATCCTACCCTAAACCTGGCCATCACTCGTCACTGAAAACTCCCTCTTGCTCGGCACTCCTACCTTTCTTGGCATCTGTAATTGTACTCTCTTATTCTCCTACCTCTTTAACCATTGTATTGCCGTTGTGTCCAAAATGTAATTTTGGCTGTTCCTAAGGGTTCCCTTGGTCACCTCTTCTTCCTGTCCTATATTATCCTGTGTTTCATTAAGTAAGTTTCACACTTAAGTGTATGCATATTTTGGGGCGCCTGGGTGGCGCAGTCGGTTAAGCGTCCGACTTCAGCCAGGTCACGATCTTGCGGTCCATGAGTTCGAGCCCCGCGTCGGGCTCTGGGCTGATGGCTCAGAGCCTGGAGCCTGTTTCCGATTCTGTGTCTCCCTCTCTCTCTGCCCCTCCCCCGTTCATGCTCTGTCTCTCTCTGTCCCAAAAATAAATAAACGTTGAAAAAAAAAAATTAAAAAAAAAAAAGTGTATGCATATTTTTATTCTCTTCAGCAGGAGCCATAATTCTCAACCGATTCTCAAATGGGGACTCTACCTCCCTAAAAAAAGGTAAAAAGCATTTGTTCATACACTCTTCCTGAGTGATCTCCAAACTTCCAATACTAACTATATACTAATCCAGTCTTTAAAATTCCCAACTATTCTCTGGTCCAGATACCTATTAAGACATAGTGCACCTAAATACCCAATGGGCATATGAAAGTCAGATGCAAAAGCAACCTATTCCACTTCCTTTGCCCAAATCTGCTCTTCTTCCTCTACTTCCCCCAAGTTAAATCATACCAAGTTACCCAAGCTAAAAACCTTCTGAGTGGTACTCAATTCCCTATTTTTATAACTCATTGCTTGTCTGTCCCTAATTCTGGTATCTTTCAAATTTATCCTATTCTTGTCCAGCTCCTATGCTGATATCCTTAGCCTATCACAAGGACTTAAATGAACTCTGACCCCTTTCATCCACTGTCCGTATTTTTATTGTCTCCTGAAAAATGTGTCACACACAATTGCCCCACTACTATCCACTCAACCTCTCAGTGGATCCCCAGGATATACAGACAGAAGTCCCAACACTTTAAGAAAAAGCCTTAGACTATTCACAAACTGTTTCTGGCCACTCCTCCTATCCCTCCCATCCTTGCGTCCTATGTTTCACAGCCAAAGTCGTATGTAACTTGACTTTGCAAATATCATTCCTTCTCCATGAAAAGTCCTACTCAGCCTGGCAAGTGCCTATTCACCCTTCAAAACTCAGCTCAAAGACCTCGGAGATGACTCTATCAAGTTTCCCAAGCAGAATTAGTTGTTCCTTTCTTAGCACTTGCTTTGTATACTCCTTATTACTGTATAACCTGTGAGAGTTTTATTGGTCCATTTGTCTTTACACCCCACTATAAACCCCACTTGGGACAAAAGACCGTAAGTCCCATAAGGATAGCAAGTCTATACATGGTGCCTAACATATGGGTGTTTGGGTATTTTTTGAACCGTGTTTCAGTACTATTTTAAGATGCTGTGTTCAAGTATAATTAGTTCTGCTTTATTGCTTGTTCTGAAATGTGAGTTTGTTCCAGTGTGATTGATATATTAGGGAATTTAAGTGTAACGCAAAATTCTCATTTGCATGCCATTTCTCATCTGCATCTACTGCACTAAACGAAGGTAGAAAACTGCACCCAGCCAAACTGAGCTGAGCAGAAATACAAAAAACACACACATCTTAAACACCCACCCTCCAGACAGTTCTCCATGTGTGTGATACAAGACACACCCACCCACCCACATCTGGTGTTACTAAACATTCCATTTGATTTCAGATAACCTGCCTGCTACCACTTCAAAGTAACAAACAGCAAACATTTTGATGCCCATTTCCACAAGCAAATGAGGTCTTTCTCAATGTAAAGTGCCACATTTACTGGAATATTTAGATACTCCTTAGCCATTTCACATGTGTAAAACTTTGCTACCATTTTCATCAGGTTCCTTTTTCAAAATAAGTCACCACGTTTTTGAGTGTTGGACTCCAATCTCATTTTCCCCCACAAGGCCTGTAGTTTTTACTGCACAATCTTGCATACCATGGTAGCTTTTGGGAACCTGTATGTTGCTACACAGCAGAATAGACTACATAAATTAACAGCTAGCTGTATCATGAGCTCAGAGACTTTAATTTCAATGCTCCAATTGCAGTAAATTACTGGAGAGAAAACTCTGCCCTCCTACAAGTTTCACATACATATGGCCTATGTCCCAATAGACTATTAGGAGAGTTGCAATCTTTAAAAGTTGGTGCCTCCCACTTCTGGTGAGCAGAGAGTTGTGTTTTCCAGCTTAAGCTCTACAGTCTGCCTAAGCAGAACTCAAAAAGCAAGTTCTCAGTGCCTAAATTTTCAAGTGTACCATTTTATGGGTTTCATTGTTTTGACTGCTTTTAACTTCTTCCAAAACATCCTGACATTTTGATTTTAAATTACCCAGCATTGTAAAGCAATTGGGCAAACCCTCAAGTCCACTATAAAAGGAACTACAGAACACAACAGACACTATATCCAAGTTAAAAAGATTCAGAGTCATTAACTCCACAGTACCTAAAATGTGACTTTTTTTATATATAGGGCCTCCACTCAATCCTCCACACTGATGCCAAAGTGGTCTATAAATCACCTTGCTCCCATACTAAAAATATTTTGGTTCCTTCCTTTGCTACAGGATAAAGATATAAACCTCATTTTTAGTTGAGCAAGCATGGTCCTTCAAAATCTAGGCTGGACACACCTTTGCAGGCCACTCTTCCTGTTCCATTAACACCTCACCATTGCGTCTTAGCCCAACTTTTGGCACCTGAGTGCACCCACCGTTCCCTTCTGTTTGAAATGACCCCTCTCCCCAGTTTGACAGACACCTATTCTGCTGTTATTTTCTGTAAACTGGCCCGACGCCTTCTGCGAATTTATTCTTTCTTCTATTCTCTCATAGCACTTCATGCACCTATGATAACTAGAGACTACATGACAAAAACTAGGTAGTATTCATTTTTGAACTCTCAGGGTCCAATACCGTGTCCAGCATGTTTTATTCCTTGACATCCAACTGAAGTTATCCAGAAAATATAAACTGATGACGGAGAGGTAAGGCCAGAGAAGGGTAAGGTTAAGGCAGCCTACACATGGGTCCTCATTCTGGATACAAACAACCTACTCCTTTTCATTACTTGTTCAAAAACCAAAATATGGTGCATTCCATTGTACTTTAACACGCCAGGCTCTGTGTACAGGAAGTTTACAGTTTAATTTATCAAATATATCTTAATTTCACATGGTGTTTCCTTAATCACACTTGTTGTAAACTGGCTACCTTTGGAAAGTGAGTAGCAGGCAAGGTGAAAGCAAAAAAAAAAAAATAAAAAATAAGCCAAAAGTGGAAGCTGAGGATTTGAAAACTGAAATCGGAACCTTTTTCTACATAGCACTGAATTCCATCCACAACAAAAAAACGCAAATAAGTGCTGCAGGCCCACAAATCTAAGTCTTTTCTGCATTAAAATATATATCCTTACTGAACCTATTTGGACTTTTCCAAAATGATAAGCCTTTTAAAAGCATAGCTTCCCAATGAGCAAGCATATAGGAAAGTTAGTGGTCCCTCACCCCTCATGGACCAAAGGCTACAGCTGTAATGTTGACCATTTATTCCAGTATGCCTTACATATATTATCCCTTTCCAGTGCACTACGATATGAAAAAGATTTATGCTTCAGGGCACCTGCGTGGTTCAGTTGGTTAAGCATCCAACTCTTGGTTTCAGCTCAGGTCATGATCTCATGGTTAGTGAGTTCGAGCCCCATATCAGGTCCTGCACTGGCAGTGCAGAGCGGTGCTTGGGATTCTTTCTCAAAATAAATAAATAAACTTAAAAAAAAAAGGTTTATGCTTCAAAGAATATAAGAAGGTTAACACAAGTACAGTGGCATGCCTAAGCATGGACCAAAATTCATATTTATAAACCAGTACAGTAGGCAAATTCCTACAATACCTTTATTTGCAGTCAGGACCAAGTTCTATAACCAACTTCATTTCTAGTCAAGAGAAAATAGTCTGAAATTTTCCAATAATTGTAGTTTTGATTTACCAAGATTTAAGAAACCTGAATACACCTACAACCAAAACAGGCATTCAAAAGGGCTTCTTCATCTACATCCCACTGATCAAGACGCTTCTGAAACTATGCAAAAATCAACTTTCAGAGAGTGAATCTTCCTGAAAATGTCTGTCTTCTAGCCCATCCTTGTTTTCACTACTTCATTAAGTATCTTGTTCACCTGAGAACTGAACAGACACATCTATCCCAAATAACTTCTACCCATTAAAACACCTTCTGCCCTCCCCACCAATTACATCACTGTTTGATGTGCTTTCACACTCACACAAAACCTGGTCCTTTCCCTTTAAAAGTACCTTGGGCAAATCACTTTAACCTCTTTAGGTCTCAGTTTCCACATGTAGCTTTACAAATATTTTGTTTAAAGCAAGGTGACTGGGCCAGATCACTGGTCTAAAAATATTAAGCAATTTTAACTCTAAAAGTCATCACATGGTGAAGACTGTCATAACCGCTCTGACAGCAATTACAAAAGTCTTCAAAACCTCTTGATCAATGACCATATCAACTCTTAGAGCCAACAACACTGTTTTGAAATGGTAAACCCTAGTGATTGTGAAAAACACAAAGTGCTATTAGATGCCATTTTATTTGCCACTTGTTCATATTCCCTCTTTTCCTCTCCAAAATTAAATTTCCAGACACAAGAATGCAAGAAATTCCGCACTAACAATACAATCCACCTAGAAAATGGTAAGTGCAGGAACTCAAATTCAAGCAGATTATTTAAACAACGTCAGTTTAACACAGTAATTCCAAGATCAAGCAAGATGACTATTCACAATGTTGTCATCTGCAGTAACAGTTAAAGAAAAGGTTACAGGTGTTAGCAGACTCTCTGGAGAAGATGAGAAAGGAAAAAGAGTCAAAAAGTTTACAAAGACAATAACGATTGGTGTTTAAACATAAAAAGGAGGATGAGGTTCGGGGTTACTGGAGAAAACGGCTTCAAGTAATTAATTAGGGCTATCTCCGAGCTCTGAGCAATACTATAAATCTTCAAATCTGGTGCTAAGTGCCTCTTCAACCAGGTCATTGTCACACCTACCCCCTCCCCCCAAATCTGCGTTAAACTGAATTTTAAATACTTTTGGGGTAGAGGGTCAACAGTTGGTTTCCCGCGTTGCGGTAACTGCGAAGTTCCACACTCCACGGCGCACAATCCCACACAGCCACTCCGCCAAAGTTGCCACCCATCCTGGCCAAGAGTCCCCAACACCCACCCGCCTCCTCGGGATGACCAGAGTCGGGGTCCCAGGGCCCGGGCGCCGCTCCCCCGCGCCCTGAGCCCCCCAGTCCCCGCCGTCAATCAACGCCCCCCGCCCCCGGGCTGGGCGCGGGGGCGCGGCCTGGGACCCAGCCCGATTGGAGAAAGGCTTTCCCCCCTAAACAGCCGCCAGCTCAGCCAAGCTACGGGCTCGCTACCCACAAAACTCAAGTTGCCCGCGCTAAGACCCCGCGCGCTTCGGTCTCGGGGGCACGACCGAGCGGGGGCCGTGCGCGGCCAGTGCGGGCAGCAGAGCCCGGCCGGGCCTCGGGTCCGTCTCCCTCACCTCTCGGGGTGCGCCGCCTTCCTCCGCCGCTGCCGCCGCCTCCTCCCTGTGAGTGCAGCGGGGTCTGACCTGTGGAACCACCATACCAGTCCCGCCCGCTGCTGCAGCGCCGCCGCCGCCGCCGCTCCTCCGCCGCCTCAGCCGCCGCTCTTTGTTCCCCCTCCGAGCGCCACCGCGTCAGCCGCCCGCCTCAGGCGCCCCGACGGGCCGCCACTATGCCCTCCCGCCCTCTCGGCCCCCGGCCTCGCCCTCCTCGCTGCGCCCACTGCCGCCTTCGCCTCCGCGCCGCCGACGCCGCCGCCACCGACGCCGCCGCCTCCTCCTTCGCGCCCCCCTCGTTTTCATTGAAAGCAAACAAGCATCATGGCGGCGGCCGCCGTCCCCCAGCCAGCGAGCACCCCGACCGCCGCCGCCGCTCCAACATCCCGGCCGCCCATTGGCCGCCGCCGCCGGGCGCGACCATTCGGTGTCCGACGGGGTGGGTCGCTCCCCTCTCGTAGTTTCCCAAGCCCCGCCTTCTCACCCCCCGCGCTGGACAGCGGTGCGCCTGTCCGGCGCGCTCCTAGGCCAGCCCTCCCGCTCCTCTTCCCGCTCTGTTCCGCTCCTTTCCTGCTCGGTCCCTACTCTCTCCTCTCCTTAACGGTCCTCCGTTTTTCCATCTCCCCTCCCCACGCCCCCTTTTTTTGTGTGTGTCTCAGGCTGTTCACTTTTGTCTCCTCTCTTCCCTCGTTTTCCTCGATCTCTTTCCCCTTCGTTCTCCTGTCAATCACGTGAAGACGTGGACCAGCTCTCAGACTTTTGACTTTAGCCAGTGCCTTGATCTGATTAAAGACGAGACATTAAATCGTGAACAGTCTCACGATTCCTCTTGCCTCACATATGCAGAAAAAAATTAATGGCCCGTTTCGGCCCATTAATGGTCGTTCAGTCCAGCAAGTTAAGGGACAGTTCTGGTGGTGGGATCCCAGCCGGAGTAACTGTCCGAGGCTGCCTTCAAAAATCAAGATATTCTGTTCAGGTGATGATTGAAGATGAGCAGGAAAAGGACTGGGCTAATTGATGATGCTTGCATCAGTGCACGTCGGTTAACTGGCGGTTGGAGCCCCTGTGTTGGAGCCAGGATGTAGAGATGAAACACCCCACCCTGCCCTGGGTAAGCTCAAAGTCTAGGGAAAAGAGAGACACCCAACAAACAAATCCATTAGAGAGGCATGCTCAGGGGCGTGATGTGAGAGACCTACATGGCAAACTAAGATGGGCCACTGGCTCCTTCTTGAAAAATCAACCCCCAAGAAATGTGTGAAATTGATTCCAGGAATTAACAATAGCAACAAAGTGAGACCTCCCCACACTGAAGGCTGTCTTGGGCTACAGGACATGGGAAATGGGTGGCAGCTTGCTGCTGGGGCAGAGGAGAACTGGAAGAGCCAGGAAAAGATGGAAGGGCAAAAGCTGTTTGAGTTCCATACTTGCCTCTCCAGCACCGCGTGGGATTGTCCTTACCTGTCTTCTTCCAAGAATTCAAGTGACAGCCCCATCTTCAAGTGCCAGAGGACACTGGACAGGCAAGGCAGGGCACCAGCAAAGCCCAGCAGGGGTAAGGGATTGATAAAACAAGTGCAGACCTACACTTGCCCATCCCTCCACATCTCCCAGCCCCAGACCACAGAGTACTGGAATTGTGCAGCCTGGCTGAGGAGCTGACATCTATCTGGGTCTCTGCCCCCGCCTTGAGTACTGTGCCCTGGCAACCTTTGCTCTAGCCTGGACAGTGAGGTGCCATTTTTGTAATTGATCTTTCCAGAGGGAGCTACTTTTTTACAATTGGCACAGTGGGGATGGAGGAGGGGAGTTCATAACAAAAACCTTAGTGCATGAAACAACTAATTTATGAAATCTCATGATTCCGGTGCCTGGCTAGACAGCTCTACTGGTCTCACTGGGGGTCTCTCATGCCTGCACCTGGGATGGTGGCTAGGGATTGGCTGTCTGCCCCCTTAGAGCACTCCCCCCCCCCCTCCCCAGTGAGACCTCTTATCTCTGTGTAATGTCTCATCCTCCTGCTTTTCTGTGGCCTCTCCCTCTAGCAGGTTATCCTGGATGTCCTACTTGGCAACCCAGGGCTCCACGAGGGAGGAAGGGGAAGCTGGCAGGCCTTCTAAGGAATATCACTCTCTCTATTCTATTGGTTAAAGCAGTCACATGCCCAGTCCAGATTCAAGAAGGGAAGACATAAGCAAGGCAGGAGCTGCATGTACATACAGGGAAGATGGGCTTATTTGATGCCATCTCGGGAGACTACCACAGAGAGAGTACCAATGGTGGTCCCCTGCCTGAGAACCTCCTGGGTTTTTTTTTTTAAGTTTATTTATTTATTTTGAGAGGGGAGGGGCAGAGAGAGGGAGAGAAAGAATCCCAAGCAGGCACCACACTGTCAGAGCAGAGCCCGATGTGGGGCTTGAACCCACCAACCTTGAGATCATGACCTGAGCCAAAACCAAGAGTTGGATGCTTAACCCACTGAGCCACCTAGGTGCCCACGTCCTATTCTTTCTGAAGAAAAACCCACCAAATGCCTCACCTTTCCAGTTCCAGATCAAAGAGACCCATGTATTAGGCAGGACCTCCTGCTGCAAGTTGTAAAACCCCAACCCAAGTAGAAAGACTTCTGCATAAAGACTTTCTTTATGCAGAAAGAGGTCATTTATGGATTCAGGTGTCATGTAACTGAAAAGTTCGGGCATCATAAGATGTCACCAAGAATTGATCTCACTCCCCCACCCTCCACTCTGCACCTCCACACCAGGGTCCTCACACAGGCTTTGTGACCAGGTAGGGAAGATGGCCACTAGCATCTGCTTCTACCAGATTCTACCAGTTTCTCCACTTGGACAGAGTACCTCTTTCCTAATCATTCCAGCAAAAAGCCCAGGACAGGCTCTCACCGACCTAGCCTAAGCCCCATCTCTAACCCTGGTCAGCCCCATGTGAACTAGATGTATTGAGAGTGAGGAAGGGATTCCTCAGGGAGAGTTGGGGACAGCCAGAGAATGGGAGCAGATTCTATCTCATCCCTCTGGGAAGGCTCTTGGTAGAGCTAGTCATTCTCCTCAGACCCCCCTCCATCTTTGCCTCTATAAGGGCACTTAACAGATGATGCTGTTATCTCCCCTGCCAGGCTCTGAGCTGCTCATGTGAGTCTAACTCATGTTGCCTCCATGCCACCAACTGGGGTTGCTTTTGAGTCTTTCCAACCTGCAGGCTTTCCCACTTTCTTCCTCTATTAGGAGAACCTTGCCCCTCAGGTCCAGGCATGTGACCAACGCAGGACCAATCTGGGATTGATTTGTGGACACAGGAACAGAATTCTGGCTCCATTGGGATGCTAAGCTAGGACAGTATGAATTGGTGTCAGTCAGTGCATCTTCCCCACCACATGGAGAGATGACACAGTGATGAACAGAGATTGTCTTGGTGACATAGAATCTTGGTGCTGGGCGCCAAGGTCCCAGTTTCAGTAGTTTCTCCTTTTAGCCTGTGACCTATCTCAGGTACATGTCCAATCAATGCATTTTCTGCTCAAAGAGTTGGCCTTCTGTCACTTCAAACAAAATACTTATAATGTGATGCTCACTAAATGTATTGGCTAATGGGTGGGTGGATGAATAAGGAAGACGAACAACTGAGTGCTGGCCATGATCACCAATGTTGGTGTGGTGTCTATTTCTCACACATGCCTGGAGCATTGGAATTCAAACTCAGGGTCAATTTTGGATGTGGACCATAACTTGATGGGTCCAGCAGCTGGAGTTGTCAGGGTCCCCAGAAATGAGCAGTGTTGATCAGACTGACTCCAATAACTAAAATCCACAGGAGACTTCCAAACGAAGCAGGTTCCCAGGTTTATTTGCAAGATAAGCCCCAACCACTGTGTGACCAGAGTGCTTGCAGTGGAAAATCCATGCACCTTCAGCCTGTAAACACAAAGTCATATGAGAGGTTGCTGCATGAGTCTGAAATATGGACCCTGGCCACTCAGCTTCGATAGTCTGATGCCTTCTCTCAGGGTGGAGACTTGCTAGCTAGGGACCAGAACTGATGACCAAGATCCCTCATCCCCACTCAGTGCCAAAAACATGGATACACCCTGCTCATCTTCTCTGGGCTCGAAGCCTCCAGACCACAGTTTTCTTCACATAGGACATAATACAATAGATGAAGTTTCAGATCCCAGTCATATCTCCCTATAGTGTCCTTTGTCCATTGTTTTAGCTTGACATTGATTGAAAAATCTAACTTAAACAGCTTTAAGATAAGAAAGGAATTAGCTGGCCCAAATAGCTTTAAAGGGTGAGGAAATAATACACCAGCTTCAGGTGTGGCTTGATCTGGGGGCTAATTCCATTCTCAGCTCTGCTCACCTCCATGTTGATTTCATCATCAGAGGCCATGGGTGCCAGCTCCTACCAAGTTCAAAGCCAGTGGGGAGAGCTTTCCTCAACAGATGAACAGACATCCTGGGCCTGACTCTCATTTCCATCCCTGAACCAAATGCCACATTCAGGGCAATGTCCTACCCTGGTCAAGAAGAAGCCACACACCCACTCTTGGACCTGGATTGTCTTCAACCTCACTCAAAACTGAGGATTTTTTTTTTTTTTTGCTGGAGGAAAGAGGACTAGATGTAGAAAGGCAGAAAGAAGCAGAGGTCCAAAGCCACTCTATCAAGCCTTGAGCTGCACACACTCATACACCCTGTCAGCTGCTTCTCCAGGAATCCATCTAGTCCTGATTTCACTCCCAGTGCACAGAGTTAGAAGGTTCCTTGATGCCTCAGAACATGGGAGGCAGAGGGGGTTCTCCCATTTCAGAACTCAGATGCTCTCCCTGAAGGCTCACCTTAGAGATATAATGGGAACAGGGAAAAGCTGCAAATCCATTTCTGGTTTTAAGTGCATGTGATTTTTTTTTTTTTCTAAGATCAACCCACCCTTTTCCTTGTAAAAGTAATTTGTGGTCATAGTTTAAAAAATGGTTGAAATCGAACAGCAGAAAGGCATGAAGAAGAAAGTGGATATCTCCTCTCTGTCTAATCCCAGCCACACTCCCTAAAAATTTGAATTGATTATGATGCTTTGGCCTTAAATAACAAAGTAAACAAACAAGCATACACAAACACCTTCAAATACGCTTACTGGATGAAGTACTTACTCCCAAGACTGAAAATCCAAATGTAGGGCAGCCATTAGGGGTGTTTGATTTAAAGCCTAAGGGGAGATTAATCACCGATACTACCTCGGCTGAAAAATATTTTGTTACTTTGCTACTTATTATGGAATACATGGGGTGATTAGCAGGAGTCTGAATGCAGGTCCCTCCAGAGATAGTTGGGGCCACGGGGATTCATCCAGAGGGGCTGAGGTGACAGAGTCTCAAGGGTCTTTATGTATAATTTGATCTGTGGGTCACTTTCTGAATTTATTAGGATTTATTCAGTTTCTAGGATAGAGACCTGACTCATAATTTAGGCAGAAATAGTAACTTACTGCCTCCGGGTAATGCTGGCTGCTTTAACAAGCAGATACAAAATATCTTGCTCATGTAACAACCCTTACAGCAGATGACTTTCTTCCATGCAGTGATTCAGGGACGTGGGCCCCTTCCTCTTATGGCTCTGTCATCCCCTAGGACAAGAGTTCTTATGGGGGAGGGGGGTGTAGGGAGGGGAGGTAAAGATGTGGGGCAAGTACTCCCAAGGGATCTGTGCATAGACCTCAAGGTGGGATGCTATGAATCCAGATGGGAAGATTTTCACATTTGCTGCCATTTTGAATCTAGGTAACAATCCCAGTATTATGAGTAAAACCTGTGACTATCCCCAGTGGAAACCCCAGCCTGACAGTTCATTATTCTGTCATAGTCATTGGGGAGATCTCCCCCACTCCCAATTAATCCTTTTTTTCCTTTTTTATTAGGGTGAAATTCACATAACTTAAAATTAACCATTTTAAAGTGTACAATTCAAAAGGTGCCTGGTTGGCTCAGTCGGTTAAGTGTCCGACTTCGGCTCAGGTCATGATCTCATGGTTCATGAGTTTGGGCCCCTCATTGGGCTCTGTGCTGACAGCTCAGAGCCTGGAGCCTGCTTTGGATTCTGTGTCTCCCTCTCTATGCCCCTCCTCTGCTCATGCTCTGTCTCTCTCTGTCTCTCATAAGTAAATAAATGTTAAAAAAATTTTTTAAATAAATAAAGTGTACAATTCAATGGTATTTAGTATATTCACAATGTTGAGCAATCCCCTCTCCCTCAATCGAAAACATTTTCATCATCCTAACAGAAAATGTTGGGGATATCTTGAAATATCATTTTCACTCATTCATACTTTGAGAATGTGGTAGCTATGAGACCCACAAGTAGATCTTGCTATTTGATACTCTATTTAAATGCATAAATATGTCATAACACTTAGAATATTTTGATAACTGTATTTCAATATAACTGATTTCCTTTGTAATGCTATGTATTGTATTTTATGCTTTTTATTTATTTGGGGGGTGGGCAGAGGGAAAGGGAGAGAGAGAATCTTAAGCAGGCTTCACACCCAGCATGGGGTCTGACGTGGGGCTCCATCTGACAACCATGAGATCATGACCTGAGCTGAAATCAAGAGTCAGATGCTTAACTGACTAAGTCACCCAGGCACCTCTATTTTATGCTTTTTAAACATTATTCTGCACAGGGGTCTATAGACTTTTTTTTTTTTAATGTTTATTTACTTTTTGGGTGGGGGAGGGGCAGAGAGAGAGGAAAACACAGAATCTAAAGCAGGTTCCAGGCTCCAAGCTGTCAGCACAGAGCCTGATGCAGACCTTGAGCTCATAGATTGAACCCATGAACCATGAGGTCATGGCCTGAGCCAAAGTTGGACACTTAACCAATTGAGCCACCCAGGTGCACCAGGGGTCTGTAGAGTTTATCAGATTACCAAGAAGGTTCGTGATGTAAAAAATGCCAAGAAATGAAATAAGTCAGAGAAAGACAATTAACATATGATTTCACTCATATGTGGAATTTAGGAAACAAAACAGATGAACATATGATGGGGTGGGGGAGAAGAAAGCAGGATACAAACCACAAGAGACTCTTAACGATAGAGAACAAACTGAGGGTAGAGTGAAGGATGTGGGTGGGCGATGGGCTACATGGGTGATGGGTACTAAGATGGCATTTGTGATGAGCACTGGGTGTTGTATGTAAGTGATGAATCACTGAATTCTATTCCTGAAACCAATATTGCACTGTATGTTTACTAACTAAAATTTAAATTAAAAAAAATGCCAAGAACCCCAGCCCTAGGCTTTGGTCCACCTGGTCAACAGGGAAGAGGTGGAGAGAAAGCTTGTGCTTGTGTGTTTCTTCACTAGCTCAGCTTGAAGTCACCCACAGAACTTCCCACACTCCACTGCTGAGAGCTAGTCTCATATCACCACCAAGTGCAAAAAAGACGGGAAAGATTTCACAAGCTTAGAAAGAACTTACTTCATTCTTGTTGTGCTTCACAGCTACCAGTCTATACAATGGAAGGAACAACATGAATTTGGTTAAGCAGACGACCATCTCAGGCACGGTCACCCCTCTGTATATGAGATATCCACAAGCACACTTCTTCCAACAAAGGGTACCTCCTCTTCCTGTCCCCAAGGAAGGCCCCATCTATCACTGCCTCCTTCCCTTAGCCCTTCTTCTGTCCTGCTTCCTGGAACTTGGAAGCTGCTGTCTTTGACCATGAGAAAGAGGCCCACAGTGTCAGAGTAAGAATAGAAGCTGGAAGAAGCCTAGTTTCTGAGCATTTTGTGGAGGAGCGACACCATCCCAGCTCTAGGCTGAATTCTTCCAGAATCAAGGTATGTGTTTGGCAGGAGATAAGATTGATGCCCTGTCATGCAGAAACCAACAGCTTGCTGGCAGAGTGTTGCCCTTCCAAACTAAGTTGGTTATTTAAAAAATGGCCTCAATTTCATTAGGTTGTGGAATTTGGTAATGAGCAGACCACAGAAGCAAATAAGGAAATGACTCAAGTCTCAAGATTTTAAAACCATGTCCAGGCAAGATCTTTGGTTATGAGTACTTTTATATGGAATGAATAAAATGAGAAGAGACTGGAAACCTAGTAGGTTTTGGAGGGAAGTGTATTGCCAAAGGAACCACCAATATGGCCCATAACTCCATAATTATTTAACCCTGAAAGCAGCACCCAATTTCTCAAGCCTGCACCAGCTGGGAGTAGGTGCTCTACTTTCCAAATCTAATGTGATCACAAAAGAAAATATACCTTCCAGTAGGTGGGGACAAAGCTGTAGAGGGCAGCAGACAAAGGACTACCAGTTGGGCTGGCCAATAACTTACTCTACTCTAGAGAAGGGAGACTGCAGTGTTCCTAGAAAACCAGATGGACAAGAACCAGTGACTGCTGTATATCCACCATCATCTCGCTTTCCTTTTTTTTAAAGCTTTTTAAAGAGGCCTAAGAGGTATGTTGTACTGGGACCATAGGGTAACTCTTCTTCCGGAATAAAGATTAAATTTTCCAACCTCCTTTCACTTGCCAGCATCCTTACAGCTGAGTAATATGAATAAATATAGAGAAACCCTCTGCTTTACTCTCTTGAGAGAACAAAAAACAAAAAACAAAAAAACAGGGTGGGGGAGGGGCAGACATCTGGCTGAGCAGAGTAGGGGAGGGGACCTGGGTCTAATTTCTTCTGAGTGCTTTCTCCTGTTCTTGGTTTTAGCCTACTTTACAATTAAAAAACAAAAACAAAGCAAAACCAAAAAACCATAATTTTCAGTTGAAGATATAGCTGATGCCAATTTCTGAGACTTGAGGATTTTTGAAGTTTTTCATTGTTTATTTTCCTTCATAGGAGTTCCTTTCCTCCTTAAAATTTTTTTTTCATTTTGAGATAATTATAGATGTACATGAAATTGCAAGGAAATGCACAGAGAGGTCCATGCAACTTTCACCCAACCTCCCCTGATATTAACAGTGCAATATCAAACCCAGAAGGTTGACATCAGGCACAAACCGTTGAGTTTATTCAGATTTCATCAGTTTACATGCACTTACATGTGCATGCATGTGTGTGTAGCTGTGCAATTTTGTCACACGTGTAGCTTCATGGAACCACCACAATCAAGATGCTTAACTGTACCATCACCTCAAGACTCTCTTATGCTGCCCTTTTTCAGCCACATCCTCCCCTCCCCAGCCCATCCCTAGCCCGAGTCACCCACTAACCTCATCTCTCTAATTATGTTTTTTCACAAATGTTGTATAGATGGAATTATTCAGTTTGTATCCCTTTGAGATGGCTTAGCATAGCTTCCTTGCCATTCATTTGAGTTGTTGCATGTGTCAATAGTTCCGTCATTTTTATCACTGAGTAGTATTCCATGGTATGGACATACCACTCTTTAACCATTCATCAGTTGAAAGACATTAAGATCATATCTAGTTTGGGGCTATTATGCATATGGTTACTAGAACATTCATGTACAAGTTTCTGTGTGAAATTAGCTTTCACTATTCTGTGATAAAGGCTCAAGAGTGTAATTGCTGGTTCATATGATAACTACATTTTTTGTTTTAAAAGGAACTGGTGGGGGGGGGGCACCTGGGTGGCTCAGTCAGGTAAACGAATGACTCTTGATTTTGGCTTAGGTCATAATCTCATGATTTGTGAGATGGAACCCTAAGCTCCGAAACTGGAGTCCAACTCAGGGTCCTACTCGGGGCCCGATCTCACCAACCTTGAAATCATGACCCAAGCCAAAATCAAGAGCCAGACACTTAACCAACTGAGCTACCCAGGTGCCCCAAGATAGAATTTTTAAAAATTATATTATACTGTATTATTTTACATTCTCACCAGTAACATATGAGTGATCCAGTTTCTCCCCATCTTCACTAGCATTTGTGTTATCACTATTTTTTATTTTGATCATTCTGATAGGTATGTGTCATTGTGATTTTATTTGGCCTTTTACTAATAGTTAATGATGTTGAACATCTTTCCATTTGCTATCTGCTTATTTGCCATCTACATGTCTTCTTTGATAAAACGCCTCTGTGTGTCTTTTGCCCACTTTCTAATTGGACTGTTTGTCTTTTTAATGTCAGGTTTTGAGAGTTCATTATATATTCTAAGTACAAGTACCTTGTCAGATATGTGATTTGCAAATATTTTCTTCTAGTCTGTAATTTGTGTTTTCATACTCTTTTTTAAAAAATGTTCTATTTATTTTTGAGAGAAAGAGCATGAACGTGAGAAGAGCAGAGAGAGAGGGAGACAGAGGATCCAAAGCGGGCTCTGCACTGACAGCAGCAAGCCTGACGTAAGGCTCAGACTCAGGAACTGTGAGATCATGACCTGACCCGAAGTCAGACACTCAAACTACTGAGCCACCCAGGTGCCCCAGTGTGTTTTCATACTCTCAACAGTGTCTACTGCTGAGCAAAAGCTTTAATATTTGATGAGGTCCAATTAATCAATTATTCCTTTTACGGATCACACTCTTGGTGTCAAATTTAAGAATTCTTTGCCACTATATTTTGCCAAAATACAGAATCCAGAATATCTTCTCTCATTTTTTTTTTCTGGAAGATTTATAGCTTTACATCTTACATTTAAGTCCATGATCCATTTTGAGTTAAAATTTGTATAAAACGGATGGCTTCGTTCAAGGATTTTATTTGTTTCTTTTAGTTATGGATGCCCAACTGCTCCACCACTATTTACTGAAGAGGCTGCCCTCTCTTGTTGAATTGCTTTTGTTCCTTTGTCAAAAATTAATTGAGACCATTTGTGTGGGTCTACTTTTTTTTATTCTCTATCTGTTGCATACAGTGCTTTGATTACTGTAGCTGATAGGAAAGCCTTAACATCTGGAAGAATGATTACTCTCACTTTATTTTTCTTTTTAAAAATTGTTTTGGCTATGGGGCACCTCAGTGGCTCAGTTGGTTAAGCCTCTTACTTTGGCTCAGGTCATGGTCTTGTGGTTCATAAGTTCGCGCCTCTGCATCAGGCTCTGTGTTGACAGCTCAGAGCCTGGGGCCTGCTTCAGATTCTGTGTCTCCCTCTCTCTCTGCCCCTCTCCTGCTCATACTCTGTCTCTCTCTCTCAAAAATAAATAAACCTTAAAAAAAATTTTAATAAAAAAATAAAAATAAAAATTGTTTTGGCCATTGTAGACCCCTTTTCATATAAATTGTAAGTATTTGTTTTAATGTTTATTTGTTATGAGAGAGAGAGAGTGAGTGTGGGGAAGAGGCAGAGAGAAAAGCAGAGAATGACAAGCAGGGGCTCATTGCTGAGGTGGGGATCAATATCACCCCCTGAGATTGTGACCTAAGCTGCTACCAAGAGTCACTTAATCAACTGAACCACCCAAGTGCCCCTAAATAATAAATATTTTTAATAAGCATTTCTATATCTATAAAATAAACCTTGCTGAAATTTTGAGACGAATTTGGGAAAATTGGCATCTTTACTATGTTTCTGAACATGGTATGTCTTTCTAATTATTTAGGTCTTCACTGATTTCTTTCATCATCATTTTGTAAATTTCATCCCACAGATAATATTTTGTGCATGTTTTGTTAAATTTATACCTAAGTATTTCATTGCCTTGAAGCAATCTTAAATGGTATTTTTAATTTTGATCTCTACTTATTTATTGTCAGTATATAGAAGTATGATTGAGTTTTGCATGGCAATTTTGTATTCTACCATCACTGAACTCACAAATTAGTTCCAGGTGATTTTTTTGTATATTCTTTGGAATTTTCTATGTAGACAATCATGTTACTACAGGTAGAGGCATTTTTATTTCTTCTTTTCCAATCTGTGTGCTTTTTGTTTTGTTTTTTCTTGCTTTGTCACAGTGGTTAGAACTTCTAGTACTATGCTGAATGAGACTGGTAAGAGCAGACATCCTTGCCTTATTCTCCATCCTGGAGGGAAAGTTGGCAATAATAGGCTTTGTAGATGCTCTTAATGGAGTTAAGGAAATCCTTCTTTATTCGGTGTACTAAGACTTTTTATCATGAATGGTTTGGTGGTTGAGTTCAAGAAAATGCTTTTCCAGTGTAAATTGATACAATCTTTCCTTCACGATTTTCAAACATTGAAGCAACCTCACATACCTGAAATAAGTCCCACGTGGTTGTGGCGTATTAGCCTTTTCACGTGTTCTTGGATTTAATTCACTAAAATGTTCTTGAGGCTGATTGCATCTACACTCATGTGGGATATTGGTCTGTAGTTTTCTTTTTTGTGTTATGTTTGTCTGGTTTTTGTATCAGAGTAATACCAGCTCAGAAAATGAGTTCATGAGTGTCCCTCCTCTCCTATTTTCTGAAATAGACTGTGTAAAATTGGTGTTAATTGTTTAAATGTTCAGTAAAATATTCCAGTGAAACTATCTTGGCCTGGAGATACTATTTTTCCATTCTTTTATTTTGTACCTATCTATGTCATTATGTTTGAGGTGAATTTCTTATACCCAATATATAGTTGGGTTATCATTTTTTAAGCCACCCTTCCAAATCTTTTAATTGGTGTGTTTCAACTATTGACATTGAAAGCAATTATTGATACATTAGGGCTAAGTCTGCCATTTTATTTTTCTGTCCGTTCTCTGTCCTTCTCCTTCTTCCTCTGTTTTTTCCCCTTGCTTTGTGTTTCAATGCCCTGAACATTTTTTTTTTAGAATTTCACTTTGATTTATTGATAAAGCTTTTAAGTGTATCACTGCATAATTTTTTTAGTCATTTGCTCCAGGTGTTATCATGTATGTCCACATATGTAAGCTAATCATAGCCTGATGGTATCAACATTTTACCATTTTGTGTAAAGTATAGAAAAATTACCTCCACTTAGGTTCCTTTATCTTTCCAATTTATAAAATATAATTTCCTTTTCTTTTTTTAAATTTTATGTATTTTGGGGGCACCTGGGTGGCTCAGTCGGTTAAGTATCCAACTCTTGGTTTCGGTTCAGGTCACAATCTCATGGTTCATGGGACAGAGAGAGACAGGCAGAGCAAGTGGGGAAGAGGGAGACAGAGAGAGAGAGAGAGAGAGAGAGAGAGAGAGAGAGAGAGAGAATCCCAAGCAGGTTCCATGCTGTCAACACAGAGCCCAACATGGGGCTCAAACTCATGAACCATGAGATTATGACCTGAGCTGAAACCAAGAGTCAGACACTTAACCAACTGTGTCACTCAAGCATCCCTAAAATATAATTTTCTTAAGTATTTTCTCTACATACATTGAGCACTATAGCAGATTGTGCTATAACTGTTGCTTCAGTCATAAACTATGGTTAAGGAAACTGATGAGGTGAAGGATAATCTATTCTGTTTACCAATTCCATTGTTTTTCACTCCTTTCTGAGGGCTCTGGTTTCCTCTGTGATTTTTTTTTTTTCATTTCTGGGGAGTGTCCCTTAGCCATTCTTTTTTCTTTTTTCATATTTTATTTATTTATTATTTTTGAGAGAGAGAGCATGTGCACGAACACATGTGCAGGGAAAGGGTGGGTGGGGGGAGCAGGGAGAGAGGATCTGAAGCATGCTCTGTGCTGACAGCAGAGAGCCCTATGCAGGTCTCAAACTCAGGAACCATGAGATCATGACCTGAGCCAAAGTCAGAAGCTTAACCAACTGAGCCACCCAGGCACCCCTAAAGATTTTATTTTTTTAAGTAATCTCTATACCCAACGTGGGACTTGAACTCACAACCCTTAGATCAAGAATCACACACTCTGAATACTGAGCCAGCCAGGCACCATAGCCATTCTTTAAGTGTAGGTCTGCTAGCAAATTCTCTTAGTTGGTATCTCATCAGAGAATGTCTTTATACACCCTAAATTTCTGAGGGACAATTTTTACTAGATTTAGCCTTCAGAGTTGATATTTTCTTTCAGCACTTGAAAAATGAGCCACTTCCTTCTGGCCTCCCATAATTTCAGATGAGAAATCCACTGTCAATTGAATCACTGTTCCTTTGTGGGGTAGTGCACTGTTTCTCTTCAGCTGTTTTTAAGATTTTTCTTCTCTGTTTTTGGTTTTCAAAAGTTTAATTATGATGTGTCTTGTTGTGGAGTTCTTTGGGTTTTCATATTTGGGGTTCTCTTCAGTTCTTGAATCTGTAGGTTTATGTCTTTCTTCAAATTTGGGAAAATTTCAGCCATTATTTCTACGAACACCTTTTCAGTTCCACACTCTTCTTATCTTCTGGGAGCTTTACGACATGAATCCTTTATCATACTCACAGGTCCTTGAGGCTATGCTCATTATTTCTTCAGTCTATTTTTTTCTCTGTTGCTCAGATTGAGTAAGCTCTGTTAGTGTTCAAGTTCACCGCTCTTATCTTCTTTCATTTCCACTCTTCTACTAAGTATATCCAGTGAGTTTTCATTTGGGGTATAGTATCTTTTAGTTCCATAATTTTCATTTGATTCTTCTTCTTCTTCTTCTTTTTTATTTGATAACCTCTTTTTCTTTGCTGAGACTTTCAAGTTTTTATTTGTTTCAGGAGGACTTGTAGTTGATTGTTGAATCATTTTTTATGCTGGCTACTTTAAAATCTTTATCAGGTATTCCCAGAAACTGATTTATTTCAGTGTTGGCCTTGGTCTATTGTCTTCTCTCAATTGGATTGTGATTTTCCTTCTTCTGGGAATGACAAATGATCTTCTATAGTGCCTTTCATATTTTGGTTAGTGTGTGAGAGGACTCTTAATCCCCCTTGAATCTTCGATGTCAGCAGGAAGTCACGAAGTTTAGTATGTAAGTTGTGTCTGCTTATGTCTTTAGTTCTGGTGACAGCTTTAGTTTTCTGAACCCTTACCATGTTCTCGTTGGCTTTGTTCTTCTCGTGCTTCTGGGCCCCTGCTCAGTGCCAGCTACCCTTTTGGGGTCAGGAGGCACTTCCTGGGTTTGACTGCTGTTCCTGGGTGACTTGTTTGCAGGGGATGGGGGTGAACCGAAGCCACTGAACCTGGGTATCCTAATGCCACTTGGTAGAGGGCAGGGAGACATAGCTGCTTTGCTGTCCCATTTCAGGGGACTCGCAAATCCCTGGTTGTGGAGTGGGGTCCAGAACACCCCAAGGCTTTACCACTGCCATTGCTGCTGCAGGTATAGAGCACCATCCCAGTGCTCTGGTTGTGGAGTGAGACTGGGGTGGCTGGGGACTTTGTAGCTCTGCTCCTGCCCATGGATCCACTGGCCGGGGTTGTGGTGCCAGGGCTAGATTCTGAGGTTTTTGTTTTTGTTTTTGATGTTTATTTATCTTTGGGACAGAGAAAGACAAAGCATGAGTGGGGGAGGGGTAGAGACAGGGGGAGACACAGAATCCAAAGCAGGCTCTAGGCTCTGAGCTGTCCGCACAGCTGTCTTTCTTACAATGTTTTATCTTCTACATACATATGGTCTTATCTTTTTCGTCATTCCTAAATTTACCTATTTCTGTTTCTAGCTCTTTTTTAAGTTTGTTTATTTATTTTGAGAGACAGAGAGTGCATGCAAGGATGGAGAGAGGGAGGAGGAGCAGAGAGAGAGAGGGAGAGAGAGAGAGGATCCCAAGCAGGCTCCACACTGTCAGCACAGAGCCCAATGTGGGGCTCAAACCCACAAACAGCAAGATCATGACCTGAGCCAAAACCAAGGGTCCTATGCTTACTTGACTGAGCCACCCAGGGGTCCCTTGTTTCTAGCTTTTTCCCCCTCTTGAAGGCATACTTGTCAGAGTTTTGTCTATTTTATTGGTATTTAGAAAATATTTATCAGGGCTACTTTTGTTTCTTATTTCATTAATTTCTTTAAGTTCACTAATTTCCTCCTCCTACTCTGTTGGTATTTATTATTCATTTTCTTTCTAGAAATGACTGCTTATTTCATGTTTTTCTTTTCTTTTTTTTTTTTTATTTGATAACGTTTCCTAAGACTTTGCTTTTTTTTTCTGTAAATTTTCCTTTGGCTACATGCAATGGTTTTAATATATGATATTATCATTGATATCACTTTATAAATTCATATTTTATTCTATGTTTCTTCCTTAAAAATAGTTACTTATGAAATTTAAAAAATTCTAGATGGCTCTGGAATTCTGGTAGGTGTGGGAGGATGGGATGAAGCAGGAAGAAGCTCTCCTTTTTTAGTTAATTTCTCAGTTAGGGGCACCTGGGTGGTTCAGTAGGTTGAGCATCCAACATCAGCTCAGGTCATGATCTCATGGCTCGTGGGTTCGAGCCCCGCATCAGGCTCTGTGCTGACAGCTCAGATCCTGGAGCCTGCTTCGGATTCTGTGCTTACTTCGGATTCTCTCTCTGCCACTTTCTGGCTCACACTCTGTCTCTTTCTCTCAAAAATAAATAAATGTTAAAAAAATTTAATTTCTCAATTATTTCTTCATGGTAAGAAAATGCTCTGTATAATTTCTACATTTTAAAATTTACTGAGGTGTTCTTTATGGCTGAATAAAACAAGTTTGGTAAATGTTCCACAAGTATTTGAAGGCCATGAACATTTCTGTGAGAGATTCTATGCTTATATATGGAAGATAAAAAGAATTTTCTGCTGTTTTTTAATGTTTTATTTATTTTTGAGAGAGAGAGAGAGAGAGAGAGAGAGAGAGACAGGGCACAAGTGGGGGAGGGGCAGAGAGAGATGGAGACACAGAATCCAAAGCAGGCTGCAGCCTGTCAGCACAGAGCCTGATCCAGGGCTCGAACTCACGACCTGTGAGATCATGACCTGAACCGAAGTCGGATGCTTAACAGACTGAGCCACCCAGACACCACTCTGAAATACAATTTTACTTTTAATTTTTACTTTAAAAAAATGTTTGTTTTTGAGAGAGAGAAAGTGGACGCTTGAGCAGGGGAGGGAGCAGAAAGAGGGAGGGAGACAGGATCCAAAGTAGGCTCTGAGCTGTCAGCACAGAGCTCAGTTTGGGGCTCAAACTCACGAACTGTGAGATCAGGACCTGAGCCGAAGTAGGACACTTAACTGACTGATCCACCCAGGTGCCCCCTAGAAAAAGAATTTTCATTGCAACTCTTAAGAAAATAATTAATATTTACTGACTGCTTATTTTGTGACATGCACTATTTCAGGGTTTTTCAACTTTGGCACTACTAACACTTTGAGCTGGGTGATTTCTTTGGGTGGAAAGCTATCCTGTGCAGTGTAGGATATGTTTAGCACATCCCTATGCTCTGCCCACCAGTTTCGAGTAATAGCTGTGGTCTCCTTCCCCAAGGAAGACCAAAAATGTCTCCAGACATTGTCAAATGTCCCCTGGGTACAAAATTGCAAAATTACCCTTGATTGAGATCCACTGCTGGTTTACATTTATGAATGCATTTAATCCTCATTACAAACCTATGTGGTAAGTTCTACAGTTCCTCTCTTTACAGAGAAGTATCCGGGTGCCTTGGGTGGCTCAGTCAGTTTAGCGTCCAACTTCAGCTCAGGTCATGATCTCACGGTTCATGAGTTTGAGCCCTGCGTTGGGCTCTGTGCTGACAGCCTGGGACCTGCTTCGGATTCTGTGTCTCCCTCTTTCTCTGCCCCAACCCTGCTCATGCTCTCTCTCTCTCTCTCAAAGAAAAATGAATATTAAAATTTTTTTTACAGAGAAGTATCTGTAAACTGAGAAAGTGCCTGTAAACAGAAGCCTAGAGAGGTTCAAAGTAACTCTCCAAATTACAGAGCAATTAAGCGTCATTTGTAACTGAAAAACCAAAACAAGGCAAAACAGAATCAACCTAAATGTCATTCAATAAATTGTGGAATAGGCATACAAAGGCACTCTGAAAAAATTAACTACTTGGTTTATTTACATATGATGAATGAATCTCAAAAATAACACTAGGGGGAAAAAGCGAGTCACAGAAATCTTTCAGGGGGAAAATAGAATATACATTATTGTCTGTAACCTCTCTGAGGATTCTTCTCATTTTTTTTTCTTTAAGTATTCAGAGAGAGACAGAGAGAGAGAGAACCAGCAGGGGAGGGGCACAGTGGGAGACAGAGGATACAAAGCAGCCCCCCCCCCCCCCCCCCCGCCCCAGGTGGGCCTCAAACTTACAAGCTGTGAGATCATGACCTGAGCCAACATCAGACACTTAACCGACTGAGCCACCCAGGTGTCCCCTCTCTGGGGATTCTAATTAGCGTTTTCCTTTCTGACCCCTTGCCCACTCCCAGAATCATCCTTGCATCTCTGGGAGTCCATGCAGGCCTCTGTTTCTCCATCTCTCCCTTTCGGGAAGCTGCCTTTCCTCACGTGTCCAGTAGCTCTCGTTCTTCCATTCACATACAGGGGAAGAAACAACCAGGATATTGGGGGCAGAGCTTGCTGGCTGACAGCCATCACTACGGGATTGACTCTGTCCCCAGAGCACAGGGTTGCAGAAAGCATCTGCACCTGGCCTAGGCACCCGAACCCCCTCTCGGCTGGGCGGCCTTGGGGTCCCCAGAGAATGCTGCTGCAGCTCAATTCAACTACTTCCTATTCTTCTGCAGAAATCTTTAGCTGTTGACAACCCCCCCCTTTTGTTTGTATTGGGGGCTCATAGGGCCTTTATTCCTTTACTCTCATGTTAATAGTGTCTTGGGAAAACAGTAGATACCCAGCCAATGCACTCTGCTGGGTCAGTTACCACTCAAGTGCCTGCCTTCCAGCTTTTGAAATGGTATTACTGCTCTTCTCCGCATGCTTGTACATTTGTGTATGTGTGTGTGTGTGTGTGTGTATGCCTGTGTGTGTGTGCGTGTGTGTGTGTGTGTGTACCGGTTGTTAAAATGCTGACTTGACCCCCCCAACTCTGGTTGGTCCCTTGAGCCTCCAAGAATTCCCCACAGGCCTCACCTCTTCCCGGAGACCCCCCAGGCACCCCTAATGATCCAGAAACTGATGGGGTAAGGCCTGGTTTAGCAGGGAGGGGTCTCCAGAGCCCACTCTAGCTCCAGGGCCAGCCTCTACCCTGGGTGGCCATGGTCGTCTTGCCTTTGACATTCTGTGTGTGTCACAGAAGGGAGAGTAACCACGTGCACATGGCTGATTCCTCATCTCTGGTTTGAAAATGCTCCCTGGGGGGCACCTGGGTGGCTCAGTCGGTTAAGTGTCCGACTTCAGCTCAGGTCACGATCTCGCGGTATGTGCCCACTCTGGGAGTGGGCAAGGGGTCAGAAAGGAAAATGCTAATTAGAAACGGGTATGTGAGTTTGAGCCCCGCGTCGGGCTCTGTGCTGACTGCTCAGAGCCTGGAGTCTGTTTCAGATTCTGTGTCTCCCTCTCTCTCTGACCCTCCCCCGTTCATGCTCTGTCTCTCTCTTTCTCAAAAATAAATAAATGTTAAAAAAAAAAAATTAAAAAAAAAAAAAAAAGAAAGAAAATGCTCCCTGGGTGATTTTGCCTACCAGGCAGATTTATAAGCCATTGGCTTGGATGACAGCACTGGGGTTCAGACAGACCTGGAATCTAACCCTGATTCCTCTACCCTCCAGGTGTGTGATTTGGGAGCCATCACCTCCACTCTCTGAGTCTCTGTTTCACCATCAGTGACATGGGGATTTGGATCCCTCGCACAAAGGGTTGTTGGAGATATCAGAAGAGATATTGTGTGTAGCAAGCCGATGATCCTAGGGCTAAGGAGGGAACACATTGGGAGCCTTCCTTTAGGAACGCCATGTAACTCACCCGAAGGCCACCAGGTGGGGCCATTGGCATCAGTGACCCAGAGCGGCAGCATTAAAACTTGGGTGGGCCTCTGCAGCTCCTGAGCCGGTTTTGTTTGTTGTTTTTAATTTTAAAACAATGGCTTCCCCAGGCCGGCAGAATCTGAATCTCTGAGGTGGAAGCTAGGATTTTAGTCCACACTGTGAAACTCTAAGACCACTGATTTAGAGCACTGGGTAAGGGGGACCAGGCCTCCCTCCCTCCCCCTGGAGTGGGGCCTCACCCTTGGCTCTCCCTTGCTTTGGCCCAGGACCTTTGGACATGCTCTCTGGGACTGATGGGATGACCCTTTTAGGGTCCATTTCCCAGCTTGGATCTTGGCAGTCCATCCAGAATCTGCTCTGTGGGCATCCCCCAGCCCCATGCACAGGATCCATGGTGAGGAGAGCCTTGGACCCTGCAGCCTGCCTTTGGCCAGTGGGTGGAGGCCTGGACCCACCCTCCCCCTGTTGTCGACTTTGGCCAAGACGACTGGATAAGTCATACTGATCACGGAACATTTGGTTTCTCCGGGGAACGCCCATCAACAACAGGAACCAAGGGAACATTGGTTGAGGAGGTGGCTGTAACAATCTAGGTTAGAGATGATGGGACCTGGTAGGAGGAGAACACTGGGGACAGATTCAGGAAGTATGCAGGATACAGAGAGGGAAGTAAGAGAGGAGAGAAAAGCCTAGAAAAGCTGCACTCTTCCAACTGCGTTCTTCCCCAGCACCTGGGGGCTTGTCAGAAATGCAAAATCTCAGGCTTCCCAAGCCTGCTGAGTCAAAACCACATTTTAACAAGACCTCCAGATGATTTGTATGTACCTTAAAGTCCGAAGGTACTAGCCCTGGTCCAGAGTGCTGACTAGGTTTCTGGCTGTTTTGACAACACCCCTGATAGAGGACACAGGAGGAACAGGAGCGGGGCAGGTGGTGGGAGAGACTGTGTTTCACTTGGGCCCCTGGGATTTGGGGTTTCCTAAGGACATCCAGGTGCACTATCTGCGAGGAGCTGGGCATGTGCCTGAGCCTGGGGGTGGGAGGTGCAGGTGTAGGAGCCAGGAGCACCCCTGTGATGACTCAAGTCCCAAGTACAGATGAAATCCCTCAGGGAGGGTGGGTGGCAGTGAGGGTGTCTGGGTGGCCCAGCCAATATGTGATGGAGTGGACTTGAACTCAGCCCTTCTGACTCTGATGAGAGCCAGGACTTGCCTGTGGTTCAGACCAGCGTCCTTGGTGCCACAGGGACTCTCGGGCTCCTGCCATCTGTCCAGAGCCCCTCCTCTGAGTAGCCAAGCCCTCGTGACAACTTATCTACTTGCCATCTCCACCCATACTTTGACTGGCATCTCACACCTGTTTTGCCCCATCTATTCCACAGAACTCGGGGCCTTCTTCCCCCTGCTCCCTGAGGCTGCTGTCTTAGCTTCCCCTCAGTGGATGCAGGCTGTACCTGGGCATTCCCCAACCTCACCCCCCAAGACCTGTCAATTCTGCTCCCCAAATCCATCCACATTTTATTCCCAGCATTCCTTGCCCTGGTCCAAGAACGTATGTTAAACTAGATGACTTCCATGACCCCAAAGTGGTATCCTGGGCTGCCGTGGTGACCTCTCCAATCCACTCTGCCCATAACAGCCAGAGCAAGTTTCTCAAAAGCAAATCAGTTAGCACACACCTCTGCTAGGAACCTACTGGTGGCATCCTGAGGCTCCAAGAACAAAGCCAAACCTGCCACCAGGCACTCAGTGTATGAGATGCAGGGCCCAGTAACCTGTCACACTCTGTCTGGGCACTCTCCACTGTGTCCTCTGACAGACTCATGCCTTCCTTCACATCCCAGGTCTACTGGGGGAGGACTAAAGATCACAACAGGCTCCTTCCCTGAGTCCCCAGCTCAGAGATGCCTTGCCTCTTAGCTCTGTATTTAATGCATAGAGCCTTTCCTTCATCCCAGATCTCAAAGTCACCACGGTGTATCTGCTCCTTCCCCCTGATTATTGTCTGTCTTCCCCCACAACTATCAGTTCCACATAGTGAGGGCAGTGGGTGCCTACCATGAGCTTGTGTTACTGCTGGTATTGAGTTCCAGGAAATCCAGAGAAATTCAGGAGACACTTCCTAGATGGCCTTCCTGAGATAAAGCTGGAAGAGGGGCAAAGCTCTGGGTTTGGGTAAGCTGTAGTTTGTAAGTAGAGACTAGGCAGAGTCAACTGTGAGATGAAACTGGAATGTACTTATGGAGAGGGGAGAGACTGACAGGTCCAAATGGGAGTCATAGAGAATGCCTGGAGGCGGGTCTGGGACGTGAACACTAAGCAAGGGTGATGGGGCCGGGCCCAGAAATCCCCAGAGGCCTCTGAACAGGCTCTAGGCGGTACTCCTAAACCACCTGCTCTGGCCCTGAGGCCTTGCCCCCTGACCAACCCTTCCCTCCAGTCCAGTCCACAGCCAGACCCTGCCCTTCCTGACCTGCTGCGCCCCTATCTGAGCCCACATCGGCTTCTCTGCCCTGGCTGCTGTCAGACTTTGTCAGACCTCACATTTTCCAGATCAGTAATTACACTTACCCCCAAGGTTTGCCCTTTCCCATCTGGGGCCCATCTGGCCCTTCCTCCACCCACCCTAGGCTACTCCCAGCTAGCTCCCGCCTGCCAGGGATCCTCCAGTTTTCTTGTCTGTAAACCGGGGTGAGGGCGTCTCCTCTCTGGCAATCAGTGCAAAATGCTTCCTCCACCTTCCCCACTTCAAATCTTCTAGGCCAGTAGGGAGGAGACCTGCTGGGGCTGACCTGTGACCAGAAAATGGTTTCCACTGGCCCTGAAATTTCACCAGAGACACACCTTTCTTCTTGCACAACAGCTGGTGGGGTGTGGCCGCCTTCGTCACCCTTTCCCCTTAGCTGTGTCCATTCTTATCTTGAGTGTGGGGCCCCAGGACACCTCTCTTACTCGTCTCAGGCCACCTCCAAACTCCAGGAAAGGCAGAATGTGCCAGTTGGCTGTGGGCACCGCCCAGAGTTTCCCAGCTGTGGCTGGTGCTGAAGGAGCAAGATAGGAGGGACAACCCACTCCACCCTGGAAAGCCCTGGGGAATTCCAAGATCATCGTTGGCTCTAGCCCACGCGGTGCGCCCTGCCTTCCCTACACCACCCTGGCCTTGCCCACAAGCACCCTCAGCTGCTCCCCACTGTCTCACCCCCAGGCCCAGTTCTGTCCTCTGGAAAGCGTCCCTGATGACCCCAACCCCCAGGGCTCTCTCCTCCTGAGGATGGTGCTCCACTGAAAGCAGCACCTGCAATGGATAATATGGGGCCTTACACAGAATTTCTTTCAGTGATTCGGTGCTTTGTGGGGTGTGGGGTCTCGCCTTTACACCTTACCAAGTACTCAGTGCTTGGCGGCTGCCATGAGCCCCTTCCCCACCCACTACACCTCTCCAGGGTCTCCTGCTCTCAGGAACGGATCAGGGACACTCGTGAGCAGCCACGTTGGCCTACGCGGGGCTGAGGGAATCATTTGGGAACTCTCGACCCTCCAGTCCTGCTCCCCTGGGAGTGGATTAAGCCTAAAATATAGAAGTTTGAAGCCTGAGAGAGAGGTTGATCAGCCACAAAGCCAAGGGGCAAGAGGCAGGACAGAGAGGCTCCAAAGCGCCCTCTGCCGGCGGCCTCTCATGGACCGGCGTATATCGCACTGAAAATGAACCGGTGGGAGTTTGGTTTGCAGGGACCAATCGGGCCTGGAGCTGCAGATCTAGGGATCACACCCTGGCCCAGGCACCTTCTCCAAACTCCATGTCACTTTAGGGGAACCGCCTGGGAGACCCGTTGGCCAACTCACATTTCAACAGTGCATTTAGCCCGCAAAGCATCCTTTCATAGCTGTCCTAACCCTAGTGCAGGCGAGTAAACAGGAATTAGGGCCCCTCGTTTTGAGATCAGAGAGATTGAGACGGAATTCTCCAGTCTCGAGTAACAGGCATGTCTCCCTGTCCTGCTGCCCCCCATTGCCTCTTTCAGCTGGGGAAGATGAGGAAGGTCCTGTGGCAGGACTTGGTTGGCTCAGTCTGATCCCTACAAAGGAACAAAGACATTGGGCTGGGGCTGAGGCAGGTGCTGGAGAGGCCCTGTAACCCAAATGGCCCACCCGGTGGCCAGGTGCAGCCCCATAAACAGATCTGGGCAATCTGTTGGCAGTGGGAATGCGGTGGGGGTGGGGGGGGTGGGCAGTGCCAAAGGAGGTTGTAGCCAACGTGGGCATCTTTTGGTGAAGAATTTGCTCTCTCTGCCCACCCAGCATCCACTCCCTCTTATGGTATGTTTCCCTTAGGGATCTCCCCTGTCCTACTCTCGGGACATGTGGTTCTATTGAGATCGCCTTTTCCAGCACCCGCGGGCACAGGGCCCAGGCCCAAAGGCTGACTCAGAGAATTCCATTCCCTGCCAAAGTTATTGCTTCTGAGGTGGGCAGAAATTCAACCCCAGATGAAAAGTCCCACCACTCAGGGACTTTTGTAGGGACTTTTTCCTGTGGATTTGTTAAGGAGGGCACATGAAGCACTGGGGACTGCTTGAGTGTGAAGCCAGGGCAGAGCTGGGAGAGGGTGGGATGGGGAGCAGAGGCACAAGCCTGGGGATAGGTTATCAACCACTAACCAGGCAATGTCTTTTATCTTGGGTCAAGTCTTTGCCCCTGCCCAGAAGAGTCCAGCAAGGCTCAGAGCCCAGTGGGCTGAAGCCAGAGCTTAGATGTCCTATAGTTATGGGAATTCACAAGGGAAGTTCTAGGTGGAGGCCGAGTGGACAGAAAGGTGGCCTTGAAGTGCGTGTGTGTGCGCGCACATGTGCAAGGGGGAGGGGGAGGGAGAGTCAGGGACTTGAGCCAAGAAATGAAGGAATTTTCTGATGGAACCAGAAGTCCTAAGCAGGATGCTGGAGAAGTCTAGGGAGTCTTCACAGAGTTAGGTACCAGGGTCTCCCTCTCCTGCCAATGCTCAGATCTGCCACTAGGAGTGGGCAGGAGAGGGGCCTGCAGGAGGGAGGCAGCAAGGTGCAGAATGAGACTGGGAACATGGCCCCGATGCTTTCCTGAATAAATCAGCTTTCTCAGGGTCTACAGGACTGCTCATTCAGCGAAGACTCCGACTCATCCCATCCCTGGAAGGTAGTGGATGCAGGAGTCGGATCAGACCTAACCCTGCATTTCAGGTCTAGAATGGGAAGAGGAGGTGGGTCTGGCCCTCATGTCAGGTGCCCAGCACTCCTGTGTCCCCAGGCAGTAAGGCCTGCTTAGCCCAGGCCCCTGCAGGGGCCAGCAGTCCCACAATGAGCACCAATTTCTACCGTTCTGCTGCAGAAGGGACAGTCTCTAATCTCAAGGAGGCCCAGTCTGAAGGCAGATGTGTGGGCCCTGATATGTGAAATGGTCAGATGGGCCCGGAGCCAGGGGAATAGCAGAGGGACCCTGGGCTCCAGAGCTGGGGGTCGTGGCCCACTCAGGATCTGGGGAGGAGCCCTCTCCAGCTGGCAATCCTTCAGGCCAGATCAGGTTGCCCGGGGGCCTCACCCACCTGGCCCAGGGACATGAGGAACTGGGCTGCAGATGGCCTTGGTAACCAGCTGTGCCAACATGCTGATGTCTGATCTGGGGCGGGTCTAGGAGGCCCCTGGCTTGTCAGATAACTGAAAACAACAGCCTGAGGGGGAGCAGAGGTCTTCAGGGGCTGCTGGCTTTGGGTTCAACCCCCAGAGGACTCCTCCCTAGGCCCCTCCTGGTCCTCTCCACCAGCCAGCAGAACAGCCAGGACACCAGGTCACAGTTTCCTGGAAGAGATGCCCCATCGCTGCTGTGACAAATTATCACAAACTGGTGACTTAAAACAATGCCAGTTTAGTCTCTCATGGTTTTGGTGGCCAGAAGTCTGAAATCAGTTTCACTGGGCTGAAGTCAAGGGGTCAGCAGGCCTGGGTCCCTCTGGGTGTGTCAAGGGAGAATCTGTTTCTAGCCTGTCCCAGCTTCTGGTGGCTATAGGCATCCCTTAGCTTGTGACTGCATCACTCTGATCTCTGGTCAGTGGTCACATCACCTTTTCCTCTTCTATGTCTAATCTCCATCTGCCCTTCCTCTTTATGAGGTCACTTGTGGTTGCATTTAGGGCCTGCCCAGATGATCCAAGATAATGTCTCCATTTTAAGACCCTTAATTGAATCACAGCTGCCAAGACTCTTTCCACATAAGGAAATGTTAATAGGTTCTAGGGATGAGGATATGGGTATCTTTGGGGGCTATTACTCAGCCTACCACCCTCCCCTCTGTGTGGAGACCCCTGGTCCTGGAGCTAGAGGGTTGCTCAGCACAATGGGCATTAAAGAATGGGTTCCTGAGGGGCACCTGGGTGGCTCAGGTTGTTAAATGTCCAACTTCGGCTCAGGTCATGGTCTTGAGGTTCGTGGGTTTGAGCCCCACATGGGGCTCTGTGTTGACAGCTCAGAGCCTGGAGCCTGCTTTGGATTCAGTGTCTCCCTCTCTCTCTGCCCTTCCCCTGCTTGCCCTCTGTCTCTCTCTCTCAAAAATAAATAAACGTTAAAAAATTGTTTTTAATTAAAAAAAAATAGAATGGGCTTCTGGGAGGAGGTAGCTCCCAGGGACACACCACCCTCCAGTTGGGGGTGACCAAGGCCTCCTCCCCACAGGCTGCCTGAGAGACCCTGCAGCATGGCAAACCAGGCAGCAGCAATTCTAGGCTGAGTAGTTTCCTGGTGTGTGACTGAAAGTACTTGATGCAGAGGCTTGAAGAACGTGACCCTCACTCTCCCAGTGCCATGGGGTGGTTGCTAGGGATGCAGACTCCCAGGCCCAGGAATCCAGATCTTTCACAAGCTCCCAGGGGCTGAGGTGCTAGTGAAGTCAGAGGACTACCTCTACTGATGAACATAGGGCTCCCCTGAGGACCATTGTCTTGGGGGCTGCTTGTGTTCAGAGATTTCTCCCTCACCTCTGCCAGCCAGGAACACGGGGGTCCTGTGAGCTTTGGGGGACAGGGTGAGTCTAACAGACCCTCCCCAGTGTCAGGTGAGCATCAATGTCCACATTTTTACAGAAGTGTCCCCAAGCACAGAGCCCTCAGACCTCATCAGAGACAAGCCAGTTGAGGTGGAAAGATCTCCACTATACCCCCAGAGACAGGGTCTGACCACTGTCAGGGTGGCTTCTCCCATCCTGGGCAGCCCTGTTGCTGGGAAGTGGTCTTCTGAAAAGAGAACACATTGGCCACGTTTTGGCCTGGGTGCCACCCCAAAGGATACTCAACTGTCTCTTCAGTTTGGTTGCTTACAAAGCCCAGATGCTCCCCATGGACCCATGAATATCAGTGAAGGGTCCACCCCATGCCACATGTGTGGGACACACCTCTGCAAACAAAGGGGGCAGATCTGTGGCCCCCTGGAGCTAGCCTCTTGGGAGTGGGTGTTTAGGACTGAGCTCCTCTGCGTCTTCATTGGAGCAACAGGGATGAAAGCCCACCTCACGACCAGGACCAAGCAGGGCAGAGGACCTGGAGGGCTATCCCTCATTAACTTCCATTTCTACTTGCCCTCTCTTTTCCAGGCTGGAGTCTGCTCCCAAGTGCTCAGGGGTTTGTCAGCAGCACTCTTGAGTCCTAACACAATATCACCCTCCTCACCGTGACCTCATCCACAACTGGTCACAAGTCAGCTTCCTGTACATGAGAGAGGAATGTCTCAGACAGGACAGGTGTCCAGGAGTTTATGTGGCTTTACCTCTGACTCCTGCAAGGGGCCAACCAAGTGGGTATCCATTGTTTCCATGGGCACCATCATCACCCTTCCCTTTATTGCTCACTCTCTTCCCCATTCCCCATGCTAGCTTCTGTCCTGGGCAGGGGAGACAGTAAGTGGAAGGAGACTTCCCAATAGGGCACAGGCCATGAAGCCAGAGGAGACTCTACCAGCTCAGGGATGTGGTGTTTCTGGACCTCAGCCACAAGAGACACCACTCAGGGCACCTCCATTCTTCCACAACACCGTGTTTGTGCTATTCCTCTTTCTTTTAAGGAAATTCTGCTATACACACTGCTTCGTTCTGGCACATGATCTGCAGATCTGCTGACCAGCTGCCACACACCAGGCATTGTTCTTGGCACTAGATATATAGCAGTGAGGGACCCAGACAAAGACACTGCTCCAGGGAGCTTATATTCTAGGGTGGGAAGGGAGAGACAGGACAAAAACAAGCACATGGGGACAGACACAGGAGCCAGGTGGTGGAGAAACAAAAGGCCAGGACCATGAGCAGCAGTTGCAAGAGAGAAGACAGGAAAAGTTTCCATCGAGAAGGGGACATTTGAGCAGAGATGGAGGGAAAGCAAGAGAGGGAGCAATTCTATCTGGGGAAGAGCCTTCCAGGCAGAAGGAGGCCAAGAGCAAGGCCTAGAAATGGGTCCGTTCTTAACTATGCCTTTGGGTCACCTGCAAGCCCCGTACCACCACCATCAGCCACAGAATTAGGCCCTTGACACCTGCTGGTTCAGTCATGGTACCCATCCCTGTGTACATGCTGGGGGTGGGAGAGGGGGACAGGACTTTCCACCTAAGCCAGGTCAATGGGAGCTCCTTTCATGTGGAGCAGAGAGACATGGCTTTCCCTCCAGTCCTAGAACAGAGGCTGCCATGTCTCCACCCAGGGGAGAAGCTGTCTGCATGAACAAAGCCAACACATGCTCAGAAACTGATGGAGGAAAGGGGGAAAGGGGATGGCTGATTCCTGTCATGATTCCAATTTTCTTAAACACCCCTTTCCTCTGCCCTTCCTAATTTGATCTGGCTTCTGTGTTGTTATATACATATAATATATATGATATATATATCATATATGATATATATATCATATATGATATATATGAGACATATGATATATATGAGCTGTGACACACAGAGCCCGATGCGGGGCTCGAACCCATGAATCATGAAATCATGACCTGAGTTAAAGTCAGATGCTTAACCAACTGAGCCACCCAGACGCCCCTATATTTTTTATTTTCTGTTTATTACAAGGCTTTGGCATCTTTAAAAAAACAAAACAACAACAAAAAACCTTTCTGTCCAGGGAGACTATTCCTCCTGGGGCAGGCCAATTCTCTGAAATGGCAAAGGGCCCAACCCAGAGAGCATGCCTTTGATATGCAAACTACAAACCAACTGTTCCAGAGCCAGAGCTTCTCTACCTGGTCCCCAAAGCCCAGGAGACAGTGTTCCTCTGCCTTAATCATCCCAGGCCTGGTGACCCACTACTGGGGACCATCCCTGTAGCTTAAAGCCAAACCAGCCCATCCTAAACTGTCCACCTTGCTCTGCCTTGTCTTTCCCAAGGAAACCCCAAGAAAGACTCTGGCCCAGATTTCCCACCTCACTCTTGTCTTCTGCCTCCTGAGCACGCTGGTCTCTTTCCCATGTGGTTCTGCACAGTGTACCCTGCCTCCTGTCTCTAGAACCAGTGAGAATAATCAACTTTATTTTCCTGAGCCTCTTTTGGGACTCCTCTGGGGTCACCCCTGACTGACCATTGTGTAAAAAAAAAAAACAAAAAAAAAACACCATGAAACATCTTTCTCTTCCTGTCCTTCCCTGACTTTCTCACATGTGAAACTCTTCTTTATTCTTTTAGATCCAGTTTCAGTGTCACCTTCTCTAAGAAACCCACCTCAACAGCCTCTCCTTCCCCAGCAGTCCTGTCACCCACAGCTCAGTAGTCGAATGGCAGGTATTTGGGGCAGAGATGCTCAATACTTGGTGTCACCCAGAGCCCAGTGCAACATTCAGGAAGCGCCAAGCAAGTCCAAATCAGCGGAGATGTCTCTTGGAATGGAGCTGGTCCAGCCTTTTAAAAGAGAAGAATCTGGCAAAATGTGGCAAGAACTTCAGAACTAGTACACCATTGTCCTAATACTTCTGGGAATCTGCTCTTTGCAAATAATCTTTAAAAATAAAAATAAATCAACATATGGGAAGGGGGGGAGAGAAGAAAAGGAAGCAAATCACAAGAGACTCTTAATGATAGCAAACTCAGGGAGGTGAGTGGGGGATGGGCAAGATGGGCGATGGGTATTAAGGAGGGCACTTGTGATGAGCACTGGGTGTTGTATGTAACTGATGAGTCACTGAATTCTACTCCTGAAACCAATATTGCACTGTATATTAACTAAATAAAATTAAAAAAAATTTTTAACATTTGTTCATTTTTGAGAGTGAGAGAGACAGGGCATGAGCAGGGGAGGGGCAGAGAGAGAGAGGGAGGGACAGAATCCGAAGCAGGCTCCAGGCTCTGAGCTGTCAACACAGAGCCCCACGTGGGGCTCAAACCCATGGTCATGGCTCAAGACCATGACCTCAGCTAAAGTCCGACACTTAACCAACTGAGCCACCCAGGCGCCCCCAACTAAATAAAATTTAAATAAAAATAAAGAGGGGCACCTGGCTGGCTCCGTCAGTAGAGCATGTGACATGCTTGATCTCAGAGTTGTGAGTTCAAGCCCACGTTGGATGTGGAACCTACTTAATTATAAACAAACAAACAAATAAATAAATTTCTGCCTAGAATGGCTTATCTCACTGTTATTTGTTTTAAATTTATTATTGGTCATTGAAGTTATGCATGCACGCAAAGTAAAGACATAAGAAATTGTGCAAAAATTATATCAAGAACAGCAGCCCCTTCATGTCCTGGTCAGGTTTTCTAGTTGGTTCTTTAGGCATTAACTTTCATACCTCTAAATAGCATGCTTATATTGCTACTTCTGGATTGTTTCATTTTAAGCTTTATTTATTGCATTTCTACAATGTAAGATGAAAATTTCACTCACGTCCCTTCCTTCTCGTGCCCATCCCGACTTTAAATCCCTCATCTCCCAATATGTGCAGTTTTATTGTCATTTTAGCTAGATTGCTATTCAGGCACTGTATCATTATGTTTATGTAAATGCTATTCACAGCTGAACATGTGGTGCCATAATTACTTCTCCTTTCCTAGAACAGCCTTTTGTTTGCACTAGAGGTAATGACTGCCATCTATTTCTCTATGTACTCATCACGAATTTCATCCCTAAACTTTTTTTCTACTTAGGCAAATCTCCTTTTGACTGTGTAAAATCATATTAGATATCTTTGCACCTTGAACCTCTTGAGGAACTCTTTCCTGGGGCCTCCTGGTCCTCTTCAGTCTGGACAGGGGCTGGAATCTCCTGTCTTAGATCCTGTGTTGTTCTTTTTCCTTGTGCTATAAGCACATTCTCTAACAGCTTCTAGAAACCAAAAGCATGGGAGGTAATGCTTTTGAGGACCTGCATGCCTGAAAATGTCTTTAATTTACTCTTATACATAACTGACAGCTTTGTTGGATATAGATATCTAACCAGGGGTATATTTTCTCCCATTATTGTGATGGTGTGTGCTGCTTTCCCAGAGTAGTTATCGAGACATCTGAAGCCATTCTAATTGATTGTCTTTTTTTAAAATGAAATCTGGTTTTTTGTTTTTCTTCTTGTCTAGGATCTTATAAAATATGTGCTTTTTATTCAGTATGCTAGAATTCTATTGTGATGTATTTTGGTTTGGTGTATTTTCATAAATTGTGCAGAGAACTTGTTGAGGAAGGTGTGCTCTTTTTTGGGAGACTTGTGTCAATAATTTCTTGAATTATTCCTTTGGTCTCTCTGTTTCCTGTTTCTTCTTTCTGAAATTCCTGTTATCCAAACATTAGACTTCTTGGGCTGGATTATGTATCTAAAATTTTTTCCCTGGGGCGCCTGGGTGGCGCAGTCGGTTAAGCGTCCGGCTTCAGCCAGGTCACGATCTCATGGTCCGTGAGTTCGAGCCCCGCGTCAGGCTCTGGGCTGATGGCTCAGAGCCTGGAGCCTGTTTCCGATTCTGTGTCTCCCTCTCTCTCTGCCCCTCCCCCGTTCATGCTCTGTCTCTCTCTGTCCCAAAAATAAATAAACGTTGAAAGAAAAAAAAAATTAAAAAAACAAAATAAAATTTTTTCCTTATATTTTCCATCTGTCTTCTGAACTTTATATTTCTGGGATCATATTTTTTAATATTTTTTTAATTTATTTTTTAAAATGTATATCCAAGTTAGTTAGCATATAATGCAACAATGATTTCCAGAGTAGATTCCTTAATGCCCCATACCCATTTAGCCCATCCTGCCTCCCACAACCTTCCAGTAACCCTCTGTTCTCCATATTTAAGAGTCTCTTATGTTTTGTCCCCTTCCCTGTTTTTATATTATTTTTGCTTCCCTTCCCTTATGTTCATCTGTTTTATATCTTAAAGTACTCATATGCATGAAATCATATGATATTTATCTTTCTCTGTCTGACTAATTTTGCTTGCATAATACCCGCTAGTTCCATCCACATAGTTGCAAATGGCAAAATTTCCTTCTTTTTGATGCCGAGTAATACTCCATTGTATATATATACCACATCTTCTTTATCCATCCATCCATTGATGGACATTTGGGCTCTTTCCATACATTGGCTATTGTGGATAGTGCTGCTAGAAACATTGGGGTGCATGTCCCCATTTGAAACAGCATACCTGTATCCCTTGGATAAATACCTAGTAGTGCAATTGCTGGGTCATAGGGTAGTTCTATTTTTAGTTTTTTGAGGCACCCCCATACTGTTTTCCAGAGTGGCTGCACCAGCTTGCATTCCCACCAGCAGTGCAAAAGAGATCCTGTCTCTCTGCATCCTCACCAACATCTGCTGTTGTCTGAGTTGTTATGTGAGCCATTCTGACAGGTGTGAGGTGGTATCTCATTGTGGTTTTGATTTGTGTTTCCCTGATGATGAGTGATGTTGAGCATTTTTTCATGTGTCAGTTGGCCATCTGGATATCTTCCTTGGAGAAGTGTCTATTCATGTCTTTTGCCCATTTCTTCACTGGATTATTTGCTTTTTGGGTGTTGAGTTTGATAAGTTCTTTATAGATTTTGGATACTAACCCTTTATCTGATATGTCGTTTGCAAATATCTTCTCCCATTCTGTTGGTTGCCTTTTAGTTTTGCTGATTGTTTCCTTTGCTGAGCAAAAGCTTTTTATTTTGATGAGGTCCCAATAGTTAATTTTTGCTTTGGTTTCCCTTGCCTCTGGAGATGTATTGAGTAAGAAGTTGCTGCAGCCTAGGTCAAAGAGGTTTTGCCTGCTTTCTCCTTGAGGATTTTGATGGCTTCCTGTTTTACATTTAGGTCTTTCATCCATTTTATTTTTGTGTATGGCATAAGAAAGTGGCCCAGGTTCATTCTTCTGCATGTCGCTGTCCGGTTTTCTCAGCACCACTTGCTGAAAAGACTGTCTTTATTCCATTGGATATTCTTTCCTACTTTGTCAAAGATTAGTTGGCCATACATTTGTGGGTCCATTTCTGGGTTCTTTATTCTGTTCCATTGATCTGAGTGTCTGTTCTTGTGCCAGTACCATACTGTCTTGATTATTACAGCTTTGTAACACAGCTTGAAGTCCGAGTGGGATCATATTTTTAAGTTTTTCTTTCCATGTGTGGTTTCTGCCTCCTTCAAGTTATTTGTTTGTTTGCTTATTAGTGTTGGTATCCTGACTTGATATAGGAAAATTTACTCACATGTATGGTAATCCTTGACTATCCACTCACATCTAAAATGGGGGAAAGTAGAATGGAGGATTTTCAGTTTCAGCCACAACAAACAAGTATTACATTTATCTTCCTCTCCTAGAAAACTATCACACTGTGGAAGAAATATGAAGTGACCTTCAAAAAAAGGGAAGCATGAGAAGTCCCACACCCATCCCAGCTTTCCTCCTGATAGCACCACAGATTGTTGCTGAAATAGGGGCATTGGTTTTATTAGGTGGATGAAATGAGGATTTGAGTTTAGAGCTGCTACAGTAGCTGGAATCTGTGAGGTAGAATAACAGAGAGGAGGGACCTGGGAAGAGAAGACACATAGAAATCTCTATGGTGGTCCCTTTGAGTCCTCAGCCAAACACTGAGCTGGCATCCTGAGGGTAAGTCTTTGTGAGGCCACTCTGAGAACAATGATTAGGAAACTGAGCTGAATTGAGATTCCTAAGATCATACAGTATTGGAAAGAATTGCAATTTCAAACAGCCAAAAGAAAAAGAATTTGCTGAATGTCAGGCAATCAGATGGAAAACCACAAAGGTAAATAAAACACAATGCTCTTTAAAAGAAAACTACATAATCTAGTCCCACAGTAATGTAGCATAACAATGTCCAACATACTATCAAAATTTACTAAGCATAAGAAGCCCATAGAAAGATGGGGAAAAGTCAATAGAAACCAACTCAAAGGTGACAAAGATTCTGGAATTAGTAGACTGAGTTTCAAATCAGCTATCACAAGAAATTCAAGGAAAAGGTGGGGGTCCAGCACAGAAATGAAAACATGAAAAAAGGGAAAAATTAAAATTCTAGAACTAAAAAAATGCAATACTTGAAGTTAAAAATTCACAGAATGGGCTTAATAGTAAAATGAACACTACAGAAAAAAGGATTAGTAAATTTGAAGGTAGGTCAATAAAAACTACCCCAACTAAAGTACACAGATAAAAACAAAAAGAATAGAGCTCTGGTGACCTGGGGGGAGGGGGTAATATCAAGCACTCTTAAGATATATGTAATTAGAGTTTTCAAAGAGTGATATTTGGGCAGAAAAAGTATTTGAAGGAATAATGGCCAAATTTTTTTCTAATTTTTCCCAGTTTTATTGAGCTATAATATACATATAACATTATATTAGCTTCAGGTGTACTATCTGATGGTCACCACAGAAGTTTAGTTAATATCCATCACCCTACATAGTTACAACTTTTTCCTCATTATGAGAACTTTTAAGATTTACTCTCTTAGTAACTTTCAAATACACAATATAGTATTGTTAACGTTAGCCACCAGGCTGTACATCACATCCCCAGGATTTATTTGTCTTATAACTGGAAGTTCATATCTTTTGACCATTTTCACCCATTTTGCCTACCCTCTACCCTCCAGTTCTGGCAACTACCAATCTGTTCTTGGTGTCTGTAAGTTTGGGCTTTTTATTTTTATTTATTTTTTTTTTTAATTTTTTTTTCAACGTTTTTTATTTATTTTTGGGACAGAGAGAGACAGAGCATGAACGGGGGAGGGGCAGAGAGAGAGGGAGACACAGAATCGGAAACAGGCTCCAGGCTCTGAGCCATCAGCCCAGAGCCCGACGCGGGGCTCGAACTCACGGACCGCGAGATCGTGACCTGGCTGAAGTCGGACGCTTAACCGACTGCGCCACCCAGGCGCCCCTCGTTTGGGCTTTTTAATATTCCAAATGTAAATGGTATCACACATTTAATCTTTCATGTTTTTTAAAAACCAGTTTTTAAAAAAAACTCACATTTTTTCCTTCTGTATATTCAACGACCATATATTTAAAACACATAGTTGGATCTTGCATTATTCAGTTTGACCAGCCCTGCCTTTCATTGAAGTGTTTAGTTCATTTACATTCTGTTAATCATTGATATAATGAGTTTATTGTCAAGCATCTTTCTGTTTGCTTTCCATTTGTCCCATGTAGTCTTTGTTTCTTTTTTCTTCCTTTCCTACCTTCCTAAAGGCCAATTTAAAGTTCCATTTTATCTCTTCTATTGGATTTTTAGCTGTGTCTTTATTTTAAACTTTTTGTTGCTTTCTGAGGATTACAATATTCAACTTCAATTTTTTACAAGCCACCTTGATTTATTATTATACTTTTTATATATAATTTAAGAAACTTAAAATAGTATAGTCCCTTTTACTCTCTTATATACTTTATACTATTGTTATTATGTTAATATATGTTGTAAACCCCACATTTCATGGTTTTCCTTATTTTCTTGAAACTGTCAGTTGTCATAAAAAAATAAAGAAACTAGGAAGAAGCTGGAGTGTCTAGACAAAGTAAATTTCAGGATAAGGGCTATTACCATAGATAGAGACATTTCATGATGATAAAAGGTTCAGTTCATCAGGAAAATATAATACTTATAAGTGTGTACACTCAACAGGAGAACTTTTAACATTCGGGAAGCAAAAACTGACTAATCTAATGGAGAATTAGACAAATCATCAATTATAGGTAGGAATTTTTACACTGTCCCTCAGTAATTGATATAAGCCAAAGTAGACCAACAACAAAAAAAAAAATCAGTAAGAAATGAAGGTTTTTTTTATTTTTTTTTAACGTTTATTTATTATTTTTGGGACAGAGAGAGACAGAGCATGAACGGGGGAGGGGCAGAGAGAGAGGGAGACACAGAATCGGAAACAGGCTCCAGGCTCTGAGCCATCAGCCCAGAGCCTGACGCGGGGCTCGAACTCACGGACCTCGAGATCGTGACCTGGCTGAAGTCGGACGCTTAACCGACTGCGCCACCCAGGCGCCCCAAGAAATGAATAGTTTTAACATTAGTATCATCCAATTTAATCTGATATATGTAAAACAGTACACTCAACAACCTTGGAATATAAACTTTTTTCAAGTGTACATGTAGCATTCATCAAACTAGACCACTTTTTGGTCAAGAAAACAAATCGTACTAAATGCAAAATGATTGAAATCGTACAGCACATGTTCTCTGACCACAGTGGAACTAAATTAGAAATCAAAGACAAAAAACAATCTGGATAATTCCTAAATATGTTAAATTGATCAGAACACTTTAAAATAATGAATGGGTCAAAGAAAGAATGCTGTGGAAAATTAGAACATATTTAAACTGAAAGCTAGGGAAAAAACAAAAAACAAAATAGCAACATTTGTGAAATGCAGCTAATGTAGAGCTTAGAGAGACATTTATAGCTTTCATAGGGAATCAGGACAGATCCCCTTCCTCCCAAATGTACCACTTTGGCGTGTGTATTATTTTGAACTAAAGGCATGTGAGATCCTTCAGGCTTAAGAGAAACTTTTATCCTTCCTTAATCACACAGAAGAATCTAAATTGGAGGTCTTTCTCAGAATAAAGGTTATTAACAGAGAGAAGTTTTATCTGAATGACCCATCTGTATGGCAGGGCAAACATCTAATTATCAAACCCCTGATCTTCTTATCATCCTGTGAAGTGTATTCCTTTCTTCTGAAGTCCCAGACCCCTACTCTCTTCTTAGTTCAGAATGATATATATATACCTCATTTTGACTGACAGTTTTGGAATTTCCATGTCTATATGGATTCCCCATTCATATGCTTATTAAATTTGTTTTTCTCCTGTTAGTCTATCTCGTAACAATTTGTTTCTTAGTCCAGCCAGAAGGACCTTTGAGGGGACAAGAATGCTTGGTCCCCAGTGCTTTATTTTTTTTCAAGATCCAGTTCTTTTTTTTTTTTTAAATATAATTTATTGTCAAGTTAGCTAACATACAGTGTATAGTGTGCTCTTGGCTTTGGGAGTAGATTCCCATGATTCATCACTTACACACACAACACCCAGTGCTCATCCCAACAAGTGCCCTCCTCAATGCCCATCACCTATTTCCCCCTCTCTCCCGCCCCCCCATCAACCCTCAGTTTGTTCTCTGTATTTAAGAGTCTCTTATGGTGTGCCTCCCTCTATGTTTGAAACTATTTTCCCCCTTCCCTTCCCAATGGTCTTCTGTTAAGTTTCTCAAATTCCACATATGCTCCCCAATACTTTAGATGTTTATATTGTACAAGAGTGAAAATTTAAAGTCAACTTTGTTCAGTTTCTGCCTGCAAATTTAGGGAAAAAGAGCAATAAATTAGAAGGAAAAGGAACTCATCACTTGCCTAGAAGCAAATAAAACAGCAAATATATAAACAATAGAGGAAATACACAATCAGAAGATGGTCTTTTGACAGAGGAGTCAGCTTGAAGGGGTCAAATGTGGGAACATTTGAGGAACAAAATAAATAATGGGTTATATTATAATGGGTTATAACCCACATGATAAAATCAATATCCATCAATCTGATATAAATAAGTATTTAAATATATAATTAAATAAGGGAGAAGGGGAAGCCCTTTCTTATAGCAGCATTCTAATTCATCAATGTAGAAGTAATGATGGAAATAGAAAATCACTACTTGGCAAGCACCGCTGTAAAAATTGTTGCCAGCAAGGAACCATGCCGGCAGCTAAACATTAGTAATCTAGAAGTCTCCCCCAACAGGGTGCCTATTAATTACAAAGGTGAAAATAGTAACTTTATTGTGGAATAAAATGGCATTCACCACCTTAAGCAAGTGACCAAGGCTGATGTTAGCAGTGATGAGACACATCAACAGCATGTACCTCCTGGTAGGATGCACTGGGGGGAAGGACTCGGCAACTATTCATGCATGCAGCTTCTTCTTCTTCTTTTTAACATTTTTTAATTTGTTTTTGAGAGACAGAGCATGAGCGGGAGAGGGGCAGAGAGAGAGGGATACACAGAATCTGAAGCAGGCTCCAGGCTCTGAGCTGTCAGCACAGAGCCCGACGCAGGGCTTGAACTCATGAACCATGAGAGCATGACCTGAGCCGAAGTTGGACGCTTAGCCAACTGAGCCACCCAGGCGCCCATTGTGTATGTAGCTTCTTGTCCACCCCACACTCACATGGAAGTATTTATGGTTGCCACAGACTACATCAAGGTGACTGTGTATTTGTCAGGATCTGATCAGAGAAGCAGAACGTGCAGGTGATTATAGGGATTTGTTAGAGGAGTTGGACCTCACGCAGCATGGGAGCTGGTTGAACAACGGGTCAACTCTTGCTTCTGTGTCTGGTGCTAGAACCTGAAGTCAGCAGACCAGGCAATCAGAAGAGATTTGAATGTGAAGAGGGGGAAATAAGGACAAGCTAAGACCTGTAAGCATGGATCAGAGCCTATGAGAATGGACTGGAACCCATGTCGATCTATCTCTGTCTTGAAGCCTCCAGCTTAGATGAGGAAAGTGACCTCCTGGCACCCTTCATCATGGAGCTATACATGTACCTGGCCCAGAGCCTGAGAAGCCAAAGGAGATTCTGGCAGGAGCTAGAAGAGCTGTGTGCTCGGAACAGCTGCCTATACCAACCAAGTGAGCCAGCAGATAAGCATGCTGTGAGGGCCACAACAGGGCATTGCATCAAAGAATATGGTTGCTGGGACGCCTGGATGGCTCAGTTGGTTAAGCATCTGACTTCAGCTCAGGTCATGATCTCATAGTCTGTGAGTTCAAGCCCTTCATCGGGCTCTGTGCTGACAGCTCAGAACCTGAAATCTGCTTCAGATTCTGTATCTCCTCTCTCTGCTCTCCCCTGCCCCTCCCATGCTCTGTCTCTCTTCGTTTCTGAAAAATGAATAAACCTTAAAAACTTAAAAAATAAAAAAGAATATGGCTGCTGTTTCACTTCCACTTCCATGATCTCTGGTGAAATGTCTCTGTAGCCCACGCGGACCTGGAACTTCATGGGGATGGGAATTCTGGGAAACAATTCTAGCTCAGCTAACTTGATGGGATGCAAATCCACCACACTTCAACACAGAGAAGCCACCACCTTGGTTTTCCTCCAGGCACTTGTGGTCCTGCCCACCCCCCCATGCCAATTCACAGCTCTCTGGGTCCAGGCACAGTCACACAGACTGGGGGGGGGGGAGTTCACTGTAAACAGGGTTCATCAACAATTGTTCATGAATGGCATTTCACTTGTATCTTGACTCCACATCTTCCAAGGAAACACTGCTCTAAGGAAGGAAACTCCAGGTCGTTTTTCCAGTCAGGCTTACTTCTGTGAAGAAAGGGTCCAGGCCTGCTGTTACCTTTTCTTTTCTTTCTTTCTTTCTTTCTTTCTTTCTTTCTCTCTCTCTTTTAAAAAAAAAATTTAATATTTACTTATTTTTGAGAGAGAGGGAGAGAGTCGGAGCATGAGTGGGGGAGGGGCAGAGAGACAGGGAGACAGAATTCAAAGCAGGCTTCAGGCTCTGAGCTGTCAGCACAGAACCTGACACCGGGCTTGAACTCACGAACAGCTAGATCATGACCTGAGCAGAAGTCAGATGCTTAACCAACTGAGCCACCCAGGTGTCCCATCTTTTTTTTTTAAGTTTATTTATTTCGAGAGAGAGAGCGAGAGAGAGAGCATGCGTGCATTTGTGGGAGTGGCAGAGAGAGAGGGAGAGAGAGAATCCCAAGCAGGCTCTGCACTGTCAGCACAGATTATGGGCTGGACCCATAATCTCGAGATTATGACCTGAGCCAAAATCAAGAGTAGTAGGTTTAACCGATTGAGCCACTCCAGCGCCACCTGCTGTTATTTTTTCTCATGAAAGTGTTCCCTCTTTTTGTATTCTCTGGAAGAGTGAGATGGTTGCAATGTCTTCCTTAAATGGGACAATTCACCAGCAAAACCATCCGGCCTAGAGTGTTTTGTAGAAAGGTCTTAAATTATGAGTGAAATTTCTTTAATATTTAAAGTCTTCAAATTTTCTAGATCTTCCTTTTTCTATTTTTGCTGGGTTGTATGTGTGTTTTTCCAGGAATCTATTTTGTCTTCATTTTTCAAATTTATTGTCATGAACTTTTATATAACATCTTATGACATTTTTAAATTTTTCTTGATGTTTATTTATTTTTAAGAGAGAGAGAGAGAGAGACAGAGTGCAAGGGGGTGGGAGATGAGCAGGGAGAGAGAGGGAGACACAGAATACAAAGCAGGCTCCAGGCTCGGGGCTGTCAGCACAGAGCCCGATGTGGGGCTCGAACTCACGAATCACGAAATCATGACCTGAGCCAAAGCCGGACGCTTAATCGACTGAGCCACCCAGGCGCCCCACATCTTATGATATTTTTAATGTCTAAAGAATATGAGGGGTGCCTGGGTGGCACAGTTAAACATCCGACTTCGGCTCAGGGCATGATCACGCGGTCCGTGAGTTCGAGCCCCGCGTCGGCGGGCTCTGTGCTGACGGCTCGGAGCCTGGAGCCTGCTTTGTATTCTGTGTCTCCCTCTCTCTCTCTCTGCCCCTCCCCTGTTCATGCTCTGTCTCTGTCTCAAAAATAAGTCAACGTTAAAAAAAATTTTTTTTTAAAGAATATGAGATCCTGCTATTTGTGACAATGTGGATGAATTGGAGGACATTAT
>NW_024412423.1:90715-171912 GCF_014898765.1 Herpailurus yagouaroundi
CTGATTTCCAGGTTACAACAGCATAATATTTTATTTTATTTTATTTTATTTTATTTTATTTTATTTTATAAATATTTTATCTTTTAAAATTTAATTTATTTTTTTGAGTTACATCCAAGTTAGTTAGCATATAGTGCAACAATGATTTCAGAAGTAGATTTCTTAATGCCCCTTACCCATTTAGCCCATCCCTCCTCCCAAAACCCCTCCTGTAAACTTCAGTTTGTTCTCCATATTTATGAGTCTCTTCTGTTTTGTCCCCCTTCCTGTTTTTATATTATTTTTGTTTCTCTTCCCTTATGTTCATCTGTTTTGTCTCTTAAAGTCCTCATATGAGTAAAGTCATATGATTTTTGTCTTTCTCTAACTGACTAATTTCACTTAGCATAATATCCTCCAGTTCCTTCCATGTAGTTGCAAATGGCAAGATTTCATTCTTTTTGATTGCCGAGTAATACTCCTGTGTGTGTGTGTGTGTGTGTGTGTGTGTGTGTGTGTACCACATCTTCTTTATCCATTCATCCATAGATGGACATTTGGGCTCTTTCCATACTTTGGCTATTGTCAACAGTGCTGCTAGAAACATTGGGGTGCATATGTCCCTTTGAAACAGCACACCTGTATCCCTTGGATAAATACCTAATAGTGCAATTTCTGGATTGTAGGGTAGTTCTATTTTTAGTTCTTTGAGGAACCTCCATACTGTTTTCCAGAGTGGCTGCACCAGCCTGCATTCCCACCAAAAATGCAAAAGAGATCCCCTTTCTCCGCATCCTCGCCAACATCTGTTGTTGCCTGAGTTGTTAATGTTAGCCATTCTGACATGTGTGAGGTGGTATCTCATTGTGGTTTTGATTTGTGTTTCCCTGATGATGAGTGATGTTGAGCATTTTTTCATGTGTCGGTTGGCCATCTGGATGTCTTCTTTGGAGAAGTGTCTATTCATGTCTTTTGCCCATTTCTTCACTGGATTATTTGTTTTTTGGGTGTTGAGTTTGATAAATTCTTTATAGATTTTGGATACTAACCCTTTATCTGATATGTCATTTACAACAGCATAATATTTTAAATGCCCACGGTTTAACAAGTGAAAAAATATTAGGCATGCAATGAAACAAAAAAATATGACCTATTTACAAGAAAAAAAATAATAGAAAGTGTCCTAGACATTGGAATTACCAGACAAAAACTTTAACTTAACTTTCTTAACTATACTCAAAGGAAAAAAAAGTGAACCATGAACAAAGGATTAAAGGAAACCAGGAGAAGGATATTTCAACAAATAGAGAATACCAATAAAGAAATAGAAACTGTAAAGAGGAGCCAAATGGAAAATTTGAAGATCACTATTGGCTGAATGTTTGTGCCCCGTCGTCCAATACATACTCTGAAATCAAATCCCCAAAATGATGATATTTGGAAGGTGGGCCTTTAAGGAAACTGGAAGAGGAGGGCCTTCATGAAAGAGATTAGTGTCTTTATAAAAAGAAACCTCAGAGAATTTGCTTGCCCCTTCCGCTATATAGTTAGATAAGGTTATATAACCTTACATATACCCATATGTAAGGTTACAGTGAACCTGGTTCTATGAACCAGAAAGTTGGGCTCTCAATGTACCTGGGTAACTCAGTCAGTTAAGCATCTGACTTTGGCTCAGGTCATGGTTCGTGGGTTTGAGCCCTGAATCAGGCCTCTGTGTTAGGTTCAGAGTCTGCAGCCTGCTTTGGATTCTGTGTCTCCATCTCTCTCTCTGCCCCTCCCCCATTCATGCTCTGTCTCTCTCTTTCTCTCTCTCAAAAATGAATAAACATTAAAAAAAATTTTTTTTTAAATAAAGTTGGGTTTTCACCAGACACCAAATCTGTCAACACCTTGATCTCAAACTTGTAGGTTCTATAAACTGTGAGAAACAAATTTTTCTTGTTTATAAGCCACCCAGCCTGTGGTATTCTGTCACTGAGGCCCTAATGCACTAGGAAAGAGATGAAAAGTCCAATACCAAAAATGAAAAATTCACTAGCAGGGACTCAAGCAAACCTGAACCAGCAGAAGAATAATCAGAGAATTTAAAAAATAGGTCAAATTAAATTATCCAGTCTCATGAGTAGGAAGAAAAAAGAATGAAGAAAAATTAACACAGTCTAAGAGATCCATGGGACATCACTGAGCATGCCAACATTGGAAGTCCCAGAAAAAGAGAGAGAAAGGGGGGCACCTGGCGGTTCTGTTGGTTGAGTGTCAGACTTCAGCTCAGGCCATGATCTCATGGTTCATGAGTTCTGGCCCTGCTTCGGATGGCTCAGAGCCTGGAGCCTGCTTCCGTTTCTGTGTCTCCCTCTCTCCTTTCCCTTCCCCGCTCACGCTCTGTCTCTCAAAAATAAATAAACTTAAAAAAATTGTTTAAAGAGACAGAAAGGAGCAAAGAGAATATTTGAAGAAATAATTGTGAGAAACTTACCAAATTTGATAAAATACATGAATGTACATATCCAGGAAGCTCAACAATTTCTGAGTGGGATAAACTCAGAAATCTGCACTGACACACATTATAATTAAACTGTGGAAAGACAGAGACAGAATCTTGAATGCCATTGTGACAATATGGATGACTCTGAAGGACATTATGCTGAATGAAACAAGTCAGACAGAAAGACAAATATTGTATGATCTCACTTATATGTAGAATATAACATACTTGAATTCATAGAAACAGAAAGTAGAATGGTAGTTACCAGGGGCTGGGTGGAGGGGGAAATGGAGAGATGTCAAGAAGTACAAAGTTTTAGTCATGCACAATGCATAAGTACTGGAGATCTAAGACACAACAATGTGACTGTAGTTAACAATACTTGATAGTATACTTAAAATTTGCTAAGAGGGTAGATCTTTTTTTTAAAGATTTTTATTTTTTTTAAAGTTTATTTATTTTTGAGAGAGAGAGAGACAGAGCGTGAGTGGGGGAGAAGCAGAGAGAGAGAGAGAGAGAGGGAGACACGGAATCTGAAGCAGGCTCCAGGCTCTGAGCTGTCAGCACAGAGCCCAATGCGGGGCTCAAGTTCACAGACTGTGAGATCATGACCTGCACCGAAGTCAGATGCTTAACTGACTGAGCCACCCAGTTGCCCCTAAGATTTTTATTTTTAAGTAATCTCTACACCCAACATGGGGCTCAAACTTACAATCCCGAGATCAAGAGTTGCATGCTCTTCCAACTGAACCAGCCTGGTACCCCCTCTAAGACAGTAGATCATAAGTGTTCTCCCCACCCGCCCCCCAAAGTGATAGCTATCTGAAGAGATGGATATGTTAATTAGCTTGAATGTGGTGATTATTTTGCAACATATATCAAAGAATCAAGTCGTACTTAAATTTATTATCCTAAATATAGAAAATACTTAATTGTCAAATATACCTCAATTTAAAAATTAACTAAGTTTTTAAAAAAGAGTAAAAAGACAACTGACAGAATGGGAGAAAATATTTACAAATCATACATTTGATAAGGGCCTAGTATCCAGAATGTATAAAGAACTCTCACAACTCAACAACAAAAAAGACAGTCCAATTACAAAATGGGTAAAGACTTGAATTAAACATTTCTCCAAGGAAGATATACAAATGGCCAACACACACATGAAAATATACTCCTTATCACTGATCACCAGGGAAACACAAATCAAAATCACAATGAGATACCACGTCATACCCAGAGGGCTGGCAATAACAACAGAAAATAACAAGTGTTGCCAAGGATGTGGAGTTGGATCCCTTGCGGACTGCAGGTGGGAATGTAAAACATTGCCATCACTGTGGAAAAGTTTGGTTGTTCCTGGGTAATTTCAACATAGAATTACTATATGACCCGGCAATTCCACTCCTAGGAACATACCTGAAAGAATTGAAAGCAGGTACTCGAAAAACCAAGAACACACTGTATACACCGTATATGTTAGCCAACTTGACAATAAATTATATTTAAAAAAAAAAGAAAACAGGTACTTGAATAAATGCCTGTACACAAATGTTTATAGCAGCATTATTCATAATAGCCCGAGTGTGTAAACAATCCAAATTTCCATCAGTGGATGAATGGATAAACAAAAGGTGGTCTGTGAATACAGTTGACCCTTAAACAACACAGGTTTGAACTCTGAGGGTCCATTTATGTGTGGGTTTGTTACAGGACAGTACTAACTGCATTTTCTCTTCCTTGTGATTTTCTTAATAACATTTTCTTTTCTCTAGCTTACCTTATTGTAAGAATACAGTATATAATACATATAACATATACAAAATATGTGTTAATCAACTCTTTATGTTATTGGTGAGGTATTTGGTCAACAATAGGCTATCAGTAGTTAAATGTTTGAGGAGTCAAAAGTTATACACAAATTTTTGACTGCATGGGGAATTAGGGCCCCTAACCTGAGTTGTTTAAAGGTCAACTGTATAATCAAATATCATTTGGCTAAAAAATAAAGGAATGGCTTGATGATACACGCCAGAACTTGGAGGAATGGGGAAACGCTCTCAGTGAAAGAAGCCGGACACAAAGGACACATATCATGAGATTCCATTGATATGAAGCATCCAGAATAGGCAGATCTATAGAAACAGAGAGCAGATTAGTGGTTGCCAGAGGCTGGGGGAAGGGAGGAATGGGGAGTGACTGTTAATGAGTCTGGGGTTTTCATTTGAGTTGGTGAGAGTGTTCTGGAACTAGATAGTGGTAATGGTTGAACAGCAATATAAATGTACTTGCTGTCACTGAATTGTATGCATTAAAATGATTCAAATTCAAATAGTAAATTCCATCATGTGTATTTTACCATAATAAGAAAAAATGGTAAAATGCATATCTACTATACAGTGCAGCCATTCCAATGGTCTGGGCTCAAGTCCTGGTTCCTCAACTTCCTGGAGAGAGACCCTGGGCATGTCCTACCTCTGAGTCTCCTCTCTGGGTCCCGTGGGATTGGCAGAAAGCTGGTCAGCCTTAAGGCCATACTTAGGTGGGACTTGAGGGCTCAGCTCCTTGGGGGTGGGGGTTGAAATCAGATCCTGGGGTCAGAATCAAGGAGACTGACAATGAGCTCCCCTGTGTAAGCCTCTAAATGTCAGCCTTGGTTTCCTAAGAAGTCACAGGGGGCACCGTAGAGAGAGACAACCTTCTTAGCATCCAGACTGGCATCTCCACTTTACACCTAAAGCCTTAGTGAAATTACCTTAGTGAAATTACCAAACCCTCAGAGCCTCAGTTTCCTTGTCTGTGAAATGGGGACAATAATATCTACTGTGGACTATGGGGAAGAAACAGTGATAAGAGATTTTATACTGTGCCTTATTCCAACAAGATTTTGACGCAGCATGATAATGTGTGCCAAGGACCTAGAACCAATGAGTTTTCTTCACCCTGTTCCCTCTCCCCTTCACAGGCTCACCCTTCTCCCTAGGTACTCTGCCTTCATGACCTCACCCCTTCTCCACCCAAGATTTCAGGAAAGAGCTTGACAATCCCACCCTAGTGGGAGAAGCCTGTCTGTGTATGAACACAGAATCTCAAGACTGGAGAGAGGGACTCCTGGGAGAAATTTGGCGAGGACAAGGTCTTTCCAGGACCGAAAGCTGGAGTACTCGATTCTCACTGGGTGAATGAACACAGTCCACTCTGGGCTCACAGTCCATTCCCAAGGAAGTTGTATTTGTGGCCAAGACAGCATGGTACCAGCTTGGAAACACCCCTTCCCCCCACTTCCTGGCCAGCCTAGCTGTGTCTTCGCCAGATGTGGCTGAACTCAGAGCTCACTTCCCCAGGCCTGCTGTGGGCCTGGGCCCAGGCACACATGACTCCCTGTAATCACAGTGCCTGTAATCACAGTGCTGTCCACAATGCACTGCCTGGGTCACTAAGTTGCGACAGCTCTCATGCTTTGCCTTCCAAGCTAACAAGCCAAAATATGTAAGTCAAAGAGCCAGGCCCTTGCTGTGAGAGTTTCCCCCCTCTTGTGGATTATTTCATCAGAGCAAATTCCCAGCAGTGAGATGATTGGGCAGGAGAAGATGAACAAACATTTTTAGGGTTTTTGCTGCTTATTGCCAAATTATCTTCTGATGTTTGTATACTCTCACTATCAATAAATGAATATACTGGTTTCGCTACAGTGTTATTGGCATTGGTTCTTACCCTTAACTTTTCAAAACTTTTGCAAATAGCTTTAGTCTTCCATTTTCAGAAATACAGTTTGCCTGTCATAAGATTCTTAGACTATAGACAAACGGGGAGGTCACTGGTAATCAGACATCTTTCACAAAATAACTCAATTTTTGGTTGGCCATCATCAGAGCTTTACTTAAAAAGCAAATCCTATTTTGTCCCTACATTTCTCATTATGACACTAATGACCAAGAAGTCTTTGGTGTTATCAAATGTATAGTCCACAGTCACATTTCCCCCATTGCCTCAAAAATAAAGTCTCAAAGCTCCTGGGTGGCTCCGTTGGTTGAAGGTCTGACTCGATTTCAGCTCTGGTCTTGATCCCAGGGTCATGGGATTGAGCCCCATGCGGGGCTCTGTGTGGAGTGTGGAGCCTGCTTGAGATTTTCTCTCACTCTGTCTCTCTCTAAAAAATTGAAAAAAAAACTTTTTAATTATAAAAATAAAATCTTTAAAAATAAAATAAAGTCTCTTCTCACTTACCTTTTTCAAATAGGCTCCATACAATGAATGGATGATATGTGGATGTTATGTTTCTTAATTCTCTTTTAATCTAGAATGCCACCCACCATGCCTTTCTTGCCACTGACTCGCTGCACGAACCAGGTCAGTCATGCTGTCGAGTTGCCCTCCTCCCCAGTTTGCCCAGACTGCCCTACAGGGTCCTTTAACCGGACCCTCTATCTTCTCTTCCTCCTCTAACCTGGAAGTCAGTTTTAAAGTGTTCCCTAAACCCATTTGCACTGTTGGCAGGAATGCAAACTGGTGCAGCTGCTCTGGAAAACAGTATGGGGTTTCCTCAAAAAATTAAAAATAGATCTATCCTATGACCCAGCAATAGCACTGCTAGGAATTTACCCAAGGGATACAGGAGTGCTGATGCCTAGGGGCACTTGTACCCCAATGTTTATAGCAGCACTTTCAACAATAGACAAATTATGGAAAGAGCCTAAATGTCCATCAACTGACGAATGGATAAAGAAATTGTGGTTTATATACAGAATGGAATACTACTTGGCAAGGAGAAAGAATGAAATATGGCCTTTTGTAGCAACATGGATGGAACTGGAGAGTGTTATGATAAGTGAAATAAGTCATACAGAGAAAGACAGATACCATATGTTTTCACTCTTTTGTGGATCCTGAGAAACTTAACAGAAGACCATGGGGGAGGGGAAGGAGAAAAAAAAAAGTTAGAGAGAGAGGGAGCCAAACCATAAGAGACTCCTAAAAACTGAGAACAAACTGAGGGTTGATGGGGGGTGGGAAGGAGGGGAGGGTGGGTGATGGGTATTGAGGAGGGCACCTGTTGAGATGAGCACTGGGTGTTGTATGGAAACCAATTTGACAATAAATTTCATATTAAAAAAATAAAGTGTTCCCTAGACTCAGGCTCAGGTGTTTTTTTTTAAATTTTTCTCCAATGTTTATCTATTTTTTTTGAGAGAGAGAGAGAGAGATAAAAAGAGAGGGAGAGGGAGAGAGAGAAGGGGGGGAGGGCAGAGAGAGGGACACACAGAATCTGAAATGGGCTCCAGGCTCTGAGCTGTCAGCACAGAGCCTGACGCAGGACTCAAACGCACGAACCACGAGATCATGACCTGAGCTGAAGTCAGACGTTCAACTGTCTGAGCCACCCAGGTGCCCGTGAGGCTCAGTTTTTTGAAAGAAACCTCAGAGGTCGGGCTGGGGGCTTCCTAGCACATCCCCATTTGGAGGCACAGGACATGTGGATGCTCCTCTCTTAGTGACTCCAACATTGGTCTCTGCAAAGTAAATGCCCCATCAACATTTTAGGCATTGATTGATGCCATCAAGGTTGAGATGTGGTCTTGACTGGCCTACGGACTCAGAGCCAGGAAGTGGCAGGGCAGGATGTGAGCCCAGGTTTCTTGCCTTCTGCCAGGCTCCTCCCTGCAGTTCAGGATGGGTCATGGATCACAGCTGGCCTTGGCATTGGCTGCCTTCAAGTGGTGGTAATTGAGGAAATGGTCACTGTGTAAGCATGCCCACCTAAGGCTTCTATGACCAACACTGTCTAGCTCAACAAATGTTTATTGGCCACAGTCTCTGCTCTTGTGGAACATAGAGGTCAGTTTGTTGGTGGCTGTGCCTGTAAGCTGTCCATCAGGGTGGCCAGATGAGGTTTGCCCTGGAGATGGAGATGTGGAACATTGGCAAGAGATAAAAGCTGAGACAGGGTGCTTAGGTGGCTCAGCTGGTTAAGTGTCTGACTTTGGCTCAGGTCATGATCTCGAAGTTCACAAGTTTGAGCCCCATGTGGGACTCTGTGCTGACAGCTCGGAGCCTGGAGCCTGCTTTGTGGGTTCTGTGTTTCCATCTCTCTCTGCCCCTCCCTCCCCCACTTGTACTTTGTCTGTGGTCTCAAAAATAAAACATTAAAGGGGCGCCTGGGTGGCGCAGTCGGTTAGGCGTCCGACTTCAGCCAGGTCACGATCTCGCGGTCCGGGAGTTCGAGCCCCGCGTCAGGCTCTGGGCTGATGGCTCGGAGCCTGGAGCCTGTTTCCGATTCTGTGTCTCCCTCTCTCTCTGCCCCTCTCCCGTTCATGCTCTGTCTCTCTCTGTCCCAAAAATAAATTTAAAAAAAAAGTTGAAAAAAAAAACATTAAAAAAAAATTTTTTTTAAGCTGAGGCAAGGCAGTGGAGGAGACAGCCATAGAGCACGTGAGGAGTAAAGGGGGCAGATGGCCTTGGAGATGTCCCATAATAATGGAGGAAAAATCATCTAACATAAGGAAGGGACGTGCAAAATCTTACCAGACCCCAAATATCCAACAGTAGGAGTGAGACTATGTGGGCCAGTCTAGTCATCCTGGGGAACACATTAAGAGAATGACATAGGGCCACGCACGGATGTGTATTCCACTTAACAAGACAGTTGATGGTAAGAAAATCAAACTGTAGAACAATATGGACAGATTATGCTGTTTATAACAGACATACAGATGCTTATAAGCACTAGAGGCGGACACGTGTGTCTGTAAATGCACAAAGAGTCAGCAAATCCAAATAATGTTTACCTGGGCCTGAGATTCACCGAAGGGCAAGTGGTCAAAGGAATCCTTGGCTTTGTTGAAATAATTCCATTGGTATAAGAAAAATGAGTTCACCTGTTACTTGAATATTTAAAATTAATTGAACAGTATAAGTGGAAAGAAAGCTGCTCAGAGACTTTGTGGCAATGGCTGTTATCTCAGCCTGGAGGCTGCCAAGTCTGGGGACACTCCAGGCTTGGGGTGAGGCAAGATGGACAGCTCCCTGAGGCCCAGCCCCTGGCTACCACCCCAGGCACTGGGGGATGCAACATGCCAGCCTCCCATCATCCAGCCAGGCCTGCAGCAAGCCCTCCTTCAAGGTGGCAGGGGCTATTGTCTCCCTGGTTTCCTCCTGAGGATGGGGGAGGGACCAACAGGGGACCTGAGGGTCAAGACTCTGGTTGAGTGTATACTGAGAATGGATCCCTGGCCCACCTGCGACGTGGAGAGTTCTGGAGGTGAGACCGACCTTGGGTGGGGCATTTTAGTGCATCAGCTGCCATAGGCAGTCTATAGTCATCCAGGCTCCATCTGTGGTCACTCCCCCAGATCCAAAGCCCCTCCAGATGGGCTGCCATCCCTACCTCAGTCAGAACAGACCCAGGTATGACCAAGGGGACACAAAAGTCTCTTCCCTCCCAAGTCATGCTCAGGACCCTGGGACCCAGCTTGGAAAGGGTGCTCCTGGGCCTCTGGAAGGCTGGGGACGAAATAGAGCTGCAAAGTTAGAGGGAAGAGCAAGCCCGGGCCCCTCCCTCTCTCTCTGCCCCTCCCCTGCTTACACTCTGTTTCTCTCTCTCTCAAAAAATATAAATAAACATTTAAAAAATTGAAAAAAAAAAAAAAGAATACAGCATGGGTTCATCTTCCCCAAAGAATTCCCCCATGTCACTCCTTTGTAGAAACCCAGTCCCTATATGTATCTCTTGGCCACCACTAATCTGTTCTTCCTTCCTATTGTTTTTGCTATTTTCAGGATGTCATATAAATGAAATCGTGGAAGTATGAAACTCTAGAGTCTGACTTCTTCATTTAGCATAATGTCTTTGAGATCCTTGTCTCAATAAATTTGAAAGGATTGAAGTCATACAAATCATGTTCTGTGACCACACTGGAATTAAATTAGAAACCCACAAAAGAAAAATATCTGGGAAATATCCAAGTATTTGGACACTCAATAATACAATTCCAAACAACCCACGGTGAAAGAATAAAGCAAAAAGAAAATTAGAAAGTATTTTGAATGGAATGAAAATGAAAGCAAGCCTATCAGAGCTTATGGAATTCAGGTAAAGCTGTACAAAAGGAAACCTTTAAAAAAAGGAGAGCAAATTAAAGCTAAAATAAGCAGAAGAAAGGACATAATAAAGATCAAAGAGGAAATCAATAAAGTAGAAAACCAAAAACAAAAAGGACAATAGAGAGACCAATAAAACTGATAGATGTTTAGCCACACTGAAATTTGAGAGCATACGAATTACCAATGACAGAAATGAGAGAGGTTCCATCACTACAGATTTCTAAAGATATTTAAAAATGATAGAAGAATATTCAGAAAAACTCTGTATAAATGTGAAAACCTGGATGAAATGCATAAATTTCCTTGAAAGCCACAAACTACTGAGGCCAACTCAAGACAAAATAGATACATATCATTGTATTCATTAAAGAAATTAATTTTGTAGTTACAAAGAAAACTCCAGGCCCAAATGGTTTCACCAGGGAATTCACCAAACATTTAAGGAGGAAATAGTAACAATTCTATACAAGTTCTTCCATAAGATTGAAGTGGAGGCAATATTTCCCAACTACTTTCATGAGGCCAGCATTACCCTGGTATCAAAACCAAGCAAAGACATTCTAAGACTAAAATTTCTATTTTACATGGAATTTAGATGAAAAAATTTAAACAAAAGCTTAGCAAACCAAATTCAACAATATGTAAAAAGATTCATATGTCATGACCAATAAGGGTTTATTCCAAGAAGGTAGGGTTGATTGAACATTGAAAAATCACAGTGGAACTCAGTATAGGTAGTAGGTTGAATAGTGTCTCTCCCACCTGCATTTATGTCTACCCAGAACTTCAGAATATGACCTTATCTGGAAATAGTCTTTGCAGATGTCTAAAGATTTTGAGATAAAATCATCATAGGTTTAGGATGGGCCCTAAACCCAATGACTGGTGTCCTTATAAGAAGAGGAGAAGTCACAAATACAAACATGAGGAAGACCGTGAGAAGGTAGGCAGAGACTGGAGTTATCTGGCCACTACTCAAGGAATGCCTGGGGCCACTAGAAGACACAAGGAAGGATTCTCCCTTAGAGCCTTTAGAGGGAGCATGACTCTTCTGACACCTTGTTTTCAGACTTCTAGCCTCTGTGTGAGAGAATAAATTTCTGTGTTTAAGCCACAAAGTTAGTGGTAATTTGTTACAGAAACCCTAGAAAACTAGTAGACCATGCTAAGTAACTAACACCAAAAAACCGTATGATCATCTCAATAACTGAGGAAAAACCACTTGACAAAATCTGACATCCATTCCTCAGAAAAACCATCTCGGGGCACCTGGGTGTTTCAGTTGGTTAAGTGTCTGACATCAGCTCAGGATGCAATCTCACGATTAGCAAATTCAACCCCATGTTGGGCTCTGTGCTGACGCTCAAAGCTTGGAGCCTGCTTCTGATTCTGTGTGTCCCTCTCTTTGCCCCTCCTCTGCCCTGTCTCTCTCTCTCTCTCTCTCAAAAATAAATAAACATTTAAAAAAAAATCTCAGCAAATTAGGAATGGAGAGGTAACCTCCTCAATCCAATAAAGAGCATAGATTAAAACAAACAAACAAACAAACAAACAAACAAACAAACAATTTCCAGCTAACAGCATGAATAGTGAAAGATTGAGGGCTTTCCCCTGTGATCAAGAACATGACAAGGATGTTCACCCTCATCACTTCACTCAGGATTGTACTGAAGTTTTAGCCAGTGCAATCAGGCATGAAAAAGAAAAAAAAAGTTATTCAGATTGGGATAGAAGGAGAAAAACTGACTTTATTTACAGATTACACAATCTTTTATGGAGAAAATCTGATGAAATCTATAAAAACAGCTACTAGAACCCATGAGTTTAACAAGATTCTAAATTCAAAATAAATATACAAAAATCAGTTCTATTTCTACATGCTAGAATTGAAAAAATCAGATATTAAAAATAAATATCATTGACAACAGCATTATAAAGAGCTGAAAAAAAGTTGTATATTGACACTACAAAACATTCCTAAGAAATTAAAGAATATCTAAACAAAATAAATAGAGAGATAAACTTTGTTCATCGGTTGGAAAACTTTATATTGTTAAGATGTCAGTTCTCCCACAACTGGTCTAGAGATTCAGTACAATCTCAGTCATAATTGCAGGAGGGCTTTTTGTGGAAATTGACAAGATGATTCTAAAATTCACATGGAAATGCAAAGGATCTAGAACAGTCAAAAAACTTTGGAACAAAGTTGATGAGTTAATCTTACCTGATTTCAGGATTTATTCTAAAGCTACGACAGTAAAGACAGAGTGGTACTAGCCTAAAGATTCCATCTTTTGGATTATTTGAAAAATTTTTAGTATTCCATTTTAATTAATTTATATGATTTATGTATGTATGTCTGCATAAACTTTTTAGTGGTCATTCTAGGCATTATGATATGATATGGTATGTTATGATAATTTCTCAGTCTACTAAAAATCAATCCAGTAGAATGTAGACACCTTCACCATAACTTTTTCCTTTATACTGTAGTTGTCTTATGTATTATATCTACATACCATAATCTTTGCTTATAACATCAAGCATGTTTTAAAGAATTTAAGATGAGAATATCTTATTATATTTACTGAGATATTTGCCATGTCTTTTTTTAAATCAAAAAATACATATTTTTTCAGAATAGAATTTAATGATTCATCACTTACATGTAACACCCAGTGCTTATCCCAACTAGTGTCCTCCTTAATGCTCCTCACCCTTTGAGCCCTTCTCCCACCGAACACCCTGCCAACGACCCTCAGTGTGTTCTCTGTATTTAGGAGTCTCTTACGGTTTTCTCCCTTTCTGTTTTCCTATCACCTTTGCTTTCCTTACTTTATGTTCATCCATTTTGTATCTCAAATTCCACATGTGAGTGAAATCATATGATACTTGTCTTTTTCTGAGTTATTTCACTTAGCATAATGCATTCTAGTTCTAACCACATTGTTGCAAATGGCAAGATTTCATTCTTTTTCATCGCCAAGTAATATTCCATTGAATATACAACAAATCTTCTTTATCCATTCATCGGTAGATGCACATTTGGGATCTTTCCATACTTTGGCTATTGTCTGTAGTGCTGCTATAAACAGTGGGGTTCATGTGCCACTTTGAATCAGCATTTCTGTATCCTTTGGATAAATACCTAGTAGTGTAATTGCTGGGTCATAGGGTAGTTCTATTTTTAACTTTTTGAGGAACTTCTATACTGTTTTCCAGAGTGGCTGCACCAGTTTGCACTCCATCAGCAGAGAAAAAATGTTTTCTTTTCTCTGCATCCTCACCAACATCTGTTTTGACCTGAGTTGTTAATTTTAGCCATTCTGATAGGTGTGAGGTGGTATCTCATAGAGGTTTTGATTTGTATTTCCCTGATGATAAGTGATGTTGAACACTTCCATGTGTCTGTTAGCCATCTGGATGTCTCCTCCTCCTCCTCCTCCTCCTTCTCCTCCTCCTCCTCCTCCTCCTTCTTCCTCATCTCCTCCTCCTCCTCCTCCTCCTCCTCATTCTCCTCCACCTCCTCCTCCTTCTTTTTTTAAAGAGAGAGAGAGAGAGAACAAGCAGGGGAAGGGCAGAGAGAGACAGGGAAACACTCCAAGAATCCAAGACAGGCTCCAAGCTCTGAGCTGTCAGCATAGAGCCTGATGCAGGGCTCAAACCCATGAACCATGAGATTATGACCTGAGCCGAAGTCTGACATTCAACCAACTGAGCCACCCAGGAGCCCCTGGATATCTTCTTTGGAAAAGTGTTGTTCATGTCTTTTGCCCATTTCTTCACTGGATTATTTGTTTTTTTGGTTGTTGAGTTTGATAATCTCTTCATAGATTTTGGATACTAACCCTTTATCTGATGTATCATTTGCAAATATCGCCTCCCATTCTGTCAGTTGCCTTTTAGTTTTGCTGATTGTTTCCTTCACTGGGCAGAAGCTTTTTATCTTGAGGAGAATATATTATTATATTTACTGAGATATTTATCATTTCTTTTATTAATTAAAAATTATTTTAATTTTAGAGAGAGAGTGCACAAGCAAGGGAGAGGGGTAGAGGGAGAAAGAGAGAGAGAGAGAGAGAGAGAGAGAGAGAGAATCCTAAGCAGGCTCCATGTTCAGTGTGGAGCCCAATGCAAGTCTTGATTCCGTGACCCTGGGATCATGACCTGAGCCAAAATCAAAATCAGATGTTCAACTAACAGAGCCATCCAGGCGCCCCAATATTGACCATTTCTGTTGTTCTTTTATTCCAGTTTTTCCAAGTTTCCTCTTCTGTCTGAAAAAAGTCTAGCAATTCTTTTGGTGCTAGCAACAAATTATCTTAGTTTCCCTTCCTCTGAGAAGGTCTTTACTTCAAATCATTTCTGAAAGATATTTTTATTGGATCTGAAATTCTGTGTTCTTCCAACAGTTTTAACAGAAACCCATGGGGGAGGGGAAGAAAAAGGAAAAAAAAGAAAAAAAAAAGAGGTTAGAGTGGGAGAGAGCCAAAGCATAAAAGACTCTTAAAAACTGAGAACAAACTGAGGGTTGATGGGGGGTGGGAGGGAGGGGAGGGTGGGTGATTGGTATTGAGGAGGGCACTTTTTGGGATGAGCACTGGGTGTTGTATGGAAACCAATTTGACAGTAAATTTCATATATTGAAAAAAATAAATAAAATTAATAAAATTAAATAAATTAAATAAATAAATAAATAAACAAATAAAAATATTATTCCATTGCCTTTTGGGTTCTATGGTTTCCAATGTAATATCTGTAGTCATTTGAATTGGTATTTCCCTATATATGATGTGTCATTTTTCTCTGGTTGCTTTTAAGATATACAAATAGTCCCCAACTTACAGTAATTCAACTTACAATTTTTCAAGTTTACAATGGTGCAGAAATGATACACAGTCAGTAGAAACCATACTTTGAAGTCTGAATTTTGGTCTTTTCCCAGGCTAGTGATGTACAGTCCAATACCCTCTCTTGATGCTGGACAGCAACAGCAAGCTCCAGCTCCCAGTCATCAATATGATTGTAAAAGCAAATTACCAGGGAGCCTGGGTGGCTCAGTTGGTTGAGCATCTGACTCCTGGTTTTGGCTCAAGTCATGATCTCATGGTTTCATGGGTTCGAGCCCCACACCGGGCTCTGTGCTGAAAGCATGGAATGTGCTTGGGATTCTCTCTCTCTCACCCTCTCTCTGCCCCTCCCTCATTCACACTGTCTCTCAAAAGAAAGAAAGAAAACAACCAATGCACTTATAGCTACACTGTACCCATGCAACAATTCTGTTTTATACTTTGAATACAATTTTCAATAAATTGGACAAGATATTCAACACTTTATTATTAAAACAGGCTTTGGGGGCACCTGGGTGGCTTCAGCTGAGAGTCCGACTCTTGGTTTCAGCTCAGATCATGATCTCACGGTTTGTGAGTTGGGATTCTCTCTCTCCTTCTCTCTCTGTCCCTCACCCATTCTCTCTCTCTCAAAATAAATAAATAAAAGTTTATAAATAAATAAATAAATAAATAATAAAATAGGCTTTGTGTTACATGATTTTGCCCAACTCAAGGCTAGCCTAAGTGTTCTGAGAATGCTTAAGGTAGAGCTAGGCTAAGCTATGACGCTCAGTAGGTTAGGAGTATTAAAAGCATTTTCCACTTAATGCTATCTTCAGCTTACAATGGGTTTATTGGAACATAACCCCATCATAAGTTGAGGAAGCTCTATGTTTCTTTATCTTCAGATTTCATCAGTTTGATTATGATGTGTCTGGGCATGGATTTCTTTGAGTTTATCCTGTTTGAGACTTGTATGTTTCTTGAATCTGTAAATTTAAGGGTTTTTTTTTTTTGGTTTGTTTTTGTTTTGTTTTGTTTTGTTTTGTTTTTTTGGAGGGGAGAAAACTTGGGGAGTTTTCTGCAATTATTTCTCAAATATTTTTTCCATACCTTTTTTTTTTTTCATTCTTTCTCCTCTACTTTCAAGACTCCGATGGGTTAAATGCTGACCTTTCTGTTATCCCACAAATTCCTGAGGCTCTGTTTATTTTTTTCTACACTTTTATCCTCTCTGTTGTTCATTTTCTATATTAAATGTAATTTATTGTCAACTTGGTTTCCATATAACACCCAGTGCTCATCCCAACAGGTTCCCTCCTCAATGCCCATCACCCACTTTCCCTCTCCCTCATCCCCCCATCTGTTGTTCATTTTGGATAAATTTTATTGAACTATCTTGAGGTTCAGTGACTCCTTTTTTAGTCAGGAAATTTATTTATTTTGGTTATTGTATTTTCCAAATCTAAAACTTCCATTTGGTTCTGTTTAGTATCTTCTATTTACTTCCTGAGACTTTCTATCTTTCCTTCCATCTCAAAAGCTGTTTGCCTTTATTTCCTGGGACATGAATGTAACAGTTGCATCAAAGTCTTCTCAGAATAACACCCATGTCATCTCTGGGTTGGCATCTGTTGATTGTCTTTTCACTTGGATGGTGATGTCAGTGTTTTCTTACTTCTCCATATGTCAAGCAATTTTGTTTTTTCTCCTGGAAATTCTGAATATTACATTTTGGGACTCTAGATCTTGTTTAAGTCCTGCACAGAATGTTAGGTTTTCAAATTTTTTGTGTGTTTTAGTAAGCAACCCAATTTCTGAAGGTTTTGGTTCTTTTTTTTTTTTTAAGATTTGTTTTATTTTATTTTATTTATTTATTATTATTATTATTCTTAAAGGCAGGACTCTAGGCTCATGGCCTTTGAATGTTTACTTTTGAGAGAGAGAGAGAGAGAGAGCACAAACAGGGAAGGGACAGAAAGAGAGAGGGACAGAGGATCCAAAGCAGGCTCTATGCTTATAGCAGAGAGCCTGACACAGGGCTCGAACCCACAAATGGTAAGATCATGACCTGAGCTGAAGTCCGATGCTTAACCAACTGAGCCACCCAGGTGCCCCTAAGATTTTATTTTTGAGTAATCTCTACACCCACCGTGGGGCTCACACTCACAACCCTGAGGTCAAAAGTCGCATGCTCCATTGCCTGAGCCATCCAGGTGTCCCTGAGGGTTTGCGTTCTAATCTCAGTTCTGTTTCCAAAGCCTTTGCAATGGTATTTATATATGCCCTGTGTATGCACCACACCGGTGGCTAATTTGGGACCTGGATGGTGATCCGTCCTATAGTTCAGATCTCAAGGGCACTGATTTGCTGCTTACAGTCAGATCCATGCATGCACAGACACAGCTTAGAGGTTAATAGTCCAGGAATTTACAACCAATTTTATTTTGAGCTTTTTCGTCTAAGAAATCTCCCCAATGCTTTTCTGCTTCCACTCCCACCCTGCACACTACCTGGGTTTCTAATTAGAACACTAGGACTTTAGTTTTCCTGCTCTGGCACATACTTTCTGGAACTGTGTCTGCCTCTAGGACCAAGCAGTGAGAGGATCGAGAAAACAAAAGCCATGGGTATTATCCTTACACTCTTGAGCCCACAGTTCCTTTAGGCAGAAAGGGTTTTCCTACTTCAGTGTTTTAGGTGCCTTCCCAGCAGCCACTTCCGCTCTACTTCAGGGGGGTTGTCTGGGGTAGGGGTGTGAGCGAGACAGGAAGAAAATAGATTTCTTCCACTCTCTATTACACTTCTCTCCCATTCTTTGAATCAGGGGTTTCTCTTAGAGCTCTTTTTATTCACAACAGTACATACATCTGGGTTTTGGTCTGACTTGAGTCTAGGCTGGGTAATACCAAAGGAGAAAAATGGGAAACTCACGGTGGTTCAGTTGTATATAGAGATCTGTTCTCATTCCCAATTCATCTGCTCTAATTAAAAAAAAATAGAATTTATTTTTTTCGAGCAGTTTTAGATTCACAGCAAAACTGAAGGGAAAGTACGGAGAGTGCCCATTTATTCCCTACCTCCCCAACACCACAGCCTCTCCATTATCAACAGTCGATACCAGAGTGAACATTTGTTATGTCAGTTAACCTGCACTGGCATGTCATTATCACCCAAAGTCCGTAGTTTACATTAAGATTCACTCTTGAATCGTTGTACGCTTAAGGGCTTTTTTTTTGACAAGTGTGTAATATGTACCCATCATTATAGTATCATACATAATAATTTTGCTGCCCTAAAATTTTTCTGTGATCCTCCTATTCATCCTTCCTCACCCCCACTCTATCTCCCCTCTCCCAGATTCCTAGCTACCACTAATCTCTGTACCATCTCCATAGTCTTGACTTTTCCAGAATGTCACGTAGTTGGAATCATACAGTACACAGTCTTCTCAGACTGGCTTTGCTTTTTCTGAGTCATATGAATTAAAGTTGCTCTATGGCTTTATGGCTTGATAACTCATTTCTTTTGAGCACTGAATAATATTCCATTGTATTCCATACATGTACTCATCCACTTACTAAAGGACATGTTGGTCACTTTCAAATTTTAAAATTATGAATAAAGCTGCTATAAATGCCCACGTACAAGTTTTTGTATAAGTTTTCAACTCCTTTGGGTAAAACCAAGAAGCATGACTGCTGGATTGTGTAAGACCATGTTTAGTTTTGTTAGAAATTGCCAAATTGTTTTCCAGAGTGACTCTACCATTTTACACTCCTACCACCAATGAATGAGGTCCCTGCTGTTCCACATCCTGACCAGTATTTGGTGTTAGCGGTGTTTTGGATTTGGGCCATTCAAACATGTGTCCAGTGGTATCTCATTGTTGTTTTAATTTGCATTTCCCTGATGACATGTGATGTGGAGCATCTTTTCAAATGCTTCTTTGCCATCTGTATATCTTCTTTGGTGAAGTGTCTATTCAGGCATTTTTTTAAGGTTTATTTATTTTATTTTTTGAGAGATAGAGAGAGAGTGGGGGAGGTACAGAGGGAGAGGGAGAGAGAATCTTAAGCAAACTCCATGCCCAGAGCAGAGCCTGATGTGGGACTTGATCTTATAACAGTGAGATCATGAACTGAACTGAAAACAAGAGTTGGAAACCTAACTGACTGAGCCATCCAAGTGCCCCAAAGGTTTTTTTTTTTTTTTAAGTAAAGTCTATCTCCAACTCGAACTCACAACCCCAAGATAATGAGTCACATGTTCCAGTGACTGAGCCAGCCAGGTACCCTGTGTTCAGGTATTTTGACTATTTTTAAAATTGTGTTGTTAATTTTCTTTTGTTTTTAATTTTTAAAAATGTTTATTCATTTTTTGAGAGACAGAGAAAGTGGGGGAGGGGCAGATAGAGAGGGAGACACAGAATCCAAAGGAGGCTCCAGGCTCTGAGCTGTCAGCACAAAGCCTGACACGGGGCTCGAACTCATGGTCCTCGAGATCATGACCTGAGCTGAATTTGGACGCTTAACAGACAGAGCCACGTGTTTTCCTCTTCTGATATAATGTTGGGTGTCCTGGGTCTTCTTGCTTCTTATATAAATTTTAGAATCATCTTGTTGACATGCACAAAGTAACTTGCTGGGATTTTGATTGGGATGCATTGAATCTACAGATCAAGATGGGAAGAACCGAAATTTTGAAAATATTGTCTTCCTATCTACTAACATGGGATATCTTTCCACTTATTTAGTTCTTTGATTTATTTCATCATAGTTTTGTAGTTTTCTTCATAGAGATCTTGTACATATTTTGTTAGATTATACCTAAGCATTTCATTTGGGGGAGGTGTTAATGTAAGTGGTATTGTGGGGGGTTTTTTCCTCTTTTCTTTTTCTTTTTTTTAATTTTATTTTTTATTTTTAAAAAATTTACATCCAAATTAGCATATAGTTAGCATATAGTGCAACAATGATTTCAGGAGTAGATTCCTTAATGCCCCTTACCCATTTAGCTCATCCCCCCCCACAACCCCTCCAGTAACCCTCAGTTTGTTCTCCATATTTAAGAGTTTCTTCTGTTTTGTCCCCCTCCCTGTTTTATATTATTTCTGTTTCCCTTCCCTTATGTTCATCTGTTTTGTCTCTTAAAGTCCTCATATGAGTGAACTCATATGATATTTGTCTTTCTCTGACTAATTTCACTTAGCATAATACCTTCCAGTTCCATCCATGTAGTTGCAAATGGCAAGATTTCATTCTTTTTGACTGCTGAGTAATACTCCATTGTATATATATATATACCATATCTTCTTTATCCATTCATCCATCGTTGGACATTTGGGCTCTTTCCATACTTTGGCTATTGTGGATAGTGCTGCTATAAGCATGGGGGTGTATGTGTCTCTTTGAAACATCACATCTGTATCCCATGGATAAATGCCTAGTAGTGCAATTGCTGGGTTGTAGGGTAGTTCTATTTTTGGTTTTTTTGAGGCACCTCCATACTGTTTTCCAGAGTGGCTGCATCAGCCTGCATTCCCACCAAAAATGCAAAAGAGATCCTCTTTCTCCACATCCTCGCCAACATCTGTTGTTGCCTGAGTTGTTAATGTTAGCCATTCTGACAAGTGTAAGGTGGTATCTCATTGTGGTTTTGATTTGTATTTCCCTGATGATGATTATGTTGAGCATTTTTTCATGTGTCAGTTGGCCATCTGGATGTCTTCTTTGGAGAAGTGTCTATTCATGTCTTTTGCCCATTTCTTCACTGGATTATTTGTTTTTTGGGTGTTAAGTTTGAGAAGTTCTTTATAGATTTGGGATACTAACCCTTTATCTGATATGTCGTTTGCAAATATCTTCTCCCATTCTGTTGGTTGCCTTTTAGTTTTGCTGATTGTTTCTTTCACTGTGCAGAAGAGTTTTATTTTGATGAGATCCCAGTAGTTCATTTTTGCATTGGTTTCCCTTGCCTCCGGAGATGTGTTGACTAAGAAGTTGCTGCGGCCAAGATCAAAGAGGTTTTTGCCTGCTTTCTCCTTGAGGATTTTGATGGCTTCCTGTCTTACATTGAGGTCTTTCATCCATTTTGAGTTTATTTTGTGTATGGTGTAACAAAGTGGTCCAGGTTCATTCTTCTGCATGTCGCTGTCCAGTTTTCCCAGCACCACTTGCTGAAGAGACTGTCTTTATTCCATTGGATATTCTTTCCTGCTTTGTCAAAGATTAGTTGGCCATCCGTTTGTGGGTCCATTTCTGGGTTCTCTATTCTGTTCCATTGATCTGAGTATCTGTTCTTGTGCCAGTACCATACTGTCTTGATGATTACAGCTTTGTAGTATAGCTTGAAGTATGGGATTGTGATGCCTCCTGCTTTGGTTTTCTTTTTCAAGATTGCTTTGGCTATTCGGGGTCTTTTCTGGTTCCATACAAATTTTAGGATTGTTTGTTCTAGCTCTGTGAAGAATGCTGGTGTTACTTTGATAGGGATCGCATTGAATATGTAGATTGCTTTAGGTAGTATTGATATTTTAACAATATTTGTTCTTCCTATCCAGGAGCATGGAATCTTTTTCCATTTTTTTGTGTCTTCTTCAATTTCTTTCATAAGATTTCTATAGTTTTCAGTGTATAGGTTTTTCACGTCTTTGGTTAGATTTATTTCTAGGTATTTTATGGTTTTTTGTGCAACTGTAAATGGGATTGATTCCTTGATTTCTCTGTCTGTCGCTTCATTGTTGGTGAGTGGTATTGTGTGTTTAATTTCAGATTCCACTTGTTCATTACTGGCATTTAAGAAAATGATTGACTTTTATATGTTAACCTGGTATATTATACAATCTTCCTTTAATTACTTATCCGTTCCAGGAGTGTTTTTGTCAATTCTTTTGGATTTTCTGCATAACATGATCATGTCATCTGTGAAAAAAGACAATTTTATTTTTTCCTTCTCAATCTGTGTACATTTTATTTCCTTTTCTTGTCTTATTGCATTAGCTAGGACTTGCATTATGATGTTGAAAGGCAGTGTTGAGAGGGGACATCCTTGCCTTATTCCTGATCTTAATGGAAAAGCTTTGGATTCCTCACCATAAAGCATGATGTTAGCTGTAGGTTTTTTGTATATGTTCTTAATCAAGTTGAGGAAGTTCCCCTGTAGTCCTAGTTTGCTGAGAGTTTTTATCATGAATGGGTGGTCTGTCGTATCATTTTCCTGCATCTATTGATATGATACTTCTTTTTTTTCACATTTCAGTAAAGTTGGCATTATACATTTACAACTACCTAATTTCACCTTTGAATACCACTATGCCTGTTCATGGATAGCGTAAGTACCTAACAAAAATAAAATATTCCTAATTCCTCCCTCTGATCCCTTGAATTATTGCTGACATTCATTTCACTTATATATGATCCTTGAATATACTACTGCTATTCTTATTTTAAGCAAATTATTATCTCTTAGATCAACTAAAAATAAGACAAGTAAGAGTTTTTATTTTACCTTTACTTACTTTTCTTCTGATGATCTTCTTTTCTTTATGTAGATCTCAGTTTCTGACCTCTATGATTCTCCTTTTCTCTGAAGCATTTATTTTAACATTTTGTTTTGGGGATTTTTGGGTGGTTTTATACCTTAATTTGACACAGAATGTTTAGTTCCCCTCTGTAGTAACTGTCTATGGATTTTTAAAAATGCTTATTTATTTATTTTGTGAGAGATAGAGTGAATGGAGGATGGGCAGAGAGAGAGAGAGAGGGAGAATCCCAAGCAAGCTCCACACTGTCAGTGCAGAGCTGGATGCGGGACTCTATCTCATGAACCAGGAGATCTTGACCAGAGCCAAAACCAAGAGTTGGAAGCTTAACCAACTGAACCGCCCAGGGGCCCTTGTCTGTGGATTTTTGAAAGCGATGACAAGTACTTAAGTAACCAACATATAGAGCTTGTTTGGTGAGTTTTCATCCTCATTACTTTTCCTAAACAACAGCCCATGGATATTGAATGGGACGTTTCTTATTCCTTTGTCCCTGACAGCTTTGCTGAGCCTGGTGTCAGTGTGAACATCTGGTGTTCCCTTATCCTTCACAGCAAATTTCCAGATCTCTTTGAGTGCCCAAGGGACACGCTTCTTGAAACCCCATGGATGTGCTTGTGAATGTGAATGTTGATGGTATATTCTCTGGTCACTACCTCATTGATGGCAGAATGGTCCTCTTTCTTCTTGCCATCCATCATTGTAGATGCCATCTAACATCAGGTGACAAGGAGGCTCAGGGTGGAGTGGGACAAGTGCCAGTCAAGTCCTCTCTCCAAGCTCAGCCTCATGCTGCTGCACTTTGGGTGCTTGCAGGTGCCAGGACCCTGAGGCCTCAGCCGTGGAATTTCTTGCAAAGCATTTCCTTGGCAACAATTTCTCCCAATTTTTCTTCATCCGAGGAAGTACTTCACTTTCACTTTTGGAAGATTATCTTGCAGAATATAAAATTCTATATTTGTGGGAGGGGCAGTTTTACCTCAACACTCTAAATATTTCACTCCACTCTTCTTGCTTTGTGTGGTTTCTGAGAAGTCAGGTGTTAGTCTTATCTTTGCTCCTCTATAAGTAAAGTATTCCTCTCCCCCCTCTTGTTTCTTTCAATATTTTTTCATGTATTTTCTTTTTTTTGGAGGAGCAGAGCACGTGTGAGTGGGGGAGGAGCAGAGGGAGAGAGAATCCCAAGCAGGCTCTGTGCTAGGTGGAGAGCCCAATACAGGGCTTGATCTCATGACTGTGAGATCATGACCTGAGCCGAAATCAGGGTGGATGCTGAAGCAACTGAGCCACCCAGGCACCTTGTCTTAGCTTTGATCTTCTGCAGTCTGAACATCATATTTGTAGTTTTTTGTTTGGCATTATTCCTGCTTAGTGTTCCCTGAACTTCCTGCATCTGTGGTTGGTTCTGACATTAATTCGGGTGGATTCACAGTCATTATTGCTTCAAATATTTCTTCTGTTTTCTCTTTCCTTTCCTTCTGGTATTCCTGATATACATATGTCACACCTTTTATAGTTGTATCACAGTTCTGGGATTTCATGTGACTTTTTTTTTACTCTTTTTTTTTTTTTGTCTTTGTTTTTCAGTTTTGGAAGTTTCTTTTGACATATCCTCAAGCTCAGAGAGAGGTTTTTTCTTCAGTCATGTCAAATCTACTAATGAGCTCATCAAGGCATTTTTCATTTTTGTTACAGAGACTTTCATCTCTGGCATTTCTTTTTTTAAATGTTTATTTTGGTAGTGAGAGAGAGGGCAGGGGAGGGGCAGAAGGAGAGAGAGACAGAGAGAATCCCAAGCAGGCTCTGTGCTGTCAGCACAGAGCCCAGTGTGGGGTTCGATCTCACAAACTATGAGATCATGACCTGAGCTGAAATCGAGTCAAATGCTCAACTGACTGAGCCACCCAGGCATCCCTCTGGCATTTCTTTTTAATTCTTTTTTGGGATTTCCATCTCTCTGCTTATGTTGCCTATCTATTGCATGTTGTGTATTTTTACTGTTTAGAGTCCTCAGCATACTAATCATAATTGTTCTAAATTCTCAGCCTGATATTTCCAATATCCCTGCCATATCTGAGTCTGGGTCTGATGATTGCTCTGTCTCTTCAAAATGTAGGGGTTTTTTTGTTTGTTTGCTTGCTTGCTTTTTGCCTTTAAGTATAGCTTGTAATTTTTTGTTGAAAGCCAGGTATGATGTGCTGTGTAAAGGGAGCTCCAGCAAGTGGGCCTTTAGTGATCTGTTAGTAAGGTGTGAGGGGAGAAGTGCTCAACAGACTTATGACTAGGTCCCAGTCTGTTAGCGAGCTTGTACCCTGGACTGTAAACTACATAAGTGCTCCTCAGTTTCTCACCCTGTTAGGTGGGACAGGATGGGTAGAGGGGCTAGAGTTGGGTATTTCCCTTCCTCCAGGTACATAGCTAGTGGGGGCTGGCGACAGATATTTTCCTTCCCTGGGGTTAGTCAACTCTGCTAAAATTCCAATGGGTTAGGTTTTGGTAAACAGTTTCTCTTGAGAGGGGTGCCTGGGTGGCTCAGTCAGTTAAGTGTCCCAACTTCAGCTCAGGTCATGATCTCACAGCTTGCGGGTTTGAGCCCCATGTTGGGCTCTGCACTGATAGCCTGGAGCCTGCTTCGGATTCTGTGTCTCCCTCTCTCTCTGTCCCTCCCCTGCATGTGCTCTGTCTCTCCCTCAAAATAAATAAACATAATAAAACAATTTTTGAAAAACTTTTTCTCTTGAGGACAGCACATTTATTTATTTGTTTGTTTGTTTTTTTTATTGGGGTTGGGGGGGTAGACGTGAGAGAGAGAGAGAGAGACAGAGAGAGACAGAGAGCATGTGCACTCAGGGAAGGGGCAGAGGGAGAGGGAGAGAGAGAATCTTAAGCAGGCTCCACACCCAGCATGGAGCGCAATGCACAGCTTGATATCAAGACTGTGAGATCATGACCTGAGCAGAAATCAAGAATTAGGTGCCTAGCCGACTGAGTCACCCAGGTGCTCCCAAGACAGGACTTTCAGAGCACAGTGTTCTCTGGTGTATATCAGAAAGGTTACTTCCCTGCCTCTACAGGCAGCACAAGGAGATTTTCTCTGATGTTCACTGTGAGGATCTGGTGGAGGTCTTGGAGGTAGAACTCACTCATGAGAGTGTGGGGGGCCCCCTGCCTGGGTCCCTCTGGGGTTTTTAACTCTCAGAACTGTCCACACCAAGCTTCCAATTGGTGGATTGCAATTCAGGTTTTCCTACTCTGGCACTGGTTCCTGGGCAGGTTTCTATTCCCGGTTTCTCCTCCATTAAATTGTGATTCTCTGTATTCATCTGTGTGTCCAATTTGGGGAATAGCAATTTGCCCTGTTAAGTCACTTCTCTGACAGATCTAAGAAGAGGTGTTGATTTTTAAACGTTTTTTAAAGTTTATTTATCTATTTGAGAAAGAGAGAAGCGAGCAGGGGAGGGGCAGAGAAAGAGAGAGAGAGAGAGAGAGAGAGAGAGAGAAAGAGAGAATCCCAAGCAGGCTCCGCACCATCAGCATGGAGCCTGATGTGGGGCTCAAACCCACGAATTGTGAGATCATGACCTGAGCTGAAACCAAGAGTTGGGTGTTTGAGTCACCCAGGCATCCCAGGGGTTGTTTTTTAGTTTGTTTAGCCTTTTTCTTATCGTTACAGTGAAGCGATGACTTCCAAGCCCCTTATCTGCCAGACTGGAAACTGGACATCTCATTTATTTTTCAGAGGCCTCAGATAGCTGTTCCACATATTCTGTCCAGGGGTTTTCACTGCATTTAGAGGGAGAGATAGGAACTCTATCCTTCGGACAAAATACAATACACATATGATTGAAGATAACACTGAGAGGATATTTAACAAAATCTTACCAGTTATTTCTGGGTAGGACAATTTGGGAAGGGCTCTTATTCACTTTTTGGTCACTTCCAACTTTTGTCTAATGCACATTATTACTTACATCATTAGAAAAAGAAATCGTTAAACAATCTCCAAAAAACTGCAGGCATGGTAAACTCACATTTAGTGGTCAGAATAATTTTGAGGGCATATGTCATGGGCTGTTTGGACAGATGGAGAGTCCACACAAAGTGCTGCTTGGGGGAAAGATAGCCTCTAAACAATGTGAACATTCTCATTTCAGCCCTGGATACCACGTCTGCTCAGGTGGGAAGAAGAGGGAACCAGCAGATGCTGGCCCCCACTCTTTCAAGCAACAGGGCACTGGGACTTTGTTTATTTTATTTTTCACTGTCTATTTTATATTGCCTAAACATTCTGTTATAAAAAAAAATGTAAAAGCCAAACAAAAGAGATATTATGGGGCACTTGGGTGGCTCAGTCGGTTAAGCGTCCGACTTCAGCTCATGTCATGATCTCACGGTTCGTGAGTTCAGGCCCCATATCTCTGTCAATGCAGAGCCCACTTTCTATCTTCCATGCTCCTCCACCCCCCTACTCTGCTGCCTGTTCTCTCTCTCTCACACACACACACAAATAAATAAACATTTTAAAAAGAGAGAGAGAGAGATGGTGTTATTGTTCTGAGGAGTCTTGAACCCTCATCCCACTCCTTGACCCTGGGGTCACACATAGTACCTGATTGGTGTGACCCACAAAAAGGAGGCCTAGGGGCACCTGGATGGTTCAGTCAGTTGAACATCAACTCTTGATTTCAGCTCAGGTCATGATCTGGCGGTTCATGAACTTGAGCCCCACATTGGCGTCCATGCTGACAGCACAGAGCCTGCTTGAGATTCTCTCTCTCCCTCTCTCTCTCTGCCCCTCCCTCACTCTCACTCTCTCACTCTCTCACTCTCTCAAAAATAAATAAATTAATTTAAAAAAAAAAAGTGTGCCCAGGGTTGCTGGAACCTGTGAATGTTACCTCATTTGGAAAAAAGAGTCTTTGCAGATGTAATTACATTAAGAATCCAGAATACATTCTGGATTATCTGCATGGTCCCTAAATCCAATGACAAGTGGCCTTATAAGAGATACACAGAAGAGGAGACAGATTCAAAGGAGAAGGTGACATAAACATGAAGGGAGATATGGGAGTGGTGTGGCCTGAATCCAAGAAGACAGTAGTCACCAAAAGTTAGAAGAGGCGAAGGGTAGATTCTCCTCTGGAAACTCAGGAGGGCCTGTGGCCCCCCCACCCTACCCCATGCCTTTGTTTTGGACTTTTGGCCTCCAGAACTGGAGAGACTAAGTTTCTCTCATGTGAAGCCACCCAGATTGTGGCAATTTGTTACATCAGCCCCCAGAAACTCACATGGCTAGACTGCTGGCAGGTCACCCTGCCCAGAGCAGCTCAGGCCAGAAGCAAGACCTCAGGCAGACTGATGAAAAGTCAGCTACAGTCTGGTGTGTGCAGGCAGAAGCCCTAGGCAAAGACTTATAACCAGAGAGGAATCCATGGTCCTCTGAGTAGGGATTCTTGTGATACCTGTGGAGATACCATAGCGAAGCATCTCTGTTGGGAATGCTACTCAGTGTTACAGCCTTTGACAAATGGGTGCATCAGTTAGCACAGCAGAGGCCATGCTGCAATAACAAAGAGCCCCAAACTCTCTGAACTATAACCATAAAGGTTTACTTCTTCCTTGTGTCACATGTTTATAATGGATTATGCATGGGTTCTGATCCATATTTTCTATCTCCACTACCCAGGCTGAAGCAGCAGCCACCATTTGAAACACTATAGTCACCATGGCAGAGGGAGAGAGACCTGCATGGGCGATTAAAAGACACCAACTCATTTGTGTGATTCATTAGTCATTCAAACCCACCCAAACAAGGAGGTCATGAGGAGAGAGCTAAAATTATTTAGCAAACAGCATTAATGACTAGCACACTTTCTGTGAGTCCAAAGAGCCCCTCATTCCATTGATTTTTTCAGGGATCACTGCCCAACACAGGGCCTGGCTGGGATTATGTTCAGTTACTACTGACTAAAAGGAAGGAAGGGTGGAAGGAAGGAAGAGAGGGAGGGAGGAAGAAAGGAAAGAAGGAAGGGAAGGAGGGAGGAAGGATAAAGTTCTTGGTGTGCAGAAAGTGTTCAAGACAGTTTCTCTAAACAGCACTGAAAATGGAACACAGTAGGAGCATTATAAACGTGCCTTGAATACAATTAAATTGACATTCATTTTTGTTACTCCTAGTTTTTTTTTTTTATGTTTATTTTTGAGAGAGAGAGCTCAAGTGGGGGAGATGCAGAGAGAGAAGGAGACAGAGGATCTGGGCTGACAGCAGAGAGCCCAAGGTGAACCTTGAGATCATGACCTGAGCCAAAATCAGACACTCAACCAACTGAGCCACCCACGCAACCCTCCAAGTTTTGACTTGTAGCTTTTTGTCAAATCCAAGCCCATAGCCAGACATAGCCCAGGACAGGGGAGCTTGAATGCCTGAGGTCAGGAGTGAGGTTGCTGCTGGTGGAGTTGATCTGAGCGGTCACAGCACAGTCTGGGTAGGTGTCAGAGCAAACTTCTGTGCTAGGTTTGGTGTCATAGCTGCTCTTCATTCCCCTGTCCTTAGGTTTGTGTCCTAATGACCAGAATATGCCCAATCCTACACACTATAATTTGTGTCCACTTACTCTTCTCTGGCAAGCTCTGTCTGAGCTAACTCTGAGAGGCAAGCTCTGTCTGCACCCTATCTCTAATCAGCCCATCTGAATGACAACACAAACCTAAGACTTTGTTCTCATTTCAGTCTTACCCCTGAATCACTTATGACTTGTACACAAGTGTCAGAAACTCCATTCAAATGGTTTACAAAATAGAGTACTAATGGTTTCAGGTATGGTTGGATCCAGCAGTCTAACCCAATGCTCTGTTTCTCAGTTTAGCATTCCTCTGTTAGTCTCATTCTTGGACTGCCTGCTCCCCACTACACAGCCCTGGCCCATGAGCCTAGACCAGTGCTAGGAATATTGTTAGGGTTCAACAAATACTTGTGGAATGAATGAACGAATAAACAAACAACGGGTTTAGCACTCCAGGTTTACATCCTGTTAGCTTAGCAATTCCAGGAAAAAGAGAGTAGCTCTTTCCAAACCTAAGTCCTTGGGGATAACTGTAACTAGTCTGGCTTAGGTTTGGGTCATATATTTGTCAGAGTAGGCTAGACTTTGCCATGGTAACATGTAAATCCTGAAATCTCTTACTGCTTACTCACATCACAGTCCAATGTGTTTGGGACATGGCGGCCTTGTGCCAATTAGTCACTAAGGTGTCCAGGCTCCCCCCCATTTTGTGACTGTCTTCAATGCGAAGCCTCATGGTTATCAGGGAAAGGAAAGAGAATATTCCACATGGAACATACATTGGGGCACCTAGGTGGCTCAGTTGGTTAAGTGTCAGACTCTTGATTTCAGCTCAGGTCATGATCTCAGGTTCATGAGTTCGAACCCCACATCGGGCTCTGTACTGACAGTGTGGAGCCTACTTGGGATTCTTTCTCTGTCTCTCTCTGCCCCTCCTCCATCTCTCTCTCTCTCTCTCTCTCTCTCTCAATAAACAAACAAACTTAAAAAAACAAAAGAAGATAAGTTTCAAACCTGAAAGTGACATTCACCACTGCTGCCCATATTCCACTGGCCAGAGCTGGTGCAGGAGGAGAATGAGGTGCCTTGTAAAATTGTAGTACTGTAGCTTGCTGTGGGTTTTATGACTCTCTGGGCTAATCTCTGAGGCCAGAAGTTCTCACTGCTCTAATTGGACAGGCCTGGGCCACACGCTCATCCCTAACGTTGGTGGAGTGGGTCAGCCCTTCAAACTTCCCTTGCTGGCTGTGGAAGAGGTCTGCTTCCCTGGAGGGATATCAGTGTGCTAATACCAGCAGGGGAGATGGGTGCCAGGCAAGCGGAGTTAATGCTGACCAGTAATCCCCGGAATACCGGGTGATGCATCTTGACCCTCCGCCCAGGACCAGCAGACTACTTCTGAGCATTGTTTTCAGGGTCAGGCGGCAAAGGGGCCCAGAACAACTCTGATTTTATTTAAATTACTCTCAAGTAACTTTTAGACCCCTGTGGTCCATCAAAATCTAATTTAGTGAGATTATTTAAATCTTGTTTTTATAACAGACTCTGGACAGGAAAAAAGATTCAAAGTAATACATTAAATACCTAGAGAGTAATATGTATGTTAAAAACTTTTAGAAACTGTCAAACTCATGTATAGTGTAGCAAACTTGGAAAATAAAAAAGAGTGTTAGTCAGCTTTCATTGAGATATGCTACAAATGATCCCCCAAATCTTAGTGGCTTATGGCAACAAAGGTTTATTTCTCCCTTGTGCTCTATCCTGGCCGTGGGTCTGCTAGGCTCTGTTCTGTGTCTTCATTCCAAGAAACAGGCTGCAGAATCAGTCCCATTAGGATATGCTGCTCTCGTAGCAAGGAAAACAGAACTGGCTGAACCATACAATGGTTTATAAAGCTTCTGCTCCGACATTGTACATTTCACTTCTGCCCATAGAGCACTGGCTGAGCAAGTCAATGGCCAAGTGCAATGGCAGTGGAGGAAGGTGGCATATTCTTCTCAGGGGGAGGCCCTACAGTATCACAGGCAATGGGTAAAGATGTCTCACAGGAAGGTGAGAGCAAAAATTAGAAACAAAGTAGTATCTAGACAAATATTAAAAAGTAAAATATAATTACCACAATCCCATCATCCAGAGATCACCACTGTTACCCCCCAAGGGGGCTTTCCTTCAGGATATGTTCCAAAGCAAGTGTAAATTAATTCCTGTATAATCACAGTTGATATGGATTACTCAAAACACTGAAACAGGGGCGCCTGGCTGGTTCAGTCAGTTAAGTGTCTAACTTCAGCTCGGGTCATGATGTCACAGTTTGTGAGTTCAAGCCCCATGCCAGGCTCTGTGCTGACAGCTCAAAATCTGGAGCCTGCTTTGAATTCTGTGTCTCCCTCTCTCTCTGCCCCTCCCTACCCCACACTCTGTCTCTCTCTCTCTCAAAAATAAATAGACATTTAAAAAAATACTGAAATCACACAGTAGTTAGCATATCAAACCCCAACCAAATGATTCAGTCAGTCTCCCCCAGGCAAACCCAACCTCCCAACCCAAATTGCCTAGACCAATTAACTGATTTGGCTGGAGAAACAGATTAATTGACAAAACACTGGTAGAGTGCCTACACTATGCCACACATTGGTATTTGTTGTTGCCTTAATTGTATTGATTGGATGATGTCAGTTGAGTCCAACTGACTTCATTTGTGCAATACTGTAATCTATAAGAAATATAAACTATAGAAAACAAACTGAGGGTTACCAGAGGGGACATGGGGGGGGCGGTAAAAGAGATGATAGGGGATTAGAGAGTACACTTACCATGATGAGCCCTGTGTAATGCATAGAACTGTTGAATCACTGTATCATACAACTGCAACTATAATATACAGTCTATGTTAACTATACTGGAATCAAAATAAAAAGCTTAAAAGAAAGAAATATATATTTGGCCATTCCGATGACCAAAATATATTTGGCCATTCCGATGACCAAAATATATTTGTCCATGGTCCCCAGCTCACAGCAACCAAAACCCTTAAAATCTTTTGAGTGATAAGATAATTGGAACATATTTTGTTATATTGGGTCACCTGTCCTCAGTTCCTGAAAGTGCTTCACTGCCATAAAGGTGAAATGGGTGTCTTGCTTTTCATGACAAGCTCCTTTCCACACAACTGGGTTTTATGTCAATGAGGTGACTTTTGGGAAGTCCCTAAGGGTGGGGGCTGGCTGCCAAGGGAACCAACCATGAGTAGAAGGTTGGAACTTTCAGTTCCACCCCCTGATGTCCACAGAGGAGAGAGGGACTGGAGGTTGAATGGGTCACCAGTGGTCAATGATTTCATCGATCGTGCACATGAAATGAAGCTTCCATAAAAAAACAGAAGGTGAGGGGTTCAGAGAACATCTAGGTTGGTGAACCAGACCCTCCATGTGTCACCATGCTGGGCCCAAGATCCATGGGAATAGAAGCACCTTTGTTGGGGATCGCCCCCTACATATCTCTTCGTCTGGCTGTTGACCCACCTCCTTTTATCCTTCGTAATAAAACAGTGATCTCGTGGGTAAATGGGTTTCCTGGGTTCTGTGACTGCTCTAGCAAACGGATTGAACCCAAGGACTGGGTGGTGGGAATCTCTGATTTATGCCAGTCAGTCAGAAGTACAGAATCCCTGGACTTGGGATTGGTATCTGAAGCAGAAAGCAGTCTTATAGGACCAAGCCCTCAACCTGTGGGATCTGATGCTGTCTCCAAGTACATAGTGTCAGAATTGAGTTGAATTGTAGGACATTCAGCTGGTTTTGCACAATAGCTCCATGGTGCGGAAAACACAGACTCTCCATATATTGGAAATGGAGCTGAATCCTGGTATGTAAGTGTGTATTTTTTTCTAAATGATATCTGTTTTTTATTTTAAACTTGTGAATAAGGGTTTTATGTGTGTCTCTAAAACTTTTAATTTTTGTAATGTTTTATTTATTTTCAAGAGAGAGAGACAGAGTGAGAGCGGAGGAACGACAGAGAGAGAGAGAGAGAATCCGAAGCAGGTTCTAGGCTCTGAGCTGTCAACACAGAGCCTGAATTGGGGCTGAAACCCATGAACCTCGAGATCATGACCTGAGCTGAAGTCAAACACTGAGCAACTCATATGCCCCTCTGTCCCCATTTCTGAGACCAAGTGTCAGCAGCAACTTATCACTGCATTTCCCCGTTTCTCATGGTAGGGTAAGAGAAAGTTAAGAGAATGTTAAGATACAGAAAAATTTTGTTTCCATGTCTTCATTAAAGGCAGGTAAAGGTGAAGAGGGCCAGCAGTTCAGGCAGAGCACAGTGAATGACTCATATCTGTGCCATGTGACATCTGCTGAGGCCAGATGTCTGGGACAGCTTCTTCATTTGTCTGCTGGTGCTGCAGTTAGAATGGCTCTAACTGCCAGGGATTTTTTTTCATTGTTTTCATTTTTAAGTTTATTTATGTTAAGAGAGAGTGAGTGAGTGGGGAAGAGGCAGAGCGAGAGAGGGAGAGAGAATCCCAAGCAAGCTCCATGCTATCAGTGCAGAGCCTGACATGGGGCTGGATCTCATGAATCCCGAGATCATGACCTGAGCCAGAACCGAGAGTTGGGTGCCCAATCAATTGAGCCACCCAGGCGCCCCTGCCAGGAAGTTGAGAAGTATGACTGCAGCTGAGCCAGATTGCAGGTTTGTGCTGCTGTCCACGGAATACACCTTCTCACCTCTCAGGCATGGGCTGGACTGTACAATTGACTCAACTCCCCCATCAGGTCATGAGTCAGCCCCTTTACTCTGTGTCCCCAGCCAGAGACAGGGCCCAGCCTGATCAGGGATGCTCTAGGAGGAAGGCAGTTCTGAAGAAGCCATGGGTTAATGAATGCTAAATCCAGTTAGGGAGGTAAAGAGCAGAACTGAAGGCCAATGTCAAACCCCACCACAGGTCAGAGCAGAGGATAAGGTCTATGGAGAAAGCCAGAAACAGGCTGAATACTGACCACCACCACTGACGCCCACTTCATGTGCCAGCCATGGGCAGAAGCTTTATATAACTTCCCTCTAAGCTGCTGTTTGGTTGTGGGTGGGGGGATGGTGTCTTAAGACCAACCTCAAGTTTAATGATTCACTAGAATTCAGAACACTCAATGCCAGGTTATATCCATGGCTAAGGTTTATTACAGGAAAGGACACAGAGCAAAAGCAGGACAAAGATATGTGTTGAGTGAGGTCCAGAAAGGTCAGGCACAGACTTCAAAGTCCTTCCCTCATAGGGCCACCCAGGATACACTTTTCTCTGCAACAGAGAACTATAGGGACACATGTGAAATGTTCATCTAGGGAAGTCTACTGAAGTCTCAGGATCTCAGGGTCCTTTTTTTTTTTAATGTTTATTTATTTTTGAGAGAGAGCACAAGTGGGGGAGGGGGTGCAGAGAGAGTAGGGGACAGAGGATCTGAAACTGGATATGGGGCTTAAACTCACGAAAAATGAGATCATGACCTGAGCCGAAGTCAGACACTCACCCAACTGAGCCATTCAAATGCCCCAGGATCTCAGGGTCTTACAGAGAGCTGGTCACATAGGCACATCCTGCTATGGCAACCAAATCTCAGGATCCCAAGGGTGAAACCGGGTGTATCAGCTGTCTTGATGTGTGCAGGAAACAATTCTGACAGGCCCTGAGAAGCCACCACTTCTCAGCAATACCCCATTGATCTGGGCATAGGCAACATCAACAATCAGGAGCAAAAAGATTCCGGGGGTCACATTCCCAGGGATTGCCAGGCTTCAGTCTTGGTTCCAGGTTCCCCAGGAAACATACAAGGATTGGGGAACCGGACCTACTGTGTTAACTCTTTCCTTATAGCCTCATAAGGAGCTTGTGCGAGGGCATTCTAACAGGTGAAGAAACCGAGGCTCAGGGATACAAAGTAACAGGTTGGGGCAGAGACTTGAACCCAGGACTGTAGAGGTCGGAAGGCACACACTGACTAAAAGCAAGGACTCCAAGACGTGATGGGCCAGTGTTCCAGTGTGTTGTGTTTTTTTAATGTTTATTTATTTTTGAGAGAGAGACAGAGTGTGAGCAGGAGAGGCACAGAGAGAGAGAGAGGGAGACACAGAATCTGAAGCAGGTTCCAGGCTCCAAGCTGTCAGCAAGATCCCAACTCTGGGCTTGAACTCATGAATCCAGAGATTATGACCTGAGTTGAAGTCCAACGTTCAACTTACTAAGCCCCCCAGGGGCACGTCCCAACATCCCCCACTCCCTGCCAGTGTTGGTTGGCTCTGCCACTAAATTCCAGTATTGCCACAAGCAATTTCACCCATATAAGAAAAATAAAATAATAGTCTCGGAGGACTGTTCCTAGGAATGCGTGAAATAGCAGAGCAGAAGGGTGCTTAGCATGGCTCACAGAGTGCTGTGAATGATGCATAGATATGCACTCTTGGAATCTCTGTGGTGGTGACAAGGTAGAATGGCTCACTTAATTCCAGCCAGAAGTGCAAAAATAGCTCTGGGGAAACTGGCAAGAGACACACTTTTTAATTTTTAATTTTTTATTAAAAATTTTTTTAATGTTTACTTATTTTTTAGAGAGACACACACACACACACACACACACACACACACACACACAGAGTGAGAGCGGGGGAGGGGCAGAGAGAGGGAGACACAGAATCTAAAGCAGGCTCCAGGCTCTGAGCTGTGGGCACAGAGCCTGATGCGGGGCTGGAACTCATGAACCATGAGATCATGACCTGAGCTGATGTCGGACAATTAACCAACTGAGCCACCCTGGCGACCCAAGATACACTTATAAAAAAAATTTTTTTTAAGTTTTTTTTTTTTTTGAGAGACAGAGATAGTATGAGTTGAGGAGGGGCAGAGAGAGAGAGAGAGAGGGAGAGAGAGAATCCCAAGCAGGCTCTGAGCTGCCAGCACAGAGCCCAACGCAGGGCCCAAACCCACTAAACCAGGACATCATGACCTGAGCTGAAACCGAGAGTTAGACACTTAACCAACTGAGCCACCCAGGTGCCCCAGGAGACAACTGAACCACTTTTATTCCAAAGGGGGCTATCAAAGCTCAGCCTGGGGGACCCAGGCCTTTGCCCGCCACCTCCCCCCAGGGGAGCCACAGATGGGAAAGTCCTGGAAAGGTGATGGTGGCAGCCTCCTGGAGACAGCCCAGGCTGTGGGTCACATCTCTGGCATGCCAGCCTCTGATGGGATCTGTGGGGCAGAGGTTGGAGGTTAAACCCAGCCTGCATATGTAGCATCTGGGCCTGGAGAAGCCTGGACCCCAGGCAGCATGTTCTCGTCTGCACAAAAGAGAAGTCAATGCCCAGGGTCTACGGATTGTTCCCAGGCCCAGGCCTGAGCTTCAAAAGCCTCTACTGGCGGCAAGACTCGGACAAGGTCCTCTGCATCAGGCATGGAACAGGGGCAGCAGCGGGGCTGACCATACTGGTTTGGGCCACCATCACGCCTTCAGTGAGGTAGCCAGCCCAGGGAGAGGTGCAGGGGGTGGTGGCAATTGCATTGACCTGGCTCTCCGTGCCAGATTCCCACCTGGCTTTGCCCCCTGTGAGAGGCCACTGCGATGGAGCCAGTCTCCGGATCTCAGTAGCCTCTGATGGGCACAACAGTGTAGCGAAAGGTCACGTGATTCAGAGAGAGGCTGTGCCAGCCCACACCCAGACCAGATGTATGTGATCTGATCCTCACGGATCATCTTAACATTTCCAGCTTGTTGCCGACATTTTAACATCCGAAGATGGGTGGCCGAAAATCTGAATTTGCAGCTCCTCTTTGAAGATGGGAACGGGCTGTGGTCTGACCACACGTGGTGACCCGCAGCCCCCCCCCCCCACAGCAGCCGGGAAGTAGCCCTGCCTTCCTACAAGGGCCTCCTCCACCTCTCCCATTGGCCATGGGCCCAGCTACTTGTTCCTCCAGGCAGACAGCCGGGTCTGGGCCTGCCAGCTTCATGGCACAGGCCTCCGGGTGACACTGCCTGAAAGTGTGGGGCACACCCCGCCAGACGAGGCGTCCCCGTCATGGGTTCTCAGCTCCGGAACCAGCTCTGCTGTGTCCCAGGTGTTGTCCTCAGTCCTGCACGGGGAAGGCCCTCTTCCCAGGGAACTGAAGCTTCCCTTCAGTTCAGACCAGCTGCCGACTGAACAGGATGACTTGGGGGGTGGGGGGGTGGAGGGCGCGGGTGACCGCAGACACCCAGAGTGGGGGCTGCCCTAACTGGTGCTCGACCTCCTCCTTCAGGTACAGGCCACGACCCCCAGGGTGGTCTGGCCATGCAGGCCGGCCTTTGTAACTGAGAAGCATCTGCCTGGGGTGGGTAGGTGGGGTGTCCCTGGGAGGGAGGGGCGCCCCATCACAGAAAGCCATTCCTGCCATCCCCACGTGTTCTCCTTGCTCTAGGGGGCTGGAGGCAAGGAACCAGGACTGCCAGGCTGCTTGGAATCCGTGTGGCTCCTGCAGGGGCTCTGGGAGGCAGAATGCAGGAAACCAGGGGCAGGTGGGTCAAGAGTCCCGTGGTCCCTGCACGTGGCCTTCCTCCCCTGGGCAGCCTTTTCTGGCCTCCCTGCCTGGAGTCCTTTTCCTTAGCTTTCTTTGGAGGGTTACATCAAGACACAGTTGCAAAGCTTCCTCCTCCCAGAAGCTTTTTCTGACCCACAGCAGGAGAAATCCCTCTTTCTGCTGGGTGTCCTCAGGGCCTTGGACGCTGCTCCATTATCCCACTGGCCAGGCACTCTGTATTGTGATGGGAGAGTCACACGACCATGTTCCCCAGCAGTCCCTGAAAGCTGGGACCGAGGGCCATCTTCTGTGTCCCTGGTACCCAGGCCAAGGCCTGGCATAGAGAGGTGCCTGGTGCTTCCGTGGTTCATGGGGCAGGGCCAGCGTGTCCTCTCCAAGCGGCCCATGTGCCTATGGCCCTTGCGCAAGCCATAGGCCCACCCCAGAAGTGCGTGCCCCATGGCGTCAGGGCCTGTGCGCAGCAGGCCCTGGGGACGGGAGGAGTCTGCATGACTTCAGAGGGGTGTGTTCGGGACGAGTGTGAAGTCATGCTTGTTTATGAGGCTCTGACACGGCGCCCGTCATTTCCTCTCTGCTGGGCCACACAGCACTTTCCCTACTCAGCCAGCCTTTGACTTATTCTCTGGCATCACACACTGTCACTCCTGCAGCAGCCCATTTCAGCAGGGATGACAGGGTCACAGCTATTTGTCTGCAGTTTGGATAATGAGCATCAGAGAAGCACTTTGACCTGGAGGTGACAGACCTTTCCGGCAGCTGTCTACCTGGGGTTGGCACAGGGCATGGGCTGTGAGGTGCCCCAGGGGCAGCTTGGCATCTCTGTGAGCAGCACGGAGCAGGCAGAGCTGGGGCCCCAGCTGGAAGCTCCTGGAAGGGAATGACAACAGGGACAAAGAAGGGGATGGCCAGCTCTGTGCCTTATCCTGCCTTTCTGCCTCTGGATCTCCCAGAAAAGAACATGCAAGGCCCAGATATAGGGTCCCAAGTAAGGGGGGCTAGGGAGCAGTCCTAAGGGCCTCAGAAAGAAGGAGGGAAAGAGGGCCCCACATGGGCGAGCACCAGGGAGGAGGGGGAGCAAACCAACCCTGGAGTTTCTGTTGCGAATAGGAGGGACCCTCAATTTCACTCCATCCCCCAAATACTGGTCCCTGAGGCAAAATGCCCTCAGGGACCAGATACTGAAGACACACACAGACTTAACCGACTGGAGAGTGCTTGCCCTACCCAAAGGCATTCACATTCATAAAGGTTAAAACACAAGTTTGACCTGATGTATGCCAAACGTGCCTTTGGCTACTGGTATATGGGTGAGTGCATGAGGGGAGGAGAGTTTTTTGAGGCCTGTGAGGACGTGGCTGCCCTTGAGAAGGACTATGAGGAGACTGGAGTGGATGGTGCTGAGGGAGAGGATGAGGGTGAAGAGTAATAGCCTGTCTGCTACAATCTGACACTCTGCTCTCTTATAACCGTCTCATTTCTGCTCTGGAAGGTGACCATTATGGTCCTAAATTGCCAATAAAGCGACCTTTCTTTCTTTCTTTCTTCTTTCTTTCTTCCTTTTTCTCTTATAAATATTTATTTAATTTTGAGAGAGCGCAAGGGGGGAAGGACAGAGGATCTGAAATGGGCTCTGCATTGACAGCAGACAGCTGGATATGGGGCTCGAACTCACGAACCATGAGATCATGACCTGAGCTGAAGTGGGAGGCCCAAGTGACTGAGTCACCCAGGTGCCTCTAAAAGTGATCTTTCTTGGGGCACCTGGGTGGCTCAGTCGGTTGGGCCTCCCACTTTGGCTCAGGTCATGATCTCACAGTTCAGCTGTTCAAGCCCCTTATCAGGGTCTGTGCTGACAGCTCAGAGCCTGGAGCCTGCTCCGGATTCTGTGTCTCCCTCCCTCTCTCTGCCACTTCCCCAGCTCTCGCTCTGTCTCTCTCTCTCAAAAATAAATAAACATTAAAAAGAGTGATGTTTCTATTTAAAACAAAACAAAACAAAATACTTTGCTGACCAAAATGGAAGCTTAAACACACACACACACACACACACACACGGACATATGCACACACATACACACACTCTGTCCCATTTGGCACAGTTGCTTTGTGGTAACTGACAAGAAGCCTGACAGGTCCTCACAACTTGCGAGCAAATTCTTTTGTCTGCAAGGGCCAGACACTATGTCAAGCCATGCTGAAAAACAAGGAATTTATTATAAAGATAGCATGGGTGGGCAGTGGGGGGCAGCGTCTAGCTATTCTCTGTCTCCTGTTTTCTCATTTTTTCCTTATAGAGGTAGAGTTTACATACAGTAAAATGCATAAATCTTAAGTACACAGATGGTGAGTTTTTATCTGTGCCTACACCCACATAACCTCCACCCAGATCAATATAAAGAATATTTCCATCACCCTAAAAAGTCCCCTTGTGCCCCATCCCAGTCAGTTAAATGCACAGCTCCCCAGAGACAGCCACTGTTCTGACTTCTATCACTATGCATTAATTTCAGCTGTCCTGGAGCTTCATATAAATTGAATCACACTATGCAAACATTCCTATACAAGTCTGTGTGAACTTATGGTTTGGTTTCTCTTGGGTAAGTGCCTGGCAGTAAGACTGCTGGATCACAGGGTAGTAGGATGTTCAACTTTATCAGAAACTTTCAAGCGGCTCAAAAGCAGTGGGGCCATTTTGCACTCCTACCAGAGATGCTCATGAATTCCACTCGCCCCTTTCTCTCTGTCAACACTTAGTATTGTCAGTTTTCCAAATTTTGCCAACACAGGGGGTCGGTGCTAGTATTTCATTGTGATTTTAGTTTGTGTTTTTCTGATGACTACTCGAGCTAAGCACCTTTTCCTATGCTTATTGGTCACTTGGATATCCTCTTTTATGATGTGCCTTTTGATTTTTTACAGTTTTTTTTTTTTGGTGTGTTTTATCATTTTCCTTTTTGATGAGTAGTATTTCTTTATATGTTCTAGATATTCTGTATCTTTCTTTGCCAGATATTTGTAGTATGAATATTTTCTCCCAGTCTGTAGCTTGCCTTTTTGTTTTCTTGATGGGTTTTGGGGGTAAGCAAAAGTTTTCAATTTTATTGAAATCAAATTGATCTTTTTTTTCTCATATTATTAGTGCTTTTACATCCAGTTTTTTAAAAGCTTTGTGTACATGAGATCATGAAGATATTTTCCTGTTTTCTTCTGGAAACCTTACCGTTTTATGACATTTAGGTCTAGGATTCATTTCAAGATAATTTTTCTGTATGGTGTAAGGCAAGGGATCAAGGTTCTCTGTTTTGTATGGATCTTCAGTTGCTTCAGCTCCATTTATTGAAAAGATCTTCCTTTCTCCACTGAATTGCACTGGAGACTTTCTGGAAAATTATGTGAACATATGTGTGTGAATCTATTTTTTTTTTTAATTTATTTTGAGAGACAGAAACAGTGTGATTGGGGGAGGGTCAAAGAGGGAGAGAGAGAGAGAGCTGACAGAACAGATTCGGGGCTTAAACTCACAAAACCTCAAGATCATGACCTGAGTCAAAACCAAGAGTCAACCACTTACCCAGCTGAACCACCCAGGCGCCCCTGTGTGAATCTATTTCTGGACTCCGTATTTCCACTGATTTGTGTGTCTGTCCCTATTGTGGCTTTATATATATAATATAATTTCACCCGGTGAAACCCTCCATCCAGGTTTCTCTTGGCTTTTTATGTTTCCATACACATTTGAGAATCAGCTTGTGGATCTCTACAAAAAGAGCTTGCTGGAATTTTTATGTGAATAGCTTGAGCTTATAGATCAATTTAATGAGAATTGACATTTTAACCACACTGACAGTTATCAATCCATCAATATGGTATATCTCCCAATTATTTAGTTTTTTATTAATTTCCTTCAGTGATGGTTTGTAGTTTGTAGTATACAAATCATGTACATCTCTCATTAAAATTAAAATGTTTTATTCTATTGTATATAAGATTTTTATACCACTTCGGTCTCTTTGTAATGGCAGTTGTCACAGGTTCCTCTCTCTCCCAACTATGGTGTACATGTTTTCAATGCAACTTTTGAAAGGAGCCAGTCTGATTGGCCCATTCAAAACCACAAGCTTCCTAAGTGTAATCTCCTTTGAATCTCAGGACCAACCTGATCCCATTACCAAGCACAGCATACTCCTCCCCTGAACAGAAAACTTCAGATGCAATGTTTTTTCATGGAAGGAAGGATGGTGTGTGGCAGCTTATTGACATGCCACAATTCTGTAGGGGCTTGGTGCTGCCCACCTGCCACCTCCAAAAGATAAGCCCTCCTGGAACTTCAGAATGTGGCCTTAATTGAAATAAGAGCCTTTGCATATGTAATTAAGATAAAACTCTTGAGATGACATCATCTTGGATTAGGGTGGACCCTAAATCCAATGGCAGGCATCCTTACAAAAGACAGAAAAAGAGAAGAGACCCAGAGAGACACAAAGGGGAGAAAGCCATGGGAAGATGGAGGCAGAGAGTGGAGTGATGCACCTATAGGCCAAACAACACCAAGGATTACCCACAGCTACCAGAAACTGGAAGAGGCATGAGATGGATTCTCCCTCCCAGTCACCGAAAGGACCCATGCTGACACCTCAGTTTCAGACTCCTGGCTTCCAGAACCATGAGAGAATAAATCTGTTCTTGTAAGTCATCCAGGTTTCAGTAGTTTGTTACCACAGCCCTAGGAAACCAGCACAGACAGAGAAATGTAATAGGCAACCCTAAACTGATGGATGGTTATAGCTAGAATACCTGGTCGATTGAAACACCAGAGGATGCAGGCAGAAGCACCTTGCCGTCACTCCACACCTTTCCCTCCATCTTGCGGAACTGTCCTCAAACTTCAATGGGGCCAGCCTCATACTGAAAGATTCCTGTAGTGGAAATGGGGGGGGGGGGGGCTTGGCCAGTTCCTTTGCTGTCCTGTGCCGTGTTCTTCCAGCCCCTACAGGGTTGGGGAGAGAGGAGAGGTACTGTTTTAACTTGGTGTTGATTTCTTCTAGATGTGGCGTATATCCAGATGCTAATTCTTTCCCTGGTTGAGTGCTTCTGGGATCCCCTCAGCCACCACTGACAGGGAACCTCTGACTGGCAGTTTCCTTACACTGGCAGTGCTTCCTTCATCCTCTGTGAAGGACCCTTCCTCTGCTCCTGATCTGGAAGTTCACTCTGCAGACACCATCTTGGGTCTTGGCAACTCAAAGCCAGCTGCCTTCCAGAGATCCAGTGGCCATAGGAAGCTTACTCATCTTGCTGTGCCAGACTCTAAATACAAGCCATTCCCAACATGTTGTTTTAGTTAAAGGGATTTTAAAATGAGATTTAACATCTGGTAGGTCAATTCCCCCTAACCATTTTTATTTTAATAATTTCCTTGTATACTTAGTCTTCACTATAATCTTTTAAATCCTTTGTCCGGCTCCCTATCTATTGTCCTATCTCTGTCCCCCCATTCCTCCAAAGCCAAAATATATTAAACTTATATTCTAACTAGGCAGAGGTTACATTTTTATGGTATTACATTTTCCCATTCAAGAATTTAAATTCTCTCTGTTAAACGTTTGACACTTTCTATTCAATTTCATAGGATTTCTCATACAGGTTCTGTATATTTCTTTTTTTATTTTTTCTAATGTTTATTTATTTTTGAGACAGAGAGAGACAGAGCATGAATGGGGGAGGGTCAGAGAGAGGAAGACACAGAATCTGAAGCAGGCTCCAGGCTCCGAGCTGTCAGCACAGAGCCCAACGCGGGGCTTGAACTCACGGAGTGTGAGATCATGACCTGAGCTGAAGTCGGATGCCTAACTGACTGAGCCACCCAGGTGCCCCTGTATGTTTCTTTTAAAAATCATTTCTGGGGCACCTGGATGGCTCAGTCGGTTGAACATCTGACTTCAGATCAGGTCATGATCTCGCAGTTTGTGGGTTCGAGCCCCACATTGGACTCTATGCTGACAGCTCGGAGCCTGGAGCCTGCTTCAGATTCTGTGTCTCCCTCTCTCTCTGGCCCTCCCCTGCTCATCTCTGTCTCTCTGTCTCTCAAAAAATAAATAAACTTTGAAAAATAATTTTAATCATTTTTAAGATTTTATAGTTATTGTGAATGCATTCTTCTTGTTTTCCTTTCTAGCTATTTTAGAGAAAAACAGATATTTCTTATATGTCATATTTTCAGCTGCCTAAATTCTCTTATCGATCCTGGTAGCCTATTTCCAAAACTGTGTTGGCTTTTCTGTATAACAGTAATTTTATTTGCAAACAAAGATAATTCTGTCTTTATTTCCCCAATATAACCAATTAACCAATTATTTTCTTGCACTATTTCTTCAGCAAGAGCCTCTAAAATAGTCTTCGGTTTAATGGTGATGGCAGACATGTACTTTTGCTGGTAATTTTAATGAAAAATGGTTTCAGCCTATCAGTAATTAGTATGATATTTACCTTTGATTTTGATAAATATTTGTCTTAGTTAACACTTTTTTCTTCTATTCTTATTTTATTTGGCATATTTACTAGGAATTATTGCTAATGGGCAGCTGAGTGGCTCAATCAGTTAAGCACCTGACCCTTGATTTTGGCTCAGGTCGTGATCTCATGGTCCAGAAATCGAGCCCTGGGTTGGGCTCCAGGCTCAGCGTGGAACCTGCTTAAGATTCTCTCTCTCTCTCTCTCTCTCTCTCTCTCTCTTTCTCACTCTCTCTCTCTCTGCTCCTCTCCCAGATGTGTGTGCACTTGCACACACACTCTCTCTCAAAAATAAAAAATAAAAAATAGTAATTAAAAAAAAGAATGACTGCTAAATTGTATTAAATGCCTTGTTAATAGAGCCACATGATTTTTCACCTTTATGTAAATGTTCTCTGACTCTGACCCTGAATAACTTTTCATCTAGAATAAGCCTTATTTGATCACACAATATAGATAGATAGATTATAGATACAGATATAGATATAGATATAGATGATATAGATAGATAGATACTGGTTTCAATCTTCTATCAACTTGCCATAAACTAATTGTAATCATAAAAATAAAGTAGAAAGAAAATAGAAGTATAAATTAAATTCTCTTTATATACCATTGCCTTTGGGAGGCTATACAGCATAGAGGTTAGAGCACAGACCCAGGAGCCAGCCTTGCTGAATTTAAATACCAGCTCCACTACCTACTGTGACCAGATGAGAAGCTACATTTCCCCGCCTCCCTTGCCGATGGAGAATGGCCAGTGAGTTGTAGATAGAAGTCTATGTGGGTCTTTGGAGAAAGCCTGCCCTTTCATACTTCTGTTGCTTACCTTTCCTCCCCATTCCTTCTATCTAGAAACTGGATGTAATGGCTGGAGGCCCAACAGCCATCTTGTGACCTTGGGGATGAATGCTACATGTTGAGAATGGTGGAGCAGGAAGATGGAAGGAACCTGGTCCTGGTGACACCATGGAGCCACCACTCCAACCATAGCCTGCATAGGCCCAGACTACTCTTACATGAGACCGAAATGTATTTCTGCCTTGTTTAAGCCACTGTCCTTTCCTTTCCCAGCTGAGGGAAGTAACAAAAGAGCTCACCTTACTGCAAGAATAAAAGTGTGGCAATAAGCCCCATACCCAGTCCCTCCCACGTGCCACGGGTTAACCCTGAGGAAAGCAGGAGGGGGCTGCAGAGGAATCCCACGCCTGTGTTATCCAGCCATGTAGCCCACATGAGGATACAGGAGGCATCAGCCTGTTGTTCTGGGAGCCCCCAGGCTGTCCACTATACGCAGTAATCTTTGGGGGTTTCCCCAGACAGTCCTCAAACCTAGCCTTCTTGAGACCAAAAAGCCACAGATGTCTTCAAATCCATCAAGACCCCACTCCCCTATGTTCATATCCATGCTCGCTAGCCCCTTGGCCAAGACCAGTGAGCACCTCCCTCCTGCAAAGCTGGGCCTTATTGCAAAGAGGCTGCTATCTCCACCAGGGAATAGTTACCCAGGGTCAGAGGCCCTGCCTGAGCTCAGCACATGTTAGAACAGGGACTGCCTCATGTAAGCTCTTCAGATTTCCTAATGTCTAGCATTTGTTCAGAACCACCGGGCACTTTTCCCCCAAAGTCTGAAGGTCTGGCACTTTGACATTCTTTTCCAACCCCAGATGCTCAGAGACACTGTTGGCTGGGAATGTGTCCCAGTCTCCACTCTCACAGAGACACTATCCCTTTCCTGTGGGGACACTGATTCTCACCAAAAAGGTGTCTTCTCCCCTATCTGGTGTTTCTCAGCAGCATGGGCCCTGCCTTCTACTTCTAGTAAGAGCTTCTCCTCCATCCAGCTTCCTGCACACCCGACCTCCCACTGTGGCTCACATTTGTCTCCCAGTTTGGGAAGGCAGGATTCTCTCAGGGACGTTTGGGATGCACATGACATAAAATCATGTCAAACTGCCTACAGTAGCAAAGGAAATGTAGTGGATCATGTACCTGAAAAGTCCAGGAGTGGACTTCAGGTGAGGCTTGCTCTAGCCTCACAGAGAATATCACCAAGAACCCAACTCTTCTATGTCTGCTCTTCCTTCCATGGTGATTGCATCCTTTAGACAACCCTGGATCCTCCAGACTCTGCTCTCATGTTAACAAAACAGCTTTGCCAGCTCTACACTCATATACTTTCCCTGCAGAGGTGTCTTCTAGAGGTTCCACAATCAAGAGGAAGGGTTGCACTCCAAGAAATCTCAGCAAACAGCTCACATTGCATTTGCCCTGGTGACTCGATGAGATAGTCTCAATGGCACCTTCCTTGGGGTGAAAGTCATCCTGACTTTCCTTTGCTGACCTTGCAAACAGAGAAGAGCAAGACATCTGGTCACTAAGCGTACTCAGCCACTGTCCCCACTCCAGAACCCAGGTGCTCACTCTTGCTCCCTGGCTGACCTGGGGCCAGAAGTCTGAAGGTAGCAAAGGTGGGAAGGCCTTGGGGACATGGCGCCCCATGGCATGCGTGGGTAGGACCCACACTGGAGGAGTGAGGATCCCACTCACAAGCTTCCCCTGAAGGCTCCAGCCTGTGGCCAAATTGGCCCAAAGGAGCCCCAGGCCAGGAGAGGAGGCCGTGGAAGTTTCTGTGAGGGGAGTACTTGTGGGCCTGATGGTCATGGACACTGAGGGCATCCCAGAGTAGGCCTTGAAGGAGGGGTGAGGGATAGTGTTTCCCACAGAAGACATGACCTGAAAACGAGGGGTGCAGGGACAGGGACAGTTGCAGAGACAAAGCTGTTGGGTCCATCCAAGGGCCACATATGAAACAATCAATAGTGTCGCAGGGCTAGAGTGCACAGGGCAGGCCTCAGGGCATGGCCCCAGCTCCAGTGGACACATCTGGATCTTTCTCAGTGTCAAGAAGCTGTGTCCTGACCACGTGGCCCTTCCAGCAGCATTGTCCACCCTCCCAAGTGTCCAGTCTCTCCTCCGCCCCACCCCCACCCCGGCCAGCCAGCCGGGTCCCACCGCCCTGCCTGGTCAGGCGACTCAGCTGTACACCAGTCTGGAAGTCATTAGTGGAGAGTGGGGCCCTCCTGCTGTCTGCACCCAGCTGGGAAAGCAAACAGAGCTGGGGTGGGAATCATGAAAGGGTCCCCAGTCCTGGGCCAAGATGGGGAGGGAGGGGGATATGGAATGACATGCGGATCTGGGGGGTGTGGGCATCCTTGCGTGGAATAAAGAGGCCTGGGCCAGTCTCTGCGGGGGTGGGCGTAGGGAAGGCCTCAATGAGGACACCCACAGGTCACATGGCCACAGCTCTGCACAGTAGGCACAGCCATCCTCCCCTCACCAAGGAGGATGAAAACTCAAAGAGGGCGGGGGGCATCCCCAGGGGGACCTGAGCATGACTGGAGCAGGCCTTCCTGAAACCCTCCTCTGGCCATTTTGATACAGAGGCCCTGGGGGCAAGGGCCCACTGAGAGGATGGAGCAGAGAGGTCAGCAGGGGTGGGACGCAGAGGGCCAGGCCAAGAAGGGACCAATGGAGGAATAGGCCTGGCCCACGGAGGCTGGGGTCAGGGGCACATCCCAGACCCTCTTACTGCCCTGAGAAACAGCATCCCTTGAACTTTCCTGTTGTACAAGAAACCCAAATGTTCTGGTTGCCAGAGTGAGCTTGTGTGCAAAAGGATATGTAGGGATGGGGCGGGAGGGAGACTCTGGCCTCACCGCTGGAGGACCAGCCTGAGGCAGGTGCCCTTGTACCCAGGGCTTCCTTCTGAAGTGTCACCACCACCTGGGGTGCTGTTAGCCCATTCTACAGAAGGGAGGTGACTAGGAAGCGAGGTCACTTGGGCAAGATCGCAAGTTGGGGCCTCCAGAAGCAGGACGCCCCAGCCAAGGCCTCAGGCTCCTCTGCCCCCCACCCCTCCCCCGGTCCTGGGAGTGAAGGGGGGAGCAGGGGAGCAGTGCAGGTGTGTTTCTGCAGAGCCTCCTCTGAGAACCTGGGAGTGAGGACACCAGCCGCAGGACTGCAATGTGGACACCTTTATCCCAGGATCTGAAAGCCCCACGCCCCCCCCCCCCCCCGGCCCCCCCCCCCCCCCCCCCCCCACCAGGGTGCTGGCTGCTTTCTCCAGCACATTCTTGGCAGCATCTTGTTCCAGTCCCCCAGAGGCAGACCTTTCCCAGTGCCTTCCTGTTCAAGTTCACGGGCACGGGATGTGGACTCACAGTTGAAAGGAGCAGGTGGGCGAACTTGGCTGAACAGAGTCTCTTTTCTTCCTCCACAAGAAGAGCGAAGGCCAGACCTTGGGCTCCTCACCCATGCTGGGAGGGGTTTGGCCCAGCCACATTCTCAACCGGAAAAGAAGATCACAGCATCCTCAGATGTGGGGCTTCTCCTTTTCAAGGACTCGGAGTTCCAAGTTTCAAACTAGTCTCTAGGTTCATCTTAGAATTTTTGGCCAGGACTGGCGTCAGGTTTCCAGGACAGGAGGCCTCACGCATGTTACCAAGATGGTTTCAGGGTCCTCAGAGCTACTTCCCTTGCTCACAGATATCGCCCTGAGGACGAAACACAGGAAGCAGGAACGCTCACTAGCATTCCTCCCAAAAAGAACTTCTTAAAGTACTTGGTGAATTTCTTCTTTATTGTTTTGTTTTTTTTTGTATTGCTTTAATTGAATTAATTGCTTTAATTGAAGCAGTGAATCATGCTTTCATAAAACATAAATGCAAAATAGTCATTTTCTTAAAGAAAAGATTTTTTAGTGTTTATTTGTTTTTGAGAGAGAGACGGACAGAGCATGAGCAGGGAGGGGCAGAGAGAGAGACACAGAATGGGAAGCAGGCTCCAGACTCTGAGCTGTCAGCACAGAGCCTGACGCGAGGCTCAAACTCACAAACCGCGAGATCATGACCTGAGCCGAAGTAGGACACTTAGCTGACTGAGCCACCCAAGCGCCCCTCAGTTCTTTTTTTTTTAACTTTATTTATTTTGAAAGAGAGAGTGTGTGTGAGTGGGGGAGAGGCAGAGAGAGAGAGAGAGAGAGAGAATCCAAGCAGGTTCTGAGCTGTTAGTGAGGAGCCTGATGAGGGGCTCGAACCCATGAAATGTGAGATCATGACCTGAGCAGAAATCAAGACTTGGACACTTAAGGTGCCGCCCAGGAGCCCCAAGATGCAGTTCTTGAGAAAAAGATGCACAGGGAGCCTGTTACAGACAGACCCAGAGACAGGAGCAGTTAGACTTGGCAGTCGAGCAGATTCTGAAGATCCTGGGCTTGAGTCTCCACCCATTTATGTAGAGCTTGGGTGGGCCCTGGGGGCCCCCTGTCTTCACCTCATCCTCCATCCTATCAGCACACACTGTTCAGTCAACATATTTATTGAGCAGGTACTACATGTCAGGGACCGTTCTAGAATCTGGGGCTGCAGTAAGGGACAAAACAGAAAAAAATCTGATCCCTCATGGAGTGGATGTCTTTATGAGGGGGATGGACCAGGGATACACACCCAGGGTGTTGCCTGCTGACAAGCCCTCTCCTCTGAAGACAGTCCGAGCTGGGAAGAAGGGAAGGAGACCTTGCCAGGACATGGGCAGGGGCACTGCATTAGTAAGCATGATGTTCAGGAAAAAGTTCATTGAGAAAGTGACAGGAAAGGAAAGGTCTGAAGAAGTGAGAGAGGAGAATGCAGGATTTTGAGGGAGGAGAGTGCCAGGCAGAGAGAACATAATGTTCCAGAAACATTCAGAGAGCTGACCATTCTGTGTGGCTGCACTGAAGGGATGAGGGTGGGGGGTGGCAGAAAGTGGAGGAAGGGAGCTAAGGTGGTGACTCTGAGCAGAGGAGGGACAGGACTCACTCGGAACAGGTTCTATCAAAACGAATGTCCACGTCCCAGAATCTGCGAACACCATCTTATTTGGAAGCGGGTCTTTGCCCATGTGATGAATTGAGGATCTCCAGATGAGAGCATCCTGGATATCCAGGTGGGGCCTCAATCCAATCACACATGTCCTTATAAAAGACACACAGAGGGGAGGCATCGACACAGAGGAGAAGCCCATGTGAACTGGGAGGCAGAGATGGGAGCCATGCAGACACCAGCCAGGTAATCAGAACCACCGGGTGCTGGAAGAGGCAAAGAAGGATCCTGCCCAAAGGGCCCTGCAGAGAGCATGGCCCAGCCGACTCCTTGATTTTGGCCCAGTGAAGCCGATTTCAGGCGTCTGGCTCTAGAACCATGTGAGGCTAACTGTGTTAAGTCACCCACTCAGTAGTGATTTGTTATGGCAGCCACAGGAAATGCATCCACCATTGCAAGGAGCTGGCGTGGATGTGGGGAGACCAGTGTGGAGGTCACTCTATGACATAGACACCCAGTGACACCCAAGCCCATCGGACCAGACTATATGCAGGGTTTGCCATGTTCACTCAGCACCTGGGTGTTCCCTTAATGTCTCACTTTGTTTTAACATCAATAAACTCATTTAAAATGCAACATTAGGGGCGCCTGGGTGGCTCAGTCATTTAAGCATCTGACTGCAACTCAGGTCATGATCTTGCCACATTCAAGCCCCACCTCGGGCTCTGTGATGACAGCTCAGAGCCTGGAGACTGCTTCAGATTCTGTGTCTCCCAGAGTCTCTCTCTATACCTCCCACACTCACACTCTGTCTCTCTCAAAAAAAATTTTTTTAATTAAAAATAATAAAAATAAAAATGCAACATTAGATCACTAAGTTAAATATAAAAAGAAATTCATTTTCCATATGTAGAAAGTAACCATGAAAATAAATTCAAGGAAAAGCAGACTGTTGCCACACTCTAACGTCCTGCCCTGCCGCCCACCCAGCTATCTGAGCCCATGGCCTCTTCTTTGTATCTAAAACCATAAAATAGTGCTAATGTCAGAGGGGGCATCAAGGTCATCAGCATCAGAGGGAGTCTTTCTCACACTGCCACTCCTTGTTCCTGTATCCCTGCGGTCAGCATGGCCCCATTTCACACAGCCTACATCTAGGCAAGCAGTACCCTTGCCGGGGTAGGCAGGGTTTGGGGGGAACCACAAAGAAGGGGCACAGTAGCCAAGCTGGGACCCGGGCTTGACTGCAGAGGGGCCCCCTGGGAATGAATGATTTAAATTGGTATGAGCTTCTTCCTTGGACGATGGACAGGCCAGGAATAAGTCCAGTTTTACTGGGGTTTTTCAGATGTTTGGGTATAGAGTGAAGTACACCAATGTTTAGTTACAGGTTGGTTTTGCTTGGCATGGTTTTTGAATCATGTGCATGCATGAGTCTGACTTGAATTTTTTAAGACACAGGGATCATGCAAAGGAATGACCCCATGGGCATACTCGTGTCCCCAAGCCCCATTGGCCCCACCAGCTTGGGTGGGGGTGGAGACAGGGTCTCTGTGATGGAATGGGGTAGGGCAGCGAGTCCCTAGGGAGGTTTCGGGCTCAGAAGCTTGCCAGGTGCAAGTCATAGGAAACCCGACTCTCCAGCCGTGAACTCAGAAGGGCAAGCAATGAATGCCAGTGACTTCAGTTTGCCCTGAAGAGCCATTCTGCGCCCTGTTTTGTGCCTCGGGTGCCTAACCTGTAAGGTAAATCATAAACCAACAGGCGAGGAGGTCAAGGTATTTCTTCCCAATGTCCCCTCCCCGCAAGATCCTCTAGGGCTGGCTATGTTCCTTTGCCAGAGATCACAGTTCCTGTTGGTGGCCCCTCCATACAGCCCCTTTCTTCCCAGGTTTCTGATAATGGCACCGCCCCTGCTCCTAAGGGCAGAGGGTGGTAGCAGCACCTGGCTATTACCAGATGGACTGTACTCTCCCTCATGATTTTCCTATATCTCCTACCCACCTCCACTGAGCTCCTTTATTACACTTATCCTATTTGAATGTGCTTCATTCAGGAAGCCTTTCCTCGGAATGGTCTCTGGGATCCTGTTATTCACCTCTTTGAGGAACATCCCACCCCCAGCCAGGAGAAAAGGGGACATGGGACATCTGGCATGCGGTGGCATCGTGATTCCCCAAAGGAGAGCCAGTAGTGGCATGAGAGAAGCAGAGGTGGAGGGCAAGGCATTGGAGCATCAAGTGGCTGTGATACTCAGTTGCTATAGCAACCATGGCCCAGGGAATAGTAATGACCCTGGAGCATCATTTGTGAAAATGTGGCCCAGTCCACAAACTGGTGCCACCGACTGACTGCTTGTTGCTGATCAGAGATGAAAGAAGTACAGAAATTCGGAAACCTTTGTAGCATTTTGGTCCAGCTATGACATCCAAGTACATCCATGAGTATGGCCAGTGTTACTGCACAAGGCAGAAGGATCTATGTGGGTACTGTCAGAATTACATGGTCAGCCGCACGTGCTGCAAGAATGTCCTGGGTGTGTGTAGCAGGACTGTGTCACCTGATCACCTAGTGTGGGATTTTAGGATTCCAGTCTTTTTTGGGGGGGGGGGGGGGAGAGAGAGAGAGAGAGAGGGAGTGTGAGCAGGGAAGGGGCAGAGAGAGGGAGACACAGAATCCGAAGCAGACTCCAGGCTCTGAGCTGGCAGCACAGAGCCCGACGCAGGACTCGAACTCGCGAACTGCAAGATCATGACCTGAGCCAAAGTCAGACACTTAACTGACTAAGCCACCCACGCGCCCCTGAAGATGCATTTTTTAAAAGCATTTTTTAAGAGCATTTGCTCCGTTGTACACAGAAATTTAAAATGAAAACCTTGAGGCTCACACTTTGAAATTTCTACATTCGTTTCTGTCAACATACCTCTGTGTGAGACTAATTTAACGACCATGAAAATTACTAAATTTAGTAGCACTGGTCAATTCAATTTATCTAATAAATTAACAAGCAAGAAGCCAGTCCATTAAAACTTCAAACATGGGAATCATCAGTGGACTTCTTTTGGTTTATTTACAGTTGCAAAATGACAAAAAAGTTATTAATGTAATTATGATTCTTCATAATTGTTCATCTATATACACTTTCAGTGAAATATACAGCTTTAGTTGTTTTAATAGTTTTTCCTATGCTGTTTGTTGTAATTATTTTTTTTTAATTTTTTAATGTTTATTCGTTTTTGAGAGACAGAGAGACAGTGGCGGAGGGGCAGAGAGAGAGGGAGACACAGAACTCGAAGTGGGCTCCAGGCTCTGAGCTGTCAGCACAAAGCCCAACACGGAGCCCGAACTGACATGAGATCATGACCTGAGACGAAGTCGGACTCTTAACCGACTGAGCCACCAGGCACCCCTTTTTAAAAATTGTTTTTAATGTTTATTTATTTTTTGAGAGGGAGACATAAAACAGGGACATCAGACAGACACAAATGAGACTAAACTCTGAATCCTCAAATGACCCCAAATTTCCCTTGATACCAGAGACAGCCCAGCCTGGGAGGTAGACTCCCCTACACAAAAGCCTCTTTGACTAGGCTTGGGCACACCTGTGTCCCTCAGGACCATGGGGCCCATAGTGAGTCATGGCTCCCTAAAACCATTCAGAGAGGTGCAGGGTCTGAGGTCATAGGGGAGAGCCCTAGTGAGACACATTCCTGCCAGAGAAGAGGAGGGAAATCATGGGAAATTCTGGGACCCCCACATCAGCAAGCTTTCTAAGGATCCAGTGATGTTGGCTGATCCCTCTAAAGTAAGAGATAAGTTGCTACACCTTAGGCCACCTGCCAGGAAAAAATAAGCAAAACCATTGGATTTTGAAGCCAGTGTATGCCTGCTCCAACCACTTCCTGGGTAGCCAGTGGTTGCGAGAGGGGCCTGGAACAGAAAAGAGCCTTCCCAGGCACAGATGCCGGAGGAAAGTCATGCCCTCTTCTACCAGCACAATTCTCCACCTGAAAACAGGCTCCTAACTTACAGCTGGGCCTTGGGAGGCAGCATGCATATTGACCTCGGGGGGGGGCAGGTTGTAGGGCGTGACCCAAAACACTCATCAGGAACTGGGCAGAATTGTATGTGCAGAATGGCCTTCCATTTTTTTCCCTAAGTTTATTTATTTATTTTTGAGAGAGAGAGTGAGTGAGCACAAGCAGAGGGAGAGAGAATCCCAAGCAGGTTCCACGCTGCCAGCACAGAACCCAATGTGGGGCTCGATCCCATGAACCATGAGATCATGACCTGAGTTGGAATCAAGAGTCAGATGCTCAACTGACTGAGCCACCCAGGTGCCCCCAGAATAGCTTTCCATCTTAAAATAGAAATAGTAAGCAAGCAGGTCTAGAAGGTCTGGAAGGTACAGAGTACCAGATGAGCTGGTCCATGACCAGTTAACAGAGTTAAAGTCCCTGTTTCATGCATGGGTACCATAGTAAGCCAGCACCACAAGTAACTGGCAGCCCCCTATGGACCCTCCCCCAGCTGACAGAAAAAGAACATGGTGAAGAGAAATCTTCCCCATGGACAGAACTTCAGGCAACTCAACCGGTTACCTGCTCTCTGTGGAAGGAAGTATGGCGGAGACAGAAACACTGGGATTCATGAGCGGTGGCTAACAGATTGGCTGGCTGGTCAGGGCCTGGAAAGAACAAATTTGGAAATTTGGGGGCCAGGTGGTCTGGGTCATTTGAGATGCGCACAGACTGTGATGACATCTGCATCCTGTGTGAACACCTCCCCAAGGGCATCCACAGTGAAGGACATGCTCAGTAATCAAACAGGCAAGTTAACCCACCTGTGGCTGTCGGCCAGCTTCTCTCACACCACCACGTGCTTCCTTAAAGGGCTGCGTGTAAGGTGGCCATGGTGGCAGGGATGGTGGTTGGGTATGAAAGGGCCATGGTGACAGGGATGGAGGCCATGTACAATGTGGCTGTGGTGATGGGGATAAAAGCCATGTGAACGTGACTGTGGTAAGTAAAGGCTCAAGAGCACAGATTTTGCTGCATCAAGACTGACCTGGCTACCACCACTCCTGAGTGACCAACCTGCCAACAGCAGGGGCCAGTGCCAAGCCCCCCGCATGGCACCTTCCCTGGAGGGATCAGCTGGGCATTTCTTGGCAAGTTCATTACATTGAATCCCCGCCGTCACGGAAGAATTGCATTGTCCTCACCGGAATGTTGCATGTTCCAAATGCATCCTTGCCTTCCTGCCTATGGAACTTCTGCAGCACCACCATTGATAGACTCAGAGACCACCTTACCTACTGCATGGTCTCCTCACAACATTGCCTCCAACCAATGCGTGCATTTTGCAACAAAGGATGTGCCAGTGGGCTCTCACATGTCCCCTCACCAAGAAGCAGCTGGCCTGTGGGAGTCATGGAGGAGACTGCTGGAAGGCTCCTTTAGGACACCATCTGGAGGACAATACCTTTTGAGGCTGGAGTGCTGGCCTGCAAAGTGTGTTACAGGCATCAAACTGATGACCGAATATGGTGCCATCTCCCCGCTGTGCAGAATTCACAGGTTTGAGAACCAGCAGCAGGCACCTGACGTGTCCGCCACTCCACTGACACCTTCCTACAGAAGTCTTGCATTCCCTCCCAGTCACCTTAGACCCTGTGGGAGCCTATAGGTCCTAGCATCCAGGAAGGAGTGCAAGTATGGTTTCCATTACTGGACGCTAAGAGTGTGCTCCCTGCCACGTGGGCTCTCCACTCACTGAACTAACAGGCAGATAGAAGGGGTCACTGTACCGGGCAGGGAATTGATCCCAATTACGAGAAAGAAATTGGATTGTTGTATGCAGTAGGAGGAAGAAGGACTCCGTATGAATCTAGGGGATTCCCTGGGGGTGCCTCCTAGTACCCCTGACCTAAGAGTACTAGTCAATGTTATAACCCAACAAAGATAGGCCCACTAAGAAAGGACTTAGATGCAGCAGGAGTAAAGATTTGGAAAAGAATCATCTGAGAAAGAATCTTACCTGGTCAAGGTACTGGCAGAGGGCAAGGGGGATGCAGAATGGGCAATGGAAGAAGGAGCCCTGATTGTCAACTCAGGTCTCCTGAGCATCACAAAGCAAGGACTTGGGCGGGTGAGTCATCAGATTTTTCTCCACTGTCCCATCACACACTTTTTTCCTGCTATCACACGTGAAAAACATATTTGGTGGTAAGCATTTTAGACTCCCAATGGGACCAACTAAGGAAGCACATCCATCCCATAATAAGGCTATAGCTGAGGCCCATGGACCAAACCCCTAATGCCACCTGTTTTTGTAAATAAGGTTTCAGTGGGGCATGGTCACATTCATTGTTTGTGTATCATCCATGGCTATTGCAGCAAAGTCAAATTACATCAAGGATAGTATGGTTCACAAAGCTCACATATTTATTATCTGATCTTTTACAGAAAACGTTGAGCTGGGAATGATGCGGAGAAAAAAGGAACTCTCGTGTACTGTTGGTGGGAATATAAATTGATGCAGCCACAATTGAAAACAGCACAGAGATTCCTCAAAACGTTAAAAACAGAACTACCATGTGCAGCAAACCCACTTCTGGGTAATTATGCAAAGGAAATGAAAACACTAACTCCAAAAGGTATATGCACCCAGTGTTCACTGCAGCATTATTTACAATTGACAAGATATGGAAACAAAGTGTCCATCGATGGATGAATGAATATAAACTTGGTGTAGATATATACAATGGAATATTAGCCATTAAAAAGAAGGAAATCTTGCCATTTGCAACAACATGGATGCACCTTGAGGGCACTATGCTAAGTGAAATAAGTCAGACAGGGAAAGAAAATATACTATGAACTCACTTATATGTGGACTCTAAAAACAAAAACCAAAAAAACCAAACTCCCAGATGCACAGCACAGGGAGCTGGTTGCCAGAGGTAGGGGGTGGGGTGGGAGAAATGGGTGAAGGGGGTCAAAAGGTAGAAACTTCCAGTTATAAAATAAATAAGTTCTGGGAATACATTGCACAGCATGGCGACTATAGTTAATGATACTGTATTGTATATTTGAAATTTGCTAAGAGAGGAGATCTTAAAACTTTTAATCATGAGAAAAAAATTTCTAACTATACATGGTGACAGATAGTAACTAGATTTGTTGTGATGATTATTTCATAATAATGACATAGCGAATATCATCGTATTGTACACCTGAAACTTGTATAATGTTATATGTCAATTATATCTCAATTAAGAAAAGAAAGAGAGGGTTGGCCAAGCCCTGCTATTAGTATTGGGAATCATCGGGCCCCTTGTGGGGACACAAAGTTTTCCCTGAATGAAAGGATGTGGAGGGCAGAAAGGGGTGGGATGTTTAGGATATCTTCCATTTGCCCCTCTAGACCCACTCTGCACCCACCCTGTTCTCTATCTGTTTAGCCACCTCAAGGGCTCTCTTTTCCTATGACTTCCAGCAACGGGAGGCCCTTAGCAGGAGATTGGAGGCAGAAAGGAGAGTGAGATCTTTCCTGCAGGGTCAGCCTCCCATAGCCAAAAGTCACAGCTTCTGCTGGACAGCCCTCTCCACATGGCCCTTCCAGGAATGTCAGAGTTCCAGAAGCTTCTCCCTCCTCTTGCCCCTTCGGGCCTTGGCACACTAATGGTTCACTGCTGCTATATTCCCTCCATCCTCTCCACACCTTCACGAAATGTCCTTTTATGAAAATCTTCCCAAACTACCACGATTTGAAGGTGTCATTGTATCCCGCAGGAAGCCTGACTGGTACAAAGCATAACTTGGCTTATTTTTTTTCTATAACTGAATCCACCAGGATTGGGTTTAACTTTAGTAGATTTCTGGTAAACTCTGTTAATTCAAGGTTTCACACTCGCCTGCATCACAGACACCTGCCCCTGCCTTCTCTGGGGTTCTAAGTAGAGTGACCCTATGACTGACTTGTGGGGGAGACTCCCAGTTGACACCTGCTGTCTCAGGATCATTATTAATAGTGTCCCCTTCACTCTTGGCATCCCGGGTTAGACAGTAAGTGATGTGGTGACCCTGTATAGAATATGCTGGGTCTGCCTAGAGGATGATCTTATTCTTTGTCTAGACTCTCCAGCTGGCATCAGCCACACTCTGCCTTATCTAGTATGGTCCTGAGATGTTAATCCTTGAAGACTCCAGTGGCATCCTCCTCCTCTGTCCTGAGCACAGAGCCTTCCCTCTTCTCTTTCTCTTAGTTTCTTCTGCCTCCTGTTCTAGGCCCTTGGGACTTATCAGTGAACAAGACAGGAAGGGGGGGAAAAGGTCCTGCTTGCAAGTACTTTTTCTTCTTTCTATTATTCTAAATGATGTTTTCATGGCTATGAGGTTTCCTCTGAATACCGCTTTGTATGCACTCCTCAGGTTTTCATGTGGATGTTCTTACCCAGCTTTAGTTCTTTGCTCTTTTTTTTCCTTTTTAATATTTAAATTTTAATTAGTTAACATACCATGCAATATTGGTTTGAGGAGTAGAAATCAGTAATTCATTACGCACATGGAACACCCAGTGCTCATCCCAACAAGTGCCCTCCTTAATACCCATCATCCATATAGCCCATCCCCCATTCACCTCCCTCCATCAACCTTCAGTTTGTTCTCTATCCTCAAGTGTCTCTTATGGTTCATTTCCCTCTCTTCTCCCCACCCCTGCCACCCCCGCTTCCCATATGTTCATGTTTTGTTTCTTAAATTACACATATGAGGGGCGCCTGGGTGGCGCAGTCGGTTAAGCATCCGACTTCAGCCAGGTCACGATCTCGCGGTCCGTGAGTTCGAGCCCCGCGTCAGGCTCTGAGCTGATGGCTCGGAGCCTGGAGCCTGTTTCCGATTCTGTGTCTCCCTCTCTCTCTGCCCCTCCCCCGTTCGTGCTCTGTCTCTCTCTGTCCCAAAAATAAATAAATGTTGAAAAAAAAATTAAAAAAAAATTACACATATGAGTAAAAGCATATGGTATTTGCCTTTCTCTGATTGACTTATTTCACTTAGCATAATACCTTCTAGCTCCATCCATGTTGTTACAAATGGTAAGATTTCACTCTTTTTGATGGCTGGGTAATATTCCATTGTATATATATATATATATATATATATACCACATCTTCTTTATCCATTCATCAATCAATGAACATTTGGACTCTCTCCATAGTTCAGCTATTGTTGATAATGCTGCTATAAATATTGGGGTGCATGTACCCCTTGGAATCTGTATTTTTGTATCTTTTGGGTAAATACCTAAGAGTGCAATTGCTGGTATGTAGGGTAGTTCTATTTTTAGTTTCTTGAGGAACCTCCACACAGTTCTCCAGAGTGGCTGCACCAGTTTGCATCCCCACCAACAGAGCAACCCAGTTTCAGTTCGAATCCCTCTTCTTCTCTAGGATTATTTAGAAGGATTTTGCTTCTTGTGTTCAAGACTTTTTTTTTACTATGCTTTTACTGTATGTATGTATGTTCCTGACACCTTCTCTTATTTAGTCCTTATAGCAGCTCATGCAGCAGAATACCAGTCCCACTTCACATATGAGAAAACAGAAGTCCAGAAAGGGCCAGCAGTTAAGGGTCCTAAGGACAGAGTGGGGATCCCAGCCTAACCCGGAAGGCTGGGAGAGCACCCACTTCCTTGCCCTGAGAGAACAGGCTCTCCACAAAACAGCTTTCTGGGCAGCTGTTGTCAGCCCTGTCCCGAGCCTTGCTTCTTCTCAGTGGATGACAGCAGAGGGATGAGACTGTCTGGTTAGGGATGCACAGTCTCTCTCTCAGGCTGAGAAGCCACCCCTCAGATCCCAGCAGCATTCCGGGCCATGCTTGACCCTCCTTCCAGTGCAGCAGAGGGAAAAGTATGCTGGCAGGGAGGCAATCTATGGCCTGTTGTCCCAAAGGCATTGGAGTGACCAAAGCCAAGGAGTATAGGGCAAGTGGTGGGTGTCAGGTAAGAAGCTAGCACCATTAGGTGGCCACTTTCAATAGAGCCAGTGTTGGGGGAGCTTTTCTTTCTTTTTTTATTTAATATTTATCTATTGTGGGGAGAGTGCAAGCAGGGGAGGGGCAGAGAGAGGGGGACAGAGGATCCTAAGTGGGCTTTGCACTGACAGGCTGACAGCAGCAAGCCTGATGCATGGCTCAAACTCATGAACCACAAGATCGTGACCTGAGCCAAAGTCAGATGCCCAACTGACTGGGCCACCCAGGTGCCTGGGGGTGAGCTTTTCTTTTTTTTTTTTAATCTTTTTTTTTTGAAGTTTTTATTTATTTTTGAGAGACAGAGAGAGAGACAGAGCACAAGCGGGAGAGGGACAGAAAGAGAGGGAGACACAGAATCTGAAACAAGCTCCAGGCTTCCAGCTGATAGCACAGAGCCCAACGCGGGGCTCAAACTCACAAACTGCGAGATCATGACCTGAGCTGAAGTCAGATGCCTAACCAACTGAGCCACCCAGGCACCCTCGGAGGTGACCTTTCCTGATAGGTGACATGAATCAGACTGTGTGGCATTTTGGGACTGGAAGGAGGCTTCCCAGCTGAGGGAACAGCGAGGGCCTGGAACAGGGGACGAATGACCTGTGCTCACTAGAGAATGGAGCTCATACCTCTGAGAATGGCCCTGAGGTCTTTCACACTGTCTCTTGGCCTATGCTCTTTGTTCACACGCACGCGTACAGATGTACACACACACCTGCCCAGAACATGCTGGGTCATTCTGATAACATCCTGAACCAACGTGGCCATGGGTAGGTTTGGGGGATAATGGAGCATGTACCAACCCTGGGAGTTCACCCCACCTGCAGGTCCAGTGTCAGCACCAGCTGGTGGCTGCTCGAGGGTCCTGGCCCTGCCAGATGAATGCATGATGCACCCGGCCTCTCCGGCCCCTCTCCTGATCTGTTCAATGGGCGGATCGGCCCAGAAGGCCCCAGAGTCTCCGCAGTCCGGTACAGTCTGACTCACTCTGCAAACAAGTAACACACAGTTCATTTTCTTCATCTGCTGATGACAAGACAATCTTGAAAAATCCTGTTACGTTGGGAGGGGTGACAGAAAGGCCATCTGGGCAACACCCGTCCCTAAGGCCAGTGATCATTCACTTTCCAGCTGTGTTTTTAGGAGTAAATAATTAAGGCTCCAAATGCTCTCAAGAGGGTGGCTCTGCGGCTGTCCTTGGTGGTGACCCTGCGGCAGAGCCCCCTCTGATTAAGCTCTCTTACCCTGGCTGGAGTCCCACTTGCTGGTCCTGGCCACGGTCACTTTACCTCAGATAATAGGGCACCGTCAATCCCTGGGCTGCGGTTCTCAGATCCTCTGTGGCCTCCCCTTGCCTCACCCACTTCTCTGCTGTCCTGTAAGCACCTGTCCTGTGCTTGGTGGTTTGTAGAGGCCATCCTCATCCGTTCTCATACTTGCCGGGGAGCTGGGCTTTCTCAGCCCCATTTCACAGAAGAGAAAACTGAGGCTCAGGGAGGCAAAGGGGCTTTCAGGGTCACAGGCCAGACAGAGGGGATTCCTCAGTATTCCTGTTCCCCCAATGAAATGCACCCTCCACCTCAGCTCCTCAGCTCTAAACCCTGCATCCAGTACAGTCCCTCTCTGGGCTCCAGACTCCCATCTGTGGAAGGGACAGGTATCCAACAGGGCCCTAACCCGCTCAGCCTGCTACCCTCTTGTGCTCCAAGGATCAGCAAATGGCTCTCTTGCTGCCCCCAGAGCTGGATACTGAGGGCCTTGCCATGGCTCTCTTCCTCCCCACTGCCCCTAACTGATAGCTCTAGAGCTCTGCCTGTGCAGCCTCCTGGAGCTCCCTCCTGTTACCAGGCATGCACCCAAGCCCAGCCACCCAGCCTCCTCCTGCCCCAGACATTTTCTAAAGTGAAAAGCCCACCAAGTCACTTCCGCTCAGGGGCAATCACTGCGCCTCCAACCACAGAGCTCTGGTTCTGGCTGGTTGGGCTCCCCACATGCTTCTCTTCTGCCTGATCCCTGTCCTACCCACTTGTGATAGAAGGTTTTGCAACCCGTTCTCCATGCCCTTAGTCTGGTAACAGCACCTCAGACTTTCCTTGGTGAATGTTCACCTGCACCCCCATGGTGGGTATGTAACCCAGACCTATGATGGTGTATACAACAATTAGTTTGGGAATGCAAGAATCCTTGGACAATCTGAGGGATGTCCCCAGGACTTCTGCTGGGATCCCTGGGGAGGGGTGCTGCTGCCCACTGGGGTTGCTGTCAGTAACATATAAGCTTGGGACTACCAGGGGCCAGCAAGTAAGGGAAGCTGACCTGAAGCCAAAGCAGAGCTGAGGGACTGCACACAGGATCCAAGCACCTGGACCTGAACCTACCCCTGCAATTTTGAGTTACGTGAACCAGCGAAGTCCCTTTATGACTTGCACTGGTTTGCATTTTTTTTCCTCCCAGTTACACGCCATCCAGATCAGTTCTAGGAAGAGTGGGTGGCTTCCTCCACTTGTTCCCATTTATCTGTTGTTCTTTGCGTCTCAGTGAGGATTCACATCTGCCACCCAGCTTCACCGTGAGCTGTCAAGGGCAAGGATGGAGCCTGACTCATCATCATCCTTCACTGCCAGCATGAGGCTGGTGCATGGTCAGCCTAGGAGGGATCCAAGGGGGAGAGGAAGCCATGAGGGATATTTTCTGAGCAGATCCCCATCCTTGCTTTTGGTGTTACTGCGTTCCCTCTTGATCACCTCAGGAAAGAGATAAGATTCCTCCTTTTGGGAAAGAGAAGTAATGAGAAAGGAAGGTTCTCACTGCTTCTGCGGGCTCTCTCAGACTGAGCCCACCTGTGACCTTCAGACACTCAGTGAGTGTGATGGATGGATGTAGTGTTGGACCACCCAGCATCTTCCCTTTTTCCCATCTGAGGATGCTCCCTTCACCTCTCATTCTAGGTGGTTCCAGGGTGAACCCCTGTCCTCAGCTCCCAGGACTGGTCCTTGAGTGGGGAAGTGAGCTCATGTGTCTAACCTCACCAGGGTGGTGCATTGTATAGACCCGGCCACTAGGCCTGGGCACCTGCCTGACAGACCACAGGAGGTGGGGTGAGAGGGAGACAGCACCATGAAGATGCTATTTGAGCCCCTGGATCTACTTTTTGAGAATAGACCATTTCCTTCTTTTTTGCTCAAGTTGATGTCTTAGTCAGTCAGGCTGCCGTAATAAAATAGCCAGGTGATTCAAACAGCAGACATTTATTTTTCACAGCTCTGGAGGCCAGGAAGTCAAGATTAAAGTGCCAGCAGATTCGGTTCTTTTAGTTCTTGGTGAGGGTCCTATTCCTGGAACATAGACCGAGCCTTCTTGCCGTGTCTTCCCGTGCCCTTTCCTTGGTGGCCCGTGTGTGGAGAGAGAGCAATCTCTTGTAAGGACCCAAATCCCACCGAGCGGGTCCCCCACCCTCATGACCTCATCTAAATCTAATCACCTCATCTAAATCTAAGTCCCCACCTCCAAACACCATTACACTTGGAGTTAGGGTTTCAACACATGAATTTTGAGGGGATGAAGACATTCAGTCAAATGGCCAGTTTGAGGTGCGTTCTTGGTCCAAGAATTGAACAGAGGCCTGAGGTCAGAACTGTGTGGGACTCCAGGCCAGCCTCGTGGCTGATTTAGGGTTTCAGGGGACAGAAGGCAGAAGACGGCCCACCAAAGTCCTGTGCTCAGTGGAGATCTTGGAAGTCCCATCAAAATGGAGCCATTGAGTGGCCCCAGTCACAGGATTACAAGGATTTCTTTGATGGCAAATGAGAGAACACAGAGTCACATCCCCCAGTATCTTCATTGTGCCAGGTGTGAAAGACTGGTAGGGGCACCTGGGTGGCTCAGTAGGTTAAGTGCCCAACTTCAGCTCAGGTCATGATCTCACAGTTTGTAATTTTGAGCCCCAAGTCGAGTTCTGTGCTGACAGCTTGGAGCCTGGAGTCTGCGTCAGATTCCGTGTCTCCCTCTTTCTCTGCCCCTCCCCCGCTCACACTCACACGCGCTCTCAAAAATAAATAAACATTAAAAAATAATAATAAAAGAAAAGCACGTGGTATGAAGTCCCATGGTCAGCCAGCATCCCTGAAATGGGCAATCACGGTGACCTGCCTGTGTGTGTGTAGGGTTGGTGGGAGCCAAGGCAGGGCTTTCCTTCCGGGAAAGGCTTTTCTGTGCTTGCTTGTTAGCAGTATCTCTGCCATGATTCCATCTGTGCACATGGGCATGCCAGGCTGGAGGGCTAAGAGTCTGGATGTTGGCCTATTTTCAGTTATTTTTGCTCACCAACATCTGCAGACCCACGAGAAGATCCAAAGTATTTCACTCCATAGACTGAAATTGGTCAGCCTCGTGACATGGGACAATTTGCATCCCTGGAGGACACAGACAGCCTTGTTCTCCCTGCCCTGGCTTCTCCGCCACAGAGCAGGTCAGCCAGGCGGGCTGTGCCAAGAGGCCAGCCCCGCGTGTGCCTCCATAGCTTTTGGCCTCACAGGGCCGGCCGGGGCCTCAGTCACAGGCCTGCAACTGGTCACTTTGCAGGCATGACAGGAGGCCCGCACTGTTCTTCCTGGGCTGGGGTGGGGCTGTCTGCTTCCCAGGAGCAGGAGGCCCTTTGGACAAGAAGCCTTTCCTGCCAGGCATGAAAGCTTTTGATTTCTTCTTTACGGGAGGGTGATGAAAATATTCTCCAACGGATTGCAGTGATGGTTGCATAGTTCTGAGAATATTCAAAACCATTTTACGCTGAATGTCGTTGGATTATATGCCAACAAAGCCGTTATCGTTATCGATACAACCACATGCAGTGAGGAGTAGACACTACATAGTATCTTTGTAGCCCTTGTCTCCTACCGAATCACACAGCCCGCGCTCACCCGATTCTCAGAGTTGCACAGCATTTCATGGTGGAATGAAATGTTCCACACTCTTCATGAAACCAGGCCTCTGTTGATACATATTGCCAAATTGCTCTCTGGAAGGCTGTACTAACTGACACTTTCTTAGTGTGTCCGATAAGCTGCTATCCTCCATTTTATGGAAGGGATGCTGTTTTGCTCAAGGCCATACCTAACAAGGCAGCACAGAGCCGGAGCGCAAACCTGCTTAGTCCGGCTCTGGGCCGGAGGTCTGCTCCCTGGTGTCCACATCTGCCCCCTCTGGGCCCTGGGGTTGTTGTTTTACCAGAAGTCTGTGGTCTGTACATCTGTCTGTGCCTGGAGGGGCGCCTGGGTGGCTCAGTCAGTGAAGCGCACACCTTTGGCTCAAGTCATGATCTCACGGCTTATGGGTTCGAGCCCCCATGTTGGACTCTCTGCTGTCAGTGCAGAGCCCTCTTCGGTTCCTCTTTTTCCCTCTCTCTCTGCCCCTCTTTCACTTGCTCTCTCTCAAAAATAAGTAAACATTTTTAAAAAACAAAACAAACCAAAAAACACTTGCTAATATCAGACCATCACATGTGGGGGAGGGAGGTTGTATATGCTGTTACAGATTATAAATTTAAAAGTTGGGGCGCCTGGGTGACTCAGTCTATTAAGTGTCCGACTTCGGCTCAGGTCATGATCTCGCCATTCAGAGTTCGAGCCCCATGTCGGGCTCTGTGCTGACAGCTCAGAGCCTGGAGCCAGTTTCGGATTCTGTGTCTCCCTGTCTCTCTCTCTGCCCTTCCCCTGCTCGTGCTCAGTCTCTCTCTCTCTCTCTCTCTCTCTCTCTCTCTCTCTCTCAAAAGTAAACATTAAAAAAACTTTTGTTCAAAAAAAAGAAAAAAGTCTTCAAGACATACCAACCAAAGGCAATGGGTAAATGGTGTTGATATCCTGATTTAAACCAACAAGCTATAAAAAGACGCTTTTGACACAATCGAGGAATATTGAACATACTCCAATACGTATCAATATTAAAGATGAGATGAGTGTTAGATAATATTAATACATTGCTATTAATTTTGTGTGGTGTGATACTGCTATTACAGTCTTAAGAGATTTACACATAATGAATTATTAATGAATCAAATCATAGCAGGACGTGTTCCATTAAAACAAAAACTTGAAAGAGTTAAGACAAAATCAGTTACACATCAATAATTGTTGACTCTGGGGAATGAGTATGAAGGGGTTCAGTCGACTATTTTTGAAATTTTTCAGAACAAAAAAAGCACATGTGGACGTGTATGTCATTGCGTGGGGATACATATTTGCCGAGACCCAAAATATTTTCTAAAGATAATATTGCTAAGGTTAAAAACTGCACCCTCTGGTTTCCATTTACAAGAAAAGAAAGACGGTTTTTGGAGACAGGTCGAGTCATTCCAGAAAGTGTGCAAGACCTGGACGTGCTGGCAGAGTGGAGAAGCCCTGTGAGCTGGTAGATCCCCCCTTACCTCCCACACTCCACCGAAAGTCAAAGTGAGGGTGACAGTTGGCTGTCAGGTTCCAGAAACAGGTGGTGGTACCACCCACATCCCAGGAGGAAGCTCAGGCAGTTCACAAAGATCAGTGCTTGGAGGACCACATCCCAGGAAGGACACGCCTCCACGGTGCACAGCATGTGAAAGTAATGAATGCAGTCTCAGTGACTGGGCGGGCCACCTGGGAGCCCCCAGACACAGCCGAGAGCAGAGTGACAGGGACCAGGGAGAGGGCAAACATGCGCAAGGGTCAACCTCCCCAGGTGAGCCAGGGCCCCCACCCACTCAAGGACAAAATGTGTGAGTGGTTCAGGCACACCTGCCTTCAGGCAGGGCTGGAGCCAACACAGATCTCCTTTCCTGTTTTATCTACACTCTTGGATTCTCCCCACTGGGGTGAAGCTGGCACAGGCAACACCCCCGTCCTATACCCTAATACCTGAGGGACTGGAAGAAAACTTTTTTCTGATGGTTCCGGCCAAACTCCTCTGGGATGACACTCACTGGTTGTTATCAGCCCAGGTCCAGTCCAGACTCCATCCCTATGTTCCCAGTGGTGCCCTCATTGTCCAGACCTGGGCCATGTGCCCACCACAGCACCAGGAGGGAAGGCAGCCCCCTGGGATCCAAGAGGCTAAGAGGAGAGAAGGGATAGCTCCACAGAGGAATCCAGGGTGTTGATCCCAGAGGGAAGGAAAACAGGCCCGAACTCCCCCACTGCCCATCAGTCGCTCCAGAAGTCGCTCCACTGCCTACGTGCCAAGTAAATGCCCAGGCAGACCCTCCCTGAAGCTAGAAGGGGCCAGGAGGTTTTTGTGTCCCCACTGCCTTAACAAACATGGAAACCAGGACACACATGACATAAGAATGGCTCTGGGTCTGCTCTGGGGCCCAGACGCGGCCTCATGGAGCTGGATGGACCCTTGTATAGGATGCTTTTCACTGCCCTATCTGCATGGCCTACCCAGAAATGCTCCTCTCCATCAGAGAGTGGAGAGGGATGCCAGAAGAGTCCTGGACCCCAAACCTTCACCCTCTGTCCCTGCCCCAGGCTCTAAAAATCATAGCCAAATGCCGCTGCTAGACTGGACAACATGGAGGTGACATTAGCCACCACACTCAAAGAGCCTCTCCTCTACGCACTCCCAGAATCTACAGGACATCAGCAGTGTATGGAATAGTCAGTTCAGCTGCCCATGGGGCCAGGCAGGAAACCAAGGCTAAAAGGACAGCCAGCGCCCAGCCTGGAGGGAAGCACAGGGAGGACATGGAAGGCAAGCCCCTCTCAGGACACAGCCACACTCAAGCACTGGGAAACCATCACCAGAATTGCTAGCTCATCTGATTGGTGACGAGCAACTGGAAGCCCAGGACACCCCCTGGGCCCTTCTTAGTCTCGTCTTAGTAGACAAAAAGGTAAGAAAACAGGAATGCGGCATCAGAGTCGACATTAGTGGCACTAGAGTGACCAATTGCCACCCCTGCCTGGCTCCCCCAGGACTGAGGGGTTCCCTGGGGTGTGGGAACTTCAGTACTAACCCCAGGACGGTCCCAGTGAAACTCAGACAACTAGTCACCTTGGGTCACACCCTCAGACAGGATGACAGAGCATTTCCTAAAGGGAGTGGGGAGCGCTGGGTCAGCCTCAGAGGTGCCCAGCCAGAGCATTACCATTCCGAGACCTCAAGGGGCAGGATCCAGAGAGGGCAGTGTGGGAGAGGCCGCCAGACCCAAGGTGAGGCCTTAGGGAGAAGATTTCTATCCTGACCTCACCCCCTCCTTCTCCAGACCTCCTGCTGGCCAGAACCAACCAGAAGCCAGAGGGCCTGGGACCCCTGGGAAGGTCAGCCTCCCAGGGCACAGAGCGGGGGAGGGGTAAAGAAATGGATCTGGTGCCCTTTTGTCCCAGAGGAGATGCTTGCCTGATGTGATGGGGCCAGAAAGAATTCACTGCTCGGAGTAGGCTGAGCTTCTGCTGTGCAGGTGTTACTATCACCAGCTCCTGTGTCTCGGCCAGAGAGCCTCCAGGGCCCGCACCTCCTGGGGTCAGCTGCTGCTCTCCGTTCACCAATGCCAACAGCCAATGCATGCAATCCCAGATTTCTGCTCACCCGCAAGGACAGACCCCCACTGTCTCCTGGCTGGGCAGAGCAGAGGCCCAGCTCTGCCTGGGTGCAATGGCACCGGAAGTGCGTTGACAGTGCTGGCATTTCTGGGCCACATCCGGGCTTCTTCACAGCACAATTCTTTCTTTTTTTCTTTCTTTCTGTCTGTCCCTCTTTCTTTCTTTCTCTCTCTCTTTCTCTTTCTTTCTTTCTTTCTTTCTTTCTTTCTTTCTTTCTTTCTTTCTTCTTTCTTTCTTTTTATATATCTAGGGGAGCCTGGGTGGCTCAGTCGGTTGGGTGTCAAACTTCAGCTCAGGTCATGGCCTCACTGCTCTGTGCTGCAAGCTCGGAGCCTGGAGCCTGCTTCGGATTCTGTGTCTCCCTCTCTCTCTTTCCTCTTCTCTGCTCATGCCTCTGTCTGTCTGTCTCTCTCTCTCTAAAATAAATACACATTAAAAAATTTATTTTTAAGTTTTTATATATTTATTTTGAGAGAGAGAGAATCCCAAGCAGGCTCCATGCTGTCTGCAGAGATGGATGTGGGGCTCAAACTCACAAACTGCTTGTGAGATCATAACCTGAGCCGAAATCAAGAGTCAGACGCCTAACGGACCAAGCCACCCAGGCGCCCCCACAATTCTTTCTAATCCAAAGATCAAACTCTGGCTACAAAACAGTATTTGTGGTATAACCATATTATTGTTTAAATAATGACTACCAATGCAAAGAATATTGTTTTGGGGCGGTTGTAAAAAAACTTGATAGGATTAACCCTTACAAGATTCTTTTTTATTTCCTTCCTAAAATGAATGTGTATCTTTCCTGGAAGAACAAAGTTATACAGATTTATAATTAACTTTGTTATTTTGTTAAATTAATTTCCAGTCATAAAAGAATATGGGAGCTCAGGCTTGTAACAGAACTCCTCCTCAGTCCCTGCAGAAGAGAGAAAGAAGTTGGAAAAAGTCCGTGGCTCCAAGGAACTCTTTTTTTTTTTTTTTTTTTATTAAAAAAAAATTTTTTTTTTTTTTTTTACATTTATTTGTTTTTGAGAAACAGAGTGAGACAAAGCGTGAGCAGGGGAGGGGCAGAGAGAGAAGGAGACACAGAATCCGAAGCAGGCTCCAGGCTCCGAGCTGTCAGCCCAGAGCCCGATGTGAGGCTCGAACCCACAAACCGTGAGATCATGACCTGAGCCGAAGGCGGACGCTCAACCGACTGAGCCACCCAGGCGCCCCTCCAAGGAACTCTTTAGGAAGGTCACCTCCATGCTGAGCTGAAAGGGAAGGGAGGGCCTCCCTTGCCTCAATGCTGGCCTTGGGGGTGGGAGAGTGGGGGCAGCCATCTGGTAACCCAAAATGAGCCAGACAACGCTTCCCCTCTCCCATGCCCCGGCCAACCTCCTGAAGCCTTACTCCCTCCAGGCCTACACTCAGAGCAGAATTCCTGCCTCAGTTTCCGATCCAGATCTCCATTGCTGGCTGTCCTCAAACCCTGGTCCTGGGGCCAGTCGTTAAGACCCTCCCTAGCCCTGCGCCTCTGCACCCCACCCCACCCCTATCGACTCCACCAGAACCCAACCCCATAGAAGAGAAAAGGGAGGAGTCTGGGGGGTGTGGCTTCCTGCCCCAAGCCCAGGTCTGGCCTCATACCTCGCTCTGCTTGTGCTCCCCACCACAGATCTCAGCTGAGGACAAGCCACCCTGAGGCAAGGAACTCTACCCAGGTAGTCTCTGGCCTGGGTTCCCTGAACCTTGTCTGCCATGGGCACTATTCCAGGTCCCCTAAGAATCTCGTGCCCCAACCCCTGGAGGGAGTGATCCGATGCAGAGCTCCAGCTACACACCTCAGCACCCTGGGGGGGGCCCCCCCCCCCAGCTCCCTGGACCCTCTGCTGAAGCTTGGGAAGGCCTGCGCTGCACGGCTCTTGGCAGGGCTGGGTCCCTGGGACCTTCAGGAGCTGACATCGAGGTCTGCCTGGCATTTCTGCTCTCAGTGAGGAACAAGAAGATCAGGAGGAACAGGTGACTACCCTGGGCCACCCATTGGCCACAGCCCAGCTGGGATAAGTGGAGACTGGTGGTGAGGGCCCCGATGACAGCATGGGAGCTGTTGAAAGCCCAGCTAGGAATCCCACAGGAGTTAGAGGGCAGCCCTCATCATACCTGGAACCCTATAACCCACTCCAGGATCCAGTGGAAATGTTAAAGGAAAAAAAAGCATCTGAACAGACGCTGTGGTCCAAGGCTAGCAAGCACATTCCGTGTCTACCAGGACAGCCGTGGGACTTAGTGGACTATGTGGAAAGAGTAGAAGGAAGTAGATTTCTGGGTTTTTTGGGAGAAACCAGTCAGTGAACAAATTCCCCCAGTTATATAAAAGTTGACTTGAGATCTGAAAAAAATGGGAAGGTGAAGAAACCACATCTGTGGCTGCTCTTACCAAATCCAGCATATGGTCTTATTCTGTTGGCCAGAAGGGTCAAGGTCACTCCTGGAAAGTGAGGCCAGAGCCATCCATGGTGATCAGCCAGGCCCTGTGGGTTTCTGGCTCCAGCTCGATTCTCAGGCACAGGATTCTCCTGGGAGCACAGGTATGGAGCCAGGCTAGGCAAGGCATCTACCCATGGTCTTGTATCCTCCTTCTTCTGAGAGGGGCCACACCTGGGCCTCCTGATCCAGACCAGTCCCCTACTTCCTGGCTGTGTGACTTGGGGCAGATTGTTTAATCTTACTAAATCCCAGGGGCCTCCTGGGTTGTACCAGGACAGGTCCCTGACTAGGTTGAGGGCAGGAAGGGGCAGCACCTTATAGGTTGGGGCCACCAGCTGCCTAACTGCTTCCCTGAACCTCAGATCACAGTTCCAGGAGGTTGAAGCAATCAGGACTCAATTTGGTTGCGAATGACAGAAGTCACTTTGAAGTGCCTCCAGTGAAGATGGGAACTTATTGAGCCTTGATACCAAGAATTCCAGGAATAAATCTGGCTTCGGCCCCAGCTAAACCCAGGGGCTCCAAAAAATGTGCATCTTCAGGGCTCCTGATGGCCCAGTTAGTTGAGTGTCCTGATTCTAGATTTCAGCTCAGGTCATGATCTCAGGGTCATGGGATCAAGCTCCGTGTCAGGCTTTATGTTCAGTGTGGAGCCTGCTTAAGATTCTCTGTGTCTCTCCCTTTCTCTCTTTCCCTCTTTCCCTCTGTTCCTTTCCCCTGCTCGTGCTGTCCCTCTCTCTCTCTCTCTCTCTCTCTCAAAAAACAAATGTGCACCTGTCTCCATCCTAGAGATCTGTTTTGCTCTGGATTGCCTCACTCTTGGACAGCTCCTCCCCACCCCACCCCAAAGTTGACAAGAGGGTCCCCAGCATCACCAGTCTACCCTCCAGACAGCTGTGCCACCAGACAGGGAAGAAACTCATCTTTTCTGATCTCTCCCATGTCCCTGAGCAGGTTGTCAAGAGCTCAGCATGAGCCACATGCTGATTCCTGAACCAATCCCAGGGCCAGGGGGACCTAGTGGCTATGTGGTCCAGGTCACATAACTAGTCCCAAAGCAGGAGGGATAATGGGCTAGCAGATGCAGATACCTCCACAGGGGTCCTAGCATCCATGCCACTCCTCACTGGGGAGCTGGATGGGAGATAGATCTGGAAGCTGCTAGGATCCCAGGGCTCCTGGTGTCTTGGTGCTTGCAAAGGGCCTGATGACACCATGCTGTTCCCACCTCAGTTACATAGGGTGGGACTCAAGTTCCCATCTCTGGGCTGGGGCAGAACAGCCTCATCTCCAGACTCCAAACTCCAGCTATCATTGTCAGCAGTGGGACCTTTGCACATGCCTGAACTTCCCTTCTCCAGTCTGTTAACTTCCTCTGGCAAGCTGCCCTGGGTCTACACTGACCTGTACCAACTCCAGCCCCAGCCCAGTCCCAGGCAGAGTCTGGCCCCCTCCCCACCAACCTGCCCTGCCCCCTCCCTGTCTCCCAATCCCAACCTGGAATGTTCTTGTTCTCCTGGTGTCACTGGATTAATGTCTGCCTCCCACCACTCCGTAAGTGCCACATGAGTCCCTGGAATGGACTATTTCCACTCATCATTAAGTCCCATTAAGCATCAGGACAGGTATGAAGCAGCTGCTTAGGAATGAGGGAATGAATGGATGAACGAAATGAACGTGACCCTTCAGAGTGAAGGGTGAAAGGCAAACACAGCTGCTCCAGAACCGGTTCCACTGTTTCCCAGCAGGATGACTCAACCAAACCCCTTCCTTACTTGGCTGAGCCTCAGTTTCCTCAACGGGCAAGTGGGTAAACCAAACACCTTCTCCCCCGTAGGACCTGCAGAGCCCTGGTGAAGCTACAGAGATTAATTACATCAGGAAAAATGCCAGAGACAAGACGCAAAAAGTTTCGTTTTGTGCTCTAACACGACTGGGGAGGATCTGTTTAGAATATCAAGATTTTTTTTTTTTTAAGTAAAATAAAAAACACCAGATGGCTTCAAAGTACGCCAGTGTTGGGCCAGTTCTCGTGACCTTCCTCGGGAGACCGAGGCCCGGAGCGCAGTGGGGAGGGGAGGAGACGGCCGGGAACCAGGGCGGAGGAACTCAAGTCTCAGTGACTCACAGCTGGGCCCCATTCGGGCTCTAGGCGGGTGGGCGGAGAAGCCCCTGGCTTGTGCAGGCCAGTGCGCTGAGGACAGGTCCGCCAGCGCTGCTCACAGGTCCGCCAGGGCTGCTCCGGGAGGGGGTGGTTCCCTGGGTCGCTCCTGCTTGGCTCACGACCTGGGGGGAATCCTCATCTTGAAGCTCCGGCTCTCCAGGAAATCCCGGGTTCGAATTCTGCCACCGCCAGAATTTGTCAATTCCGGCTGCCCTGTTTTGGCAAAGTCGCTTTCCACCTCGGAGGGGGCCTCAGTTTTCTCATTTATCAATCAGGCTCTAGAGTTCTCTCCTTACAGAGAGGGGACCAGGCTTGAACACCTACAGTGTGCAGCGATTCTGGTGCCCTCGGAGAAGCCCGGCAAACAGAAGGGCGCACAGGGGAACACGTGCGTCACGCCCGCCACCGTGCTCTGCGTCTTAATCCTCACCAGGACCAGGCAGGTAGGTTCCATTGTCATCCCATTTTACAGACTGGGAAACTGAAGCACAAAGCGATTCAGTCCCCTGTCCAAGGTCCCACGCCTAGACCGAGCCTGAGTCTGGGTCTGAACTCAGACGGTCTCCACCCCCCGGTCCATCTTCAGGACCCGACACCCAGGCGTTACAGACTGAACTTGAGCCTGGGAGCCGCCCCTCGCCCAGCTCCCTGACTCCTGGGGGCCCAGGCCCCACCGTTGTCACGACAACCGGGGACCAATGGGGAGCAGGCAGGCGGGAGGAGGCCCCGCCCTGGCCCCGCCTCTGGCGGAGGGCTCCGAGCTATAAGGTCCTGAGGCCGAGCGGCGGGAGTCCAGGCCCGCGGAGCGCCAGGCGCGCACGGAATTCCGAGTGTCCAGAGCGCGCAGAGTCCCAGAGCCGCGAAGGGCGCAAGCAGCAGCCACGATGTGCGGTGAGTGTGGTGGCCGCGGGTTCCGGCTCCCCAGTGTCTCGGCGCCTGGGCCCGAGAGCCGGGCGCCGGGGACCCGGAGGTGGTGCGGGATGGGGGCATCGATCTGTCCAGGTCCGAGAAGGGGCTTTCACCGACCGGGCCTGCCTCCTTCTGCCCCTTGTCTCCGAGTGGGTGTCCCAGGGAGGGGTGGGGGAGAAGGGTGCCCAACCCTGGTGTCGGACTTGGTGAGGGCGACCCGGCCCGGCCGCCCACGGAGGGGACGAAATTGGTCCTGTCCCGGGCCTGGACCCTCACAACACAGAGGTATCCTCCCTCCCTCCCCACGTCCAGTGAGAAAAGCACCCCAAGTCGCCCACAAAGGCGGCCACGCGCAAGCTCACGCATCCAGGGCGCGGGGTGCCCAGCACTGCTCTCAGCCCACCGCGCCCACCCAGGAGAGGCGACCCCACCTGCAACCTCCCGGCAGCCGGCCGGGCTCGTCCCCGTGGCGTCGGGAGCTGCCCTCGTGCGCTCGGGAAGGGCCTGTGCGTTCTCCTCGCGTGCCAAAATGAACCTCTTGTCCCTAGAAGGGTCGATTCCATGTTGCCACCTCTTTGCTGAAAGAGCTCTCGGCGAAGCTTGGGGGGAAAGGCAGCATGGACCGCCGAGCCTCGAGGCAAAGCTGGGAGAAGGAGTCCGGGACGAGGAGTGGGGCTGGGCTCCGGTGTCCTGAACACCGCGGCGCCTCGGCGCTGTCCCGGGAGACTGCTGGGCCATGGCGAGGGCTGCTGCGGCCCTGCGCGCACATCTGCAATTCCTTACTCTCCTGGCTGGGCCGCCTCCGCTGGCTGGGGAGAGGGCCGGGAACTTGTGCTGGGACAAAAGGTCACTGTGCCTTTTTTATTTTTTTTCCTTGAGTAGGATTCAGTTACCCATTCCAGCCTCCTGTGGCTGGAGGACCTGGTGGAACTTTTGAAGCCATGAAAGGCCTCTGTCTGACTTCGCCGAGGGCTGTGGGGCGGGATGTGCCAGCGGTGAGCCCTGGGCCAAGATCTGTACAGGCCTTGTTTCTGAGGCCAACGGCTCCTGAAAGTGTAAAAGAACCACTGACCAAGGAGCCCACAGCTCACTTTGGGATGCAGACTCCCCCAGGCCAAGCGGGCATCAATTTAAATTCCTGAACTTTCAGCAAAAATCTCCGGGCTACAGGGCATCGTTAACAATGTATAGGGCTGCCTTGGATGTTGAGAGAGAGAGAGAGAGAGAGAGAGAGAGAGAAGAAGCAGCAAAGGTGGCAGTTTTGCCAGAAGCCCTTTGGGTTCTAAACCCTTCAGTGTGGCATTCAAGGCCCCTGGCCAACTGGTGGCCTTAAGTGGGCATCAATTTAAATTCCTGAACTTTCAGCAAAAATCTCGGGGCTCCAGGGCATCGTTAACAATGTATAGGCCTGCCTGTGGATGTTTCCCGCAAGAGAGAGAGAGAGAGAGAGAGAGAGAGAGAGAAGAAGCAAAGGTGGCAGTTTTGCCAGAAGACCTTTGGGTTCTAAACCCTTCAGTGTGGCATTCAAGGCCCCTGGCCAACTGGTGGCCTTAGAGCCAGACTAGTGCACTGACCAAGACCCTTGCTCTGCCTCTCTAGCACTGGCAATTTCCCTCCTTTCTCCTCTCAGGTGCCCTTCTGGGCCCGCCTCTCCCCCAGCCTGCCTTCCTGCTTCCAATTTGCATCTAGCTTTCTCTGTTGTCTCTCTCAGCCCATCTCTGCAAAGAGAGATGGGCTCAGACTCTCCAAATCTGGGGTCCTGTTCTGCTCTCTTAAAGGGCTGCATATGTCTTGTCCCCTAAGGAAAGGATGAGTTTGGCCCTGTGACTACCTATATCCCTACATCAAGCCCCCCCACCCCAGCGTATCCCACCCACCTTGCAGCCCTTGGTTAAGTCAAGGAGTGATATCCAACATGGGAAAGTTATTTCTTTTCACCTGGGTGCTAATGTGTCATTTACAGAGCCCCTTCCCCCCCCCCCGACACTGGCTGAGCACCCCTTGCATGGAGAAGGCCATCCCAAGTCAAACCTGACAATAGCTGCTGTCGAGAATTAAACACATTGTTTTCGTTTTTTGTTTGTTTGTTTGTTTCTGGATAATGGCCTGTGTGTGCATGACAAGGGATACTGGTTTTCCTTTTTATGGTTGTGTTCTTTTGTGGAGCATTTATGTCAGTTTTCAAACACTTGGTCAATTTTATAGAAAAATGTTAAGGCAATGATTGCATACTTGGTACAAGGACAGGGCAGAAATTGTGAAGAAGCTCCTGGAATAAGTCGCTTACCCTCGTCAACTTTCCATTTGGGGAACTGGAAGCCGAAGGGGTCTGCACATGCCTATGTCTGAGCAGGAGCAGTCTCCGGTCTTCTCTCTGGGCTGGCTGTGGCCCTGCTGTGATCTGCCACCTCGAATGCCACCTGTGATGTGGTCACATCTTCAGGGCTGTTCCGTCCATGGTCAGCAGGGGTTGAGCTGAGAGCCTTCCCTTCAGCTGCTAATGACCAGGCTTAGGTTGGCTCTTACTCCCCGTTGTCTACGCCACTTCTCCCGCAGAAACCTGGACCCAGTGCTAGCTGACCCTGCACACACTGAGAAGATGTCCCTCAGAGCTTCAGTGCACTGAGAGTTTAGCTGAGGGACAGGTAGGTTTTGTTGACATCTGAGAGACGCTGGCATGTTGCTGTCTGCCAATAGAAAGGTTACTATCTTCCCATTCATCCTCTCCTTCCTTCTTTGCTCAGCCATTAGTGAAGTGCTGCTCCTGGAGATGTCCTGTGTTTTCCAGGCCCTGGGGCCACATGGGCACGAGCCTCCCCTCAGAGAAGGGGCAAGGAGTTGGAGAGGCAGGTGGTCACCAAGCAGGGATGGGGTAGCTCACTAGGTAAAAGCTGCCACAGAGAGAAGACATCTGACACAAGCCACAGCCTGGTAACTCTGTGCCAAACCAGTCGGCAGACATCTTTCTGTGTGGTACACAGGGCTTAAACTTTATGTTTTAAAGTCTTCCATTACAAAATTGGGAGATTTCACATAAGTAGGGAGGATTTTCAAGTTCTCTTGAAAAAATCTGAAGATGAGCAGCCCTGAGTTATATATATCTGAATAATGCACGGTGGCCCCTAGGATAATGGGTGCTAGCTCACCAGTCCTCCTGCCCAGCTGCCTCACTCACTGATGTTACCTGATGGCCCACATGCAGTCTGAGTTGAGACCCCAGCACAGCAGAGGCAGGGAGCACTAACTTTCCCAGGAACAGTACTGCAAGAGCCTGGCCTCAAGTATGAGCTCCACAGAGAGAAGAGGGTGACAGGTGTGCCAGGCTGAGAGCACAGCACGTTCAAGGGCATGGAGGTGTAGACCATGCATGCATGAGAGTTTGGCAAAAAGGATTGCACTTACCATCCGTGAATTCTTTTTTTTTTTAATGTTTTATTTATTTTTGAGAAAGAGAGAGAGAGAGAGAGAGCATGCAAGGAGGGGAGGGGTAGAAAGAGGGGGGCAGAGAATCCGAAGCAGGCTCTGCACTGACAACAGGGACCCCAGTGTGGGACTTGAACTCACAAACCATGAGATCATGAGCTAAGCTTATGTCAAGTCAGACGCTCAACCAAGTGAGCCACCCAGTTGCACCCCCATCCATGAATTCTTAAATCTGCCCTATCTTTTACTCCTGCATTTAGTAATTTATGAGAGGGGAGGAAAAAAACTTGGCCATGGAAAATTAGCAAATTCTTAGATTTTGCTAGAAGGTAAAAAGACTTTGAAGTCGTTATCTTTTGTCTTAGTTGGTATATTAGTTTCCGCTGGCTGCTGTAACAAATTAGCACAGACTTGTTGCTTTAAAACAACCTAAATTTATTTTCTCACAGTTTCGGAGGCTAGAAGTCCAAAACTCAGTTTTATGGGACCAAAATCAAGGTGTCAGCAGGGCCCCACTTTCTCTGGACACTCTAGGGAAGAATCTGTCCCTTGCCTCTTCCAGCTTTGGTGGCTGCCAGCATCCCTCGGCTTGCATCTCTTGATTCCAGTCTGTGCCTCTGTGGTCACCTCACCTTCTCTTCCATGTCAAATGTCTCTCTGCCTCCCTTTCATAACAATACTTGTGACTGCATTTAGGGCCCAAGTGGATAATACAGGAAAGTCTCCCATCTCAAGATCTTTAATTTAATCATATCTCCAAAGACCTTTTTGCATCAAGATATTTTTATAGCTTCCAGGGATTAGGACCCGATATCTTTGAGGGCCATTGTTTATTTATCCATTATCCAATAATTTTTAAAAACATTTTTAGTGTTTATTTCAAGAGAGAGAGAGAGAGTATGTGATCAGGGGAAGGGCAGAGAGAGAGGTAGACACAGAATCCAAAGCAGGCTCCAGGCTCTGAGCTGTCAGCACAGAGCCTGACCCAGGGCTTGAAGGCTTGAACTCATGAACTGTGAGATCATGACCTGAGCTGAAGGCAGACGCTTTACCGACTGAGACACCCAGCTTCCCCTATCCATTATCCAATAATTTATCCATTATTATTTGGGCTCTGGCTTTTAGGTGCCTTCCCCAAGAATAGTCCAGTGTTGCTAATCTCAGATGGTCAAGTCATGGCCACAGGGATGTTGGCCAGAGGCTACCAGTCTCCCCTCTATGTCTGACACACACATGGAAGTGCCCTGGTCCCAGAACTTGCAGACTGGACCCACCATAGTCAGAAGGTGAATGTAGGCATCAGTTAAAGACCCCATCCTTCACTGGCATGGTGCTACATACCCCGTTTGACCAAATAGTTTCCAGTTTTTCTAGAAGTCAGGGCTTGTGTCCTGTAAATATGGCACTCACTCCATTTGGCCTCCATGCATGTAGATATTCTTCCTACTCATCTCTTCCCTGTGAGAAGCAGGTGTGGTTTCATTCCCCAGAATCAAAAGGGGCCAGGACACACACACACACACACACACACACACACACACACACACACACACACACGTCTATCTGCTTCCACAGCAGTCTTTAGGAGAGCTTGTCATGAGCTTAGGGGGGTTGTCTCTCATTTCAGCTGAGGAAACAGAGTTCCAGGGAGTTTACAAGACACAGGGGAGAGCTCAGACTTCTTCTGGCTCTGGGAACCCCGTCATATCTAACACTCCTTTCCTCCCTGTAATGGTTCAGTTCATGGAAGGGTACCTCAGAAGGGGCTGGACTGGAGTTCTTGGGGAACAGACTCTGGGGTCAGATTGCTTGCCTTGCTATGTCCCCAAGCCACAAGAGCCTCACCAAACAGAGCCTCTGCTCAGGGATGTGCTGCTAAATGTTTGACCACCGGCTCACCATGGCTAATTTCAGGTCATCAATGTGAAGTCCCTGATGGTGGAGTTGAGAAGAGGTGCATATGGTTGGCTCACGGAAGCCAGTCCTAGAAGTTCCCAAACCCTGCTGGCACCCTGCCCACAAGACCACTGTGTGCACTCTCAGACAGACGGCTTCCCAGAAGCCATCTGGGGAGGGGCTCAGGGCTGGAAGTGATCTTCCCACCTCCTCCTCCCCTTCATCACGCCATTCCTCCATCAGTTGGTCTTATTCACTGGGGGTTTCCCAAGTTCACAGGAACCTTCTGGAAATTCGGTGATGTAACATTAGCAGACAGTGCTTTTACATTGAAGGATTATTTTCATATTTAGTGAAATTTGCTCGTAAAGGGAGATGGACTGGAGGTTACAAACACCCTTGGGAGAAAGTTCTGGAGATTGATGCAAAAAAGAAGCAAGTTGATCTGATTGGCTGTCTCTTTCGTTTTCCAAGGGAATATTTCACCAAAAAAAGTTTGACTTTATTTTTACGGCCAAGTTTTGGCAGTTTAAACAAGACTTCACACTTTCTTGAAAGCGTGTTTTAGTACAATTTAGAGTATATGTTGTTTCTCCCTTTGCTCTTTGTGAAATCCTGAAATGATAAGGACAACAAGAACTTTTTTCTTAAAAATAGAAATGCCTTGCCCACATTTACTGCATGAAGTGGAGTCTCCTGTTATCAAAGGGATTCCAGTGGTGTGGCAAACTTTAACCCATGGGGTCCCAGAGAAGCCAGAGGCAGGGTGAGGCCATCCTCAGAGGAGCCAGTTCCCTTCTGACCTTGAGCCAGGCTTTGGGGTCCCTGTGTCTTTGTGTGAGAACACTGCCATGGGACCTCTCGTCCCCTTGGCACCTCTGCCTTTGGTCTTGCTTCTGCGAGGAGGCAGCAGGAATTGTAGTCCCCATGCATCAATATGGTGCTGCCCAGAGAGGTCACAGCCTCCACTGTGGTCCTCTTGGTTGGCCCAGTGGCCTCCCTGACCTGGGGGCCTCACCCAGGAGAGTAGACCTGCTCCATAACTAACACACCACATACAAATACCCAACAGTCAAACCCACACTCACACCCACACGCACTCACACACACCCAACACTCAAACCCACACTCACACCCACACACTCACACCCACCCAACACTCAAACCCACACACACACCCCCAACGCTCAAACCCACACTCACACCTATACACACTCACACTCCACACTCAAACCCACACTCACACCCATACACACTCACACCCACCCAACACTCAAACCCA